>NC_032021.1:7169527-7184608 GCF_001865875.1 Lupinus angustifolius
AAGATCTACATTTCAAAAGATGTTACTTTTAATGAAAACATTTTTCCTTTTGCTGCCAAAGGAAAGCGTCAGTCCAACAATGGAGATCAGCATTCAACTTCATCCCTTACTGGATGTCACGTTTCTCCTATATTCAATTTTCATGATACTAACACTCTCTCTAGAGAAACCTCTAAGGACACTCATAACTCTGGTACTTCACCTATACAAGATGTGCCTCCTCTCCTCCCCTAATTCTCAAACTCCCTCCCTAATTGCCAGTCCCACACTTGAATCAGCTGATTCTATTTCCTCATTTGCAAACCACTTACCCTTGACTACTGCTCCTACCTCTCAATCCTCTCATCCCATGCAAACAAGGTCAAAGTCAGGCATATTCAGAACTCTATATCCAAGAGTTCATCTGGTTCATTCTGAACCAACCAGTGTCAAAGCTGCCTTAGCTACTCCTCAATGGCAGCAAGCAATGCAATCAGAATATGATGCCCTCATTAAATTGGGTACATGGTCTCTAATGCCTCTCCCACCTCACAAGAGAGCAATTGGGTGCAAATGGGTTTTTAAAGTCAAAGAAAATCCAGACGGAACAATCAACAAGTACAAAGCTCGGTTGGTTGCAAAGGGTTTTCACCAAAAGCAAGGGGTAGATTACAATGAGACGTTCTCTCCAGTTGTCAAGCCAATTACAATAAGGGTTCTTCTTACCCTTGCTGTCACTCATCAATGGATGATTGAACAGCTTGACATTAATAATGCCTTTTTAAATGGCATTCTTGATGAAGAAGTCTACATGAATCAGCCATCAGGATTTCAAAACAAAGACAAAACTCTTGTGTGCAAACTTCACAAAGCCATTTATGGTCTAAAGCAGGCTCCAAGGCAATGGTTTGAAAGGTTAAAAGGTTCCTTGGTCAAGCTTGGTTTTCAAATTAGCAAATGAGATAACTCTATTTTCATTCATACCTCTAAAACCTACAAACTATATGTTTTGGTATATGTTGATGACATAATTGTTACTGGATCATCATCCCTCCATGTTCAAAAACTCATCAAAGAATTAAGCTCAACATTTGCTCTAAAACAACTAGGACCTTTGGACTACTTTCTAGGTATTCAAGTCAAACACCAAAAGAATGGGCATCTGTTTCTCTCTCAAGCTAAATACATCAGTGATCTTCTTGAAAGGGCTAACCTCTCTACCTCTAAGCCTTTTCCTACTCCTATGGCTAACAATTGTAAACTAACTAAGCATGGTACTGACTTCTTTGAAGATCCTACCTTCTACCGATCCATTGTTGGTGCCCTGCAATATGCTACGGTCACCAGACCCGACATCACCTACTGTGTGAACAAGGTGTGTCAATTTCTTGACAAACCTTGCAATTCTCACTGGACAACAGTAAAAAGGATCCTTAGATATCTCCAAGGAACTCAGACTATGGGGTTAACAATAAAACCTGCTTGTCTCTCATCCAATCTATCCATCACAGCTTTTTGTGATGCTGATTGGGCCTCAGACATTGATGATAGAAAGTCTACATCGGGGGCTTGTCTCTACTTGGGTCCTAATGTTGTTACCTGGTGGTCAAAGAAACAACGTACTATATCTAGATCTAGCACAGAAGCAGAATATAGAAGCCTAGCCTTGGCCTCTCAAGAGATTATGTGGCTTGAGTCGCTTCTCAAAGAACTACAAATTACCTATCACACTCCTGTTATTTTCTGTGACAACTTAAGCACAATAGCTATGTCTCACAATCCTGTGTTACACAACCGTACCAAGCATATTGAACTAGATTTGTACTTTGTCAGAGACAAAATACAAAGCAAGACTCTTATTGTCAAGCACATTCCCTCAGAATTTCAAACTGCTGATATCTTCACAAAGCCTCTACCTAACACTCAATTCATCATCCTCAGAAATCAATTAAAAATTCAAGACTTCAACTCCGCAGATTAGTCAAGCTCTGAATCATCGGAGGAGTCTTGGATTCAGGGGCGTATATTAGAAAAGTGATTCAGTTATTTACTGATCACATGTGCAGTTTGTTAGATTCCTTTGTTAGAGTTTGTTAGAGAGTTTGTTGTTCTGGTATCTTCCCTTTTCTCTCTATATAAAGGGTTTTGATACTTCTTGTAAATTACAAGTTTTAATATACAAATTCAGAATCATTTCTTCTTCTTATCTTCTTCACGTATTCTTTAGTTTCTTATTTCTTACAGATTTTGGGTTACATAATTCTGTCTGTTGGATATGAATGATTTTTAGTTTGTTATAGATAGGAAATTTTCGTAGTTGTTATTTTTCATTTGGTACTAATGGAATAGATTTTTTAAATTTCCCTTGCCTTGTCTCCCTCTATTCTCACATTTCCTTTCTATATCTTTAAATGCTAGTCATAGACGAAGTTATCATCACAATATTTTTCTTAGCACAAATTTGATGCTCTGTATTAGAGATGCATCCAGATTAGATTAAAAAAATATGTAAGAAAGCCCAATTAGATAAATTAGAATAGTCTAGAAGGATCTAGACTAATCTAGAAGAGAGATTAGTTATTCTTATTAGTAGGTAGTTAGCTTCTATAAATAGATCTTTCTCTCATTCTTGTAACTAACTCTTACCTTTAATAAGATTCAGTTACTTCTTCTTCTACTCTTTCCCTCTGTTATACATTTCCATTGTTTACACTCTGATTCTTTACTTTTATTCTCTCTTTGGTTTGGCACCACGGTGATTTATTTCAGGTGGCAAAAAAAACTGCACAACAGAGTAAAACAATCTTGAATGACATTGAAAGATGGCAGAAGGTAAATGACTTTGGACCAACTGTGACCTATGTTTACTCTTATACATCATTTCCAAATATTCTTACTCTTGTTTTCTTTTGCAGGGAGTAGCAAGCACCGATGGTAAGTTTCTCAAAACACATATATCAGAGTCTTTAACTGACCATGTCAGACCATTTTGGCATTTTTATACTAACATTTTCGATTACTAGTTAACTATCGACTGTTTTAACTAGGCATCTCGAGATGAATTCCATTTTGGCATTTCAGTAACATTTTTATTACTAGTTAACTATTAATTTCTATAGCAGCAGTATAACACGCTTTGTTTTTACTTTAGACTTGTACTTTAAGAAGTGGCTTGTCTTAGTTTATTATTACTATCTTGTCCCCAGTATTTGGAGTTCCTGTTGAGGTTACTGTGCAGAGGCAAGATTGCAGCAAGCCTATTCCTCAGATATTAGTCAATTCTGCAGATTATCTTGTAGTTTCAGGTAGAGATGTTTCTAGAGTAAGACTCTACCTCCATGCATTACTCTATGTTTTTTATGTTTTATTTCAATCAAATAGTGATTTCATTTTGCTACTGTGTGTAGGATTGAACGCACCGTATCTCTTTAAATACGAAGGGGATAAAAAGGTTATTCACCAGTTGATTTCCCTATACAACCAAGGTTAATTCATCCATTTTTCAGTAGCGGTGTAGGCTATAGTTATTATATATGGGTCATGTTTTACTAGATAATATAATTGCTTGTTACAGATTCAAATGCTTCAGTGCCAGAAGGCACAAATCCAGTTGACGTAGCAACCCTCGCAAAGTGTTATCTTGCTTGCCTTCCTGAGCCACTTACCACATTTGGGCTTTATAATGAGATCAGAGGTGCTCGAACCAGTATATATTCCATGAGAAACATACTGAAGAGGCTTCCCAGTGTAAACTACATGACTCTGGAGTTTGTAACAGCTCTTTTGCTCCGTGTTAGCCAGAAGTCACTTCTCAATAAGGTAGGAAGTTTCTCTATTTGGAACCGTGTGTATTTGTTTGTTTGTTTGGTGGGAGGGAGGGAGGATGGGTCCAAGATTGGGTTTGTTTTGCTTTATATATAAACTTTGTACATGGGATCTTGGGGCCGATTTCCCTTTGATTATCTGATACATTTTCTCTCCTTAAATAATATCAGGTAGTATACTTGTTCTTCTATGCAAATACCGCTTATGAACATGTGAAAAATAAATTAAGTTGTGCATTTCTTTTGTTGTGTTTTTGTCGGCATTGTCATTTGAAGTTGTTGATTTTTTATTTTATAATATCTGATCTGTCTCTATTTGATAGACCTTTTATTTAACTAATGGTCAGTTTCTTGTGTTTTTACCCTCTTCTAATTTTTTGGTTGTAAATTATTTTTCATCTAAAATAGAAAGGAAATATTACTATTATCCAAGGCTCACAACTTGCTTGCTTTGTTATAATATCAGCTTCCCCTGCTCCTTGCAATATGATCCCCATTATGCTTTGCCGTTTGTGGGTTTCACATTAGTTGGTTGACCTTGAGTACAAGTGTGATTACCTATTAGATGCTACATACAAATTTGAAAAGTATACTCAAGATTGTTGACTTTCTACAGATGGATGCTCGGAACCTTGCAATGGAAATGGCACCTATTATTATGTGGCAAAGGGACCAGAGACCCGAGTTTTATAGTCAATATTTGAATCATATGTCCAAAAGTCCTTCCAAAAGGAGCTTGGATCCACCACCTAGTTCAGACAGCGACTTTGACATGCTTGCTGGTAAGCAAAATGATGCAAAAACATGTAAAAGAAATTAAGATAACCAAATTGACTGAAAATGTTATCAATTTATTATTGTCAATAGCGAAAATCCGAAAAGGATGATAGCCATATGGTAAATTGCATGAATCCTCATGTCAATATTGTACTCTAATCACATATCACTTCGAAGTTGGAACCATGCAACAATTAATTTAACAATTGATTGGTTTTACTATTTTGAGCTAAACTTGGTCTTCAAAAATATACATGAAGATCTTAGAATTGGTGTTCATCCGAGATAACCATTTATTTTCCTTACTCGTTTCTTGTGCTGCAGATGATGGTGAAGCCATAGTTGCATCCTCTCCTATTCCTTTGGATGATGACATGCCAGTTGACTTTGGTGCAATTGAGGTTGTTCAGTTGCTGATAGAACATCATAATGCGGTTTTTACTGACGCAAATGAGACAGTCTGGAGATGAATGGCTTTACCCCTCTTCATCCTTTGCTGGTTTTGTGGACATGGATATCTTAAACATGGAATGTTAATTTTCAATGTGGTCATGA
Organism: Lupinus angustifolius; assembly: GCF_001865875.1. Classification (NCBI taxonomy): domain Eukaryota; kingdom Viridiplantae; phylum Streptophyta; class Magnoliopsida; order Fabales; family Fabaceae; genus Lupinus; species Lupinus angustifolius. The sequence goes on from NC_032021.1 coordinate 7,174,663, forward strand.
GGATCATTATATAACAGCTACATTTGAAGTTATAAAAAATTGTTATGCTGAGAAAAGATGGTGGATACTGCTCTGTAGCTTCACGGTCTGCTTGCAAGTTGGATTTTGGAAGGGAATGAAGGGAAAGAGAAGACTTCAGAGTCATCTCACATGCGTATTTCATGACTCTGAAGTCCTCTGTTTTCCTTCTAAAATCCAACTCGCAATCAGAACCTTAGTGAATAGGGTGTCTGATTTCCAGAGACTCTTGTATTTAGAGTGTGATTGTTGATAATGGAAAAAATAAAATATTGAAACTGTATTGTACAGCTTTTGCTTGCTGAAACTCATCACAGTTGTGCTGTGTTACTGTGATCTAGCTTGAATTGATGATATGTGATCTTTGTTTATAATACAAATTGAGACCCATTTTTGCACACACAAATTAAAGGTCAACTTAGCTCACCTACTAGTGAAAGGATCAACAATTAAATCTTGTTTGTCTTTTCCATGATTGTATAAATGCTGCAAGGGAATGTATAAAAGCTTGCATTGTTTCAAGAGCTACACAATTGTGCAGCCATGAAATCTTTTAAAACTGGAGAACAATACCTATGAATTCAAAGTGAATTTATAATGCAGCAACTTTTGTTGTAGTACAATTTTTTGGATGGTGTATCAACTTATAAATGGGAGTAAAAGTTCATGTAAGCAGTTATAAATCAATGGGTCATTGTTGCCATTGATTTTATATTGTTATGACTACTACTCATAAATCTCATCTAAATAACCATTATTGAAACATGAATAATTTATTGTGTTGATAATTTTTACATTTATTTTGTATACTATGTGTATTTTCTTTCAAAAACTACATCTCCTGATAATGTTACCTTTTTAGAAAATAATGGCGCATTTTAGTGTGTAGATTAAAAATGGAAAGAGAAAATTAATTGAGTGAGCAGTTAATTGAAAATCTATTTATAATTAAACGATTGACATAATTTGTTTATTATTTCCAAATAAGGGGTTATTAAGAGTCTATTTAATGGGCCTAGTGTTGTGCATCCGCCCATAAACCCCATTTTCTAAATAAATACTTTTTGAGTAAGAAAAAAATTTATGTATTGACAATGTAAGAGTTTAAAGTCTATTAGTTTATCATTCATCATTTATTTTCAAATCATAATTGACTTTTAAAAATACAAATAAATTATATATGATACATTAACTATATATATATATTTTTATACTAACAATAAATAGATATTATATTATATTATTTCCTAAATGGCAATCACACTAAATGAATCAAATAAAGGCATTTGGTATAAATGAAATATACATAGTCCCTCAAACCAAGATAGGGGCATGGAGTTGGTGGCTGGAGGAAGCACAAAGTCGTAGGGAAGTGCTGGGTGGTAGGGATGAGCAAGACTTGGTCCTACTTGAACATTCAATTTGGTTTGATCATGATTGTACCCAAATAAAATTAGATCTCCTCGAGTTTAGGGCTAAGTTTGGGTTCAAAAATTAGACTCATACAATATTTAGGATTAGGTAGGGGACAAGCGTGGTCCGGCCCGTCATATTGTTACTCACTCATCATGCTCTATGTGTCTATTCAATTGTGACATGATAATGACTTCTCATTGGTCAAAAGTATCATTGATTCTCTAATTTATTCATCATATATACATATATCATTTCATATGTCAAATTACAAATTCATAATAGTAAGTAAAATATTGAGAATACTTTAATTTAAAAAATATACGCATTATATTTAATCTAGTATACGGTCGAGTTTAAAGGTTGACTCAATCAATACTTAGTTTCGTGTCTAGGGTTAAGTTCGGATTCCAAAAAATTACCCTATTAACATTTAGAATCGGGTAAGATACAAGCGTTATTCAACTCATTAAACTCATGTTCACCCATAATGGGTGGTGAGGTGAGGGCTAGGGATGGAAAAGGATAAAATGTCATTTAATTTAATTCTTTTTCTATATTTTTTTAATTTGGACTATTATTTTATTAATAAATCTAATGGTGATGACTTGCACGACTTTACCAAAAGAGTACAAATTTAAATAATAAGGTATTTCTTCATATTCATGAGAAAAATTATTTCCATCATTCATTAAAATTATGACATGTGTCATATTTAACAATTTTCTAAAAATTAAAAAATATAATACATTTTATCTAAATGAAATAACTACCTACTAATATGATAAAATATTTATTCTCAACACTTAAACTCACTACTGCCTAAAGAAAATGATATTTCTACATAATATGCATATTGCCAAATATGGGCTTAAAACCAGTAAAGAGGGGTTACCATTACCCCTATTGACTTTATTGGGGAAGAAGGATGGTGTTCTGATTTTACAATGGTTAATGTTATGGGCTTTATCTTAAAGTAATTATTAATTTTCTTTTTTGTATTATTAAGTGCAACCCACACCATATTTTATGATGCCTCTCCTAATGGAAGCATATATTCTTTCTCATATTTTATATCATGTGTTATAAGTTATTATTGGTCAAAGAAAATATATTTAAGCTAAAAATTTAATTATTAAGTATTTTTTTGACCAATCACAAGTTATGCACATAGAGTGACATACTAGTGTGGGACAATATATTTATCATTTCCTAACATATGTCGCTCTCAAGAATTAAAATAATGACATTTTGGTTATCTTGAGAATCTAGCGAAGTCTTCCACAACTATACTAACATCATGTTGGTTGTTAATAAATTTAATAATGGTAAATAATTTCAGACTTTTTAAATAGGTTTCTAAACTAAAAAACTGTAATTAAGTTCGTGAGCTTTAAAATCATTTGTAATTGAGTGCAAAAAAATGCTCTCAATATTTTTGCCTTAAATAATAATTATATTACTCCCTCGGGTCCTTTCAATAAGACTCGATAATAAAATACATTTCTGAAAAAATACATTGACAAATTTAATGCTATTAGTCAATTTCTTTAATCCCCACAAAAGTATTCAAAAGTGTCCAATAAAAAATGAGTGATATTATGATAAATAAGTAAAAACATTAAGTAAAATGTCTATAATATCAGAACAACTACTATAAAAGTTTTTTTCACTATATATGTTTTTTTTTTCCATTTTCCCGTGAAAAAGTTATATTTTTTCACTTTGCCAGGAAAAAGTCTTTGTGAACACTCAATTTTTGTCCGGCCCACATAAAGTCCAAAATACTTAAATTATAAATAATAGAACATTTTTTATTTATTTAATTACAATAAATAAAAGTAATTAAAACTATGTTATGGTGGAAATGTAATGAATACTAATATTAAATTTATGTTGATAAGGTTCCTATATCTAAAAGTGATGGGGTTAACCTAAAATCCAAAACAACATCACATAATCATTTCCCTAAGAAAAAAAGAAGAAAAATAATTTTTTATTATTCTTAATTTTTTTTCGAATTTTATAAATAAAATTTTATTTTTATTCGAATTTACAATAAATAGTATAGATGGTTTATCATAGATATTTCACTTAAATTCTAAATAATCAATAAAATGGGTTATTATTTTAATTTTTCAAAAATATAATTTTAAAATAATTTAATCCTAACAAAAGATATTTTTATTTTTATTTTTATGAATTAATTCGGATAAATAAAAAAATAAGTGCATAAATCAATTTAACATGTTTTTTTAGAAAAGATATGAAAATAATATAATAAAATAATAGTTAAGTACCAAGTCAAATCTGACTTGGTGGGTGGTTTAAATCCAAGGAAAATAGTGATAATGGGCTAGCAAACTAGGGTTCAGATAACACAATTTTAGGGATTAGGGTTAAGCAATTTTTATTATAAGTAGGTGAGGGGTTTTAGGGGTTCAAAAAAAATTATTTTAGTAAGAAAACTACAAGAAAAAGGGTTCTGTGAGAGAGAGGAAAACACTGTTGGCGAAAGTAATCCAGTACAACCGTTACTATCACAACGCCGTGAGCTTGCCGTGCTTAGCCTTTGTAACCGTTAGATCTGCATACCATTACTTCATCGCGTTGACCAGCAGATTCGCCCAATCACAAGGCGAAAACGCATCGCGATCTCAGTGTAACGCGCCACACCGAATCATCACCCGTGGAGAACACGAGATCTGCTACGGACGCGCGTACCGTGGAGCTTCGTGCACCTTCCTGGACCGCCACTTATCACACGCCACGTGTCCAGACGCAATAATTCCATCATCTCCTCTAATCAGCGTCTGACGTGTGTCACTCCTTATTCCAATTAGTAACACCATATCCAGGCTCTCACATGAAAAAAATAAAATACATTCTTTAGCATAATTAGGTAATTGTTTTTGCTCTTTTCTTACTATGATCTCATGTTTTGATTTAAACATTAAAATGTGGAAAATAAATCTTCATATTAACCATTCATTAATGATTTATTAATTATCATATAAAGTATAAAAAAATATATTAAATATAAAGATGTGAATATTTAAAAATAATGGTTAAGCATAAAACAAATAGGATCTCATTATTTTTATGGTGAATTAGCAATATGTTTTTTAATTTTTTATTTCTTCTCCATAAATAGTGTCCAGATTGATAGTAATTTTAATGATAATTTTTTTTTTAATTATATGTGATTTACGAAATTTGATATATATATTGATTGTATTTATCTCTTTTTATCCATTAATAAATAAAAAATTGTATAGAATATCTAAATTTATCTTAAAGTAGACCTTCCAAAAATCCTTTTTTGTATATATTTTAGTGTAAATATTGTTTATATGTTTAATTAAATTTGGTTCACAATAAAAAAAACCAACCCTACAATAATTATTTTAAAATTTATACTCAGCATATTCGTAAATTGCACTTGTATCTAAAACTTAATAAACATTAAAAATGTAAATCAAGTTATATCTTAGTCATTTAATAATCCATAAGAATTTTGATTTGTTATAAAAAACTTCAAACCATGTCTATATAAAAATTTATTTTTCAAAAGGAATAAAAATAATTTTGAGATTTAATCAAAGATGGAGAGAAGGTCGCCCTGAAGGCTTCTTTCTTCTCAGATCATCTTCAAAAGGTCGCGCTACGCCGCTTCTTTTCAATCGATTAAATCTCAAAATCAATTAAATTTCACTTTCTTAATAAATAACAAATGGTTAATTAGATAAAAAACTTGCTATTCATCACAAATAAAAAAATAGAATTTTTTTGTTTATAACATATAAAACTTGCAAACTATATTTTTGTCTAAAAAATACATTTTCCTTAATTAAATACACTCAACCAATAAACCATTTTCTACTTAAAGAAATACGTAAGCCTTGATCCCCTTAATAGGGGTACGTAGGACCAAAGTCAATATTGTCAGGCTCAATAATAAAAATAATTTTTCCCTTCTTAATAATTGATTAATTAATTCGACAATTTAATAATAATAATAGTAGTAATAATAAAGTCATATTTTTTAATGAAGGGTACCGCTTAAGGCGGGCGGATAGGGTGCTAATACATTCCCTATCCTGTAACCGACTCCCGAACTTGGATATCAAAAATCCAAAAGCCTAAGGTAATTGGGCTTAAAAGATTTTTCTACATTTTTTACTATAAAATGTAGTGGCGACTTTAAACAAAGTCGTGCAACCGAAAATCGGGGCGCGACAGTTGACGACTCTGCTGGGAATTTTTTTGAGAGAGTCCGACCCATAATAAGTAAAATATGTGACTGTTTATTTACCATTATTATTATTATTTATTTATTTTGATTAGTTAATTTCCAATAATATTGCATGCTTAATTATTAATTATATGTATAAATATAAAAATTGCATGCTTAATAAATATTACATGTTTAATTATAATTGTATGCTAATAAAATTTATGTTTAATAATATTGCATATTTAATTATAGTTGTATGTCAATAAAAATTTCACGTTTAATTATAATTTTAGTCCAATAAAAATTGCATGTTTAATTACCAATGATAGGTCAACAAAAATTACATATTGAATAAAAATTACATGTTTAGTTATAATCGTATGTCAACAAAAATTACATGCTTAATTATTAATCTTATGCATGAATAGAAGTTATGTGCTTAATGTTAAATGTATGTATAAATAAGAAGAGTGCATATTTAATTATTAAATATGAGTTGTATGATTTATTTTAATTGTATATAAAAAAATGAAAATTGCATGTTAATTACTAATTGTATATAGAAATATAAGAATTGCATGTTTAACTAATAGTTATGAGTTATAAATATGAATTATATGATTAATTTTAATTATATGTATGAATATTAATTATGTGTTATTAATTATTAGTTGTATGTATATATGTTGCACACTGAAATAATTAATTGTATAAATTGCGTATTTGCATGTGGTGAATCATTGTTTGTGTCATTCTTGTTGCTATATGATATAATGTACACATTTTAGGCACACACAAATGCCTACACCCGGGTATTAGTGATACCTTTTTGGACAGAAGGGACACTAGCCTCACTGGTCGCGGTTTTTGCCGCTTCTAAGTGTTGGTGATGTGGACCACTCATATTGTCACATCTTATTATGAGTTAGCCGCTCGAGCTGGTATCTTGTTTCTAACATTATAATATTTGGTTTCTCTTTGGAGAGATGCAATATGGGCACCTTATAAGGAGTCTAGAACTTGCCTAAGAGCGTCCACTGTGTGTTAGAACCATACTTTAGGATATTGTACTTGTATGGATTTGTGATTTATAAACATGTGTGTATTGTAACATAGTGATAAATGATTGTGTAATTGTATCTTTTTTGTTTTAACTTTTTTCCACACATCTTTACGTTATTGGAATTATTATTTTTTCCTTATCCTCACACTATTAAAGAGAATTATATATATCATCATACCATTAACTTAAAAAAATAAATAAGGCATCCATTCATTGCCCAAAGTTAACCTAAACAACTTATTCTTTCTATTTTCTTTCAAAACAAAAAAAAAACTATATATTTTAACATATTAATCATAATTAAGACTAAAATATCTTAAAAAAAGGGGTCGTGCATCCCGAAAACGAATTCACAAGCATTCATTCATCAACCATGTTTCATCAACAATATTTCATTAATCATATTTCATGCATCAATCATATTTTATACATAAGCATTTTAATGTTTTGTGTTTTTTTATGTAATAGGTGCATTTGCATTAAAAAAATGACAACCGCAAATAATTCTAGCAGCATATCGGTACCTAAAAAATCAACGAAATTGGATATATCAATGACTAATGTAAGTTTCTTGGCCGAACAAATTCCAAAAATGTCAGATGATGTAAAAAAACAATTCAGAGATAGTTATGGAGAATTATTAGACCTAGTGTTGGTCCAAGTTCGTCCTCAAGACTTGGAGATTATGCAAGTTATGATTCGATTCTGGAATCCCACGCTTCGGGTATTTGAATTTCCTAACCTTGATGTTGCTCCAACCATTGAAGAGTATGAGGCTCTTCTGGATTTTCCAATGGATGGTAGACTGAGGCTCTATCAGTTCATAGGGGGGCAAGTTGCTAATGAAGGTTGCGCGTGAGATCTTCTCGGTGTTCGTCTAGAAGCTCCAGACTTCACCAAGCAAGAAGGGGTAAACGGGCTAAAGTGGCATTTCCTAAGAAATCATATCTCTAAAATGGCTGAAGAAAAGAATTAGACCTTATTTCAGCCTGCATTCGCTTTGGCCATATATAGGCTAGTCCTATTTCTGTTCATTGATAATATGGTGGATCAACCCGCTATGGATGTGTTCAGCAAATTCGTTCGTTTCAAGATCAACCCTACGGCTGCTATCCTGGCAGAGACATTCTTATCATTCCAAAGATATCAAGAAGGTCTTCAGTGGAATGTTAGCAAGGTCCGAATCTGATTTTGCGTCCAACTCTTGCAAGTTTGGATCCTAACTCGATTCAAACATCACAAATATGGATTAAGGTCCCGTTATCCGTTCAGAAGGTTTCTCAATACTTATGTCGAGGATATGCCGCTTATCAAATGGAGGGAGTTATTTGAAGAGGTCACTCCAAGGAATTTCGCTGAGAAGTATTGCCTCTATGACCGACATCAATAACTCATGTATTCATGTGGCGAGTTCCATAATATAGTATTGATGGGGCTTAGAGGCTGTATCTCCTTTACACCTGCCTTGGTCCTTGGCCAATTGAAGTGGGGAGTTACTCCTGTAACTGATAAACAACTCGAGAGCATTTGTTTCTGGTACAAAGATGAGGGGCCATCTTCAAAGGTAGTCCAATCCATAAGAAAAGCCCTTAAGGACATCCATTCTGCATGGGCAAAAAGAGTTGGGTGAACACAGAACCTTCTATTCTGACGAGTATAGATCTTGGAGGCTGTGAGGATGAAGGGTGTTAACACACCTTCGCTAGTCATGCCGCAAGTCAAGGGAAACCCCACTCTAGAGGAGGTTGTACTCAAGGCAAATGTCAAATTGTTAGAAGCCCGACTTCAAGAATCCAGGGATCAGAACGAGATGAAAGACATAGCACTCGAAAAGTCGGGCAACATTGCTTCTGCACTCAGGGAAGAGATCAAGAGCACTATGCTGACATGTGCTCGAGGTCTGGTAAAGTCGCCCTAATGAGGCAGAACCGGGCAATGGAAGAGGAAATAATAGATCTGAGGGAGAGACTTGAAGCTAGGGGACAAGCCTTGAGGATTAAAACGAAGGCAGAGAAGATAACTAGAGCAGAGCTGGAGCAGGCCACAATCACTATTAGAGATTATCATAAGGCCTTGGATCAGTCCCACACGAAGGAGGACGACTATAAAAAGTCATTAGAGCAGATGCAAGAAGAAGCCCTCGCACGGGAAACCCAACTGATGGATCAATTGACGGGGCTGAAGGAATCATGCGAGTTTTTAAAGGAAAATCAGGAAATGTGGGAATACAATTGGCGGGATAGTTTCGAAGAATGCGAGAGGAAAAAGGGACAATGGAAAGAAAATTGCCACAATATCATTGAGGGATTTGAAAACTTAGCTGATGGTTGGTCGGTAACATTCGAAGAGGCCCAAAAGGAATTTCACATGTACCCGGACACAGAGACAACGATGAGGGCCCTTTTCGGTAGCTGCACTCGGGTTGCCAAGAAACTCAGGTGTTGGAGGATGGAATGCAATGGTGGATTCTAGTTAGTCTGTGTAGTTTATTTCTTGTTCTTCTTTCTCATTTATCACTATTAGTTTTATTGTTAGGAATAAAGCAGGGAATGGAGGAAATCAATGCATGTGATTCCCCTTCCTCAAATAAATTTCGATTTATATTAATAAATGGTATCTTTTTTTTCGCAATGTTCTCTCTCAGCCAAGATTAACTAACGAAAGTAATTGATAGAAAAAGGAAAAAAAAAGAAGAATTCAAAAAGATTTTGAACCAATCAAAAGACACAATCTTGGTCTTCCAATATTCTAAAGACTGCTGTCAACCGTAGATGAGCTAAGAGACTACGCTCCTTAGTCATCAGTATACGGGTTTCTTTTAACTTCACAATGGACTTTATGCTGCTAGAATTAAAGAGGCAATCCTGAACTGAAAAAAAACTTATTCACTTTAAAGACTTCATAAACTACACCTTAATCTAAATGGTCTCATACACTTTACAATTTATTACAAATCATTCTTTTGAAAAACAACTTGCATTCATTTTTAGGTCAACACCCTTATAACACACGTCTCCGAGCTCGAAAGATGGTTGAATCTACAGACTCCAACCTGGACACCATAATTGAATTGGCTACTATGAAAGAACAGATGGCAGAGATGTTTCATATCCTGAAAGCCCTCCAAAGCGAGAAAGAAAAGAAGGAAGCAGGCGGACCACGATCTCATCGAAGTTCTGCAAATCCTAACCAAGGGGCCGGTACTAGCCAACCTC
>NC_032021.1:7184708-7248027 GCF_001865875.1 Lupinus angustifolius
CATGAGAATGATAAGCTCTTGATCCACTACTTTCAAGATAGTTTGGTGGGGGCTTCTATGAGCTGGTACATCCGGCTAGAGATCAGAACATTTTTGGACCTGTCAAATGCCTTCGTCAAACAGTATAAATTCAATGAAGACGTTGCACCAGATAGGACTCAGTTACAGAACATGGCTAAGAAACCATCACAAAGCTTGAGGGAATATGTTCAGAGGTGGCGGGGATTAGCATCTCAGGTCCTCCCGCGGTTGGATGAATAGGAACTATTGTCGATCTTCATAGATACCCTACAAACCCCCTATTACGAGCGACTCATAGGGAACGTGAAGACCAACTTTAATGCTCTTATTAAAGTAGGAGAAAAGTTGGAAGGTGGAATCAAGAGTGGAAAGATTGTTGAAGAAGGTTCAGGTTCCGTAAAGAAGCCTGCCTTCATGAAGAAGAAAGACGCAAAGACTCATTTCATTGCTGCGGAACCAAAGAGGTTCCAACCCCGACACAATAACCAAAATAATTATCGTGCGCCCTCTCGGTTTGCACAAAATCACAACCCAACACAAAACCAAACACTAATCCATAACCCACCAAATCAAAATAATAATGCCTACCAGCCAAGACAAGGCTATACAAAAAGATTGATCACAATTTTCAGTCCCTCCTAGTGCATGGTGCTTAAAAGGCGGAAAAGGGGGACACAAACACGAACCTCGACAAAAGAAATATCCCGATCTCTTTCCAAATGTTAGCGGGTATAATGTTTAGGGGTGTTGCAGAAGCATTATACGACTTTCCAATAAGCATAAACAAGCATGCATAATCATATCATTAAAAGCATAATCATATCTATATACGAACTCCAACATAAACCTCATGCTTCACAAACTAACATTGCATATAACCCTTTTACAAAAATATTACAGTCATGCATTTGAATTGTGCATTTTCTGCATCTTAATTACTTAAGCAATCACCCTATAACCACCTAGCTGGTTACATAACATCACAAAAGGCAATCGTTTAGCAGCATGGGTGCCTCAACAAATTTCTGAATCATTTGGCAACACGAGTGCCTCAGCAAATCCCTGAATCGTTTGGCAGCACGAGTGCCTTAGTAAATCCCTGAATCGTTTGGCAGCATGGGTGCCTCAGCAAATCCCTGAATCGTTTGCCAGCACGGGTGCCTCAGCAAATCCCTGAATCGTGTGGCAGTTGTTTGGCAGCATGGGTGCCTCAGCAAATCCCAGAATCGTTTGGCAGCACGGGTGTCTCAGCAAATCCCTGAATCGTTTGGCAGCACGGGTGCCTCAGTAAATCCCTGAATCGTTCGGCAACACGGGTGCCTCAACAAATCCCTAATATATCACAGCAAGTGCGGGAATTGCCTCAACAAATCTCTAGTTCACCAGCAAAGCATTGATATGCTTCATCAAAATTCGATATCTTCACGATGACATTTTGTCTGAGCCTTAACAAAAATAGCGTTCATTTCTTTACTAGTTACTTACCATGATATCTTTCAAACCTTGGTCTATTCGCTATCAGGTAAGTAACACGTAAAGAGGGGCAGTTGTGAACACTCAATTTTTGTCCAGCCCACATAAAGCCCAAAATGCTTAAATTATAAATAATAGACCATTTTTTATTTATTTAATTTCAATAAATAAAAGTAATTAAAACCATGTTATGGTGAAAATATAATGAATACTAATATTAAATTTATGTTGATAATGTTCCTATATCTAAGTGATGGGTTAACCAAAAAATCCAAAACAACAAAAGTAATAAAAAGGAATTAAATTAAAACGGATCCTAAAAAGTCACATAATCATTTACCCAAGAAAAAAAAGAAGAAAAATAATTTATTATTATTTTTTTCGAAATTTATAAATAAAATTTTATTTTTATTCGAATTTACAATAAATAGTATAGATGGTTTATCATAGATATTTCTCTTAAATTCCAAATAATCAATAAAATGGGTTATTATTTTAATTTTTCAAAAATATAATTTTAAAATAATTTAATCCTAACAAAAGATATTTTTATTTATATTTTTTTTGAATTAATTCGGATAAATAAAAAAATAAGTGCATAAATCAATTGAACATGTTTTTTAGAAAAGATATGAAAATAATATAATAAAATAATAGTTAAGAACCAAGTCAAATCTGACTTGGTGGTGGTTTAAATCCCAGGAAAATAGTGATAATGGGCTAACAAATTAGGGTTCAGTTAACACAATTTTAGGGATCAGGGTTAAGCATTTTTTATTATAAATAGGTGAGTTAGTGAGGGTTTTAGGGGTTCAAACAAATTATTTTAGTAAGAAAACTACAGGAAAAAGGATTATGTGAGAGAGAGGAAAACACTGTTGGCGAAAGTAATCCAATACAATGTTGTGAGCTTGTCGCGCCTAGCCTTTGTAACCGTTGGATCTGCATACCATTACTTCATCGCGTTGACCAGCAGATTCGCCCAATCACAAGGCGAAAATGCATCGCGGTCTCACTGTAATGCGCCACACCGAATCATCACCCGTGGAGAACACGGGATTTGCTACGGACGCGCGTACCATGGAGCTCCGTGCACCTTCCTGGACCGCCACTCATCACGCGCCACGTGTACAGGCGTAATAATTCCATCATCCCCTTCAATCAGCGTCTGACGCGTGTCACTCCTTATTCCAATTAGTAACACCAGATCCATGCTCTCATAGGGAAGAAATAAAATACATTCTTTGGCACAATTAGGTAATTGTTTTTGCTCTTTTCCTACTATGATCTCATGTTTTGATTTAAACATTAAAATGTGGAAAATAAATCTTCATATTAACCATTTATTAATTATCTTATAAAGTATAAAAAAATATATTAGATATAAAGATGTGAATATTTAAAGATAATGGTTAAGCAGAAAACAAATAGGATCTCATTATTTTTATGGTGAATTAGCAATCTGTTTTTTATTTTTTATATCTGATTTTTTATTTCTTCTCCATAAATAATGTCCAGATTGATAGTAATTTTAATGATAATTTTTTTTTAATTATATGTAATTTACGAATTTTGATATATATTGATTGTATTTATCTCTTTTTATTCATTAATAAATAAAAAATTGTATAGAATATCTAAATTTATCTTAAAGTAGCCCTTCCAAAAATCCTTTTTTGTATATATTTTAGTGTAAATATTGTTTATATATTTAATTAAATTTGGTGCACCATAAAAAAAAAACCAACCCTACAATAATTATTTTAAAATTTATACTCAGCATATTCGTAAATTGCACTTGTATCTAAAACTTAATAAACATTAAAAATGTAAAATAAAATGACGTATTATTTGATTAAAATCAAGTTATATCTTAGTCATTTAATAATCCATAAGAATTTCCATTTGTTATAAAAAACTTCAAACCATGTGTGTATAAAAATTTATTTTTCAAAAGGAATAAAAATAATTTTGAGATTTAATCAAAGATGGAGAGAATGTCGTTTTGGAGGCTTCTTTCTTCTCAGATCATCTTCGAAAGGTCGCGCTACGCTGCTTCTTTTCAATCGATTAAATCTCAAAATCAATTAAATTCCATTTTCTTGATAAATAACAAATGGTTAATTAGATAAAAAAAACTTGCTATTCATCATAAATAAATAAAATAGAAATTTTTTGTCTATAACATACAAAACTTGCAAACTATATTTTTGTCTAAAAAATACATTTTTATTAATTAAAATACACTCAACCAATAAACCATTTTCTACTTAAAGAACTACGTAAGTATTGATCCCCTTAATAGGGGTACGTAGGACTAAAGTCAATATTGTCAGACTCAATAATAAAAATAATTTTTTCCTTCTTAATAATTGATTAATTAATCCGACAATTTAATAATAATAATAATAATAAAGTCATATTGTTTAATGAATGATACCGCTTAAGGCGGACGGATAGGGTGCTAATACCTTCCCTATCCTGTAACCGACTCGCGAACTTGGATATCAAAAATCCAAAAGCCCAAAGTAATTGGGCTTAAAAGATTTTTCTACATTTTTTATTATAAAATTTAGTACGACTCTAAACAAAGTCGTGCAAGCAAAAATCGAGGCGCGACAGTCTTGATCAAATATTATGCTGTATTATTCTTGATCATTGTATGAACTTCAAAAGATTTATTGTGTAATTTTATTATCTTAAACATTATGTAAATAGTTTTCTTACTAAGAATATTAATTATAAAAATAAATGAAATTACTCATCTCTTAAACAACAATAGGACTTTCAATTACCAAAATCAATTTTTTTATTACAAATGATTTTTTAAAGGTAATTGAGCCCATGAGCGGTGTACCCTCAAGGGTTCTCGACAGTGATTTTCTTCTTCACGGACAAGTCTCATGTAGAGCCTATAACCACTCTCAAGGAAACATTTTTCTTTCCTTTCAGAAAACACTACTCACACAAATAAGCTTTGTTATAAGTTTTTGGATCAATCATGCAATATTTAAATGTATTAATAATATTATTTTTAGAATGTAATATTTATTCACTGTCAATATAAAGATTTATACAGAGACACGAAATTATTCATTATTCATTTGTGTTATTTTTTGAAGAGTAATGATGATTAAAAATGAATGGGAAATGATTGACTATCATTACATAAAACTCTTATATTGTCACTATATACATTTTTCTATTATTTCTATTAGTTAAATTAGAGTGATCTAATTCAAATAAGGTTTATGACTATAAACATAATTGTTATGAAAATTATTTTATAGATATCAAAAGTTTTATTTATATTTTCATGATAGACAAAATTAAAGATAAGAAAATCAAGCAGCATGAAAGAGTTTGAGTTTAAAGGACATTTTTCTTCATAGAAGAGTTTGAATTCAATGGGCACCACTTTTCATGAAAGAGTATGCACACACAAGACAACACACTAAACAAATCAATTCTCTTCATCCTACTAGATGAGGAACTAAAACTAAGGATAGTTTACAATTGAAAGATGAAAGAACATCCATATTCCACCATGGACAACAATTTTAGATACATGACTAAGGACAATTAAGTTTCTATATCATATTCTCTAAGAATATATTAAGCTACTTTTTCGCTATATCTATATTATTTCTTGATAATTTAACACATTATATTGATTATATGATAACAATGTTCATCATCTTCTTTTAAGTAAATTCTCACATACATGAAGTTTCACAATGATTACCTTTACAAACTTGTTTATATCTTAAGACTATGAAATCACTGATACCTGCTATCTTTAGGGTACAGTGCAAATATCAGCATTATAAACAGCATACAAATTATGTTACTATGGAACAACTGAACAACATATGAACGAGTGTTTGAGATTAATCTCTATAAAGTGAGCATGAACCTGTACCTAATTTGTCAAACATCCCTTACCTTAAACACAACTTCTGGGTGTGGTTGAAGTGGCTCCGTTTCACTTAAAGGAGGACTGTTGAATTTACTAAGCAGAAATTTGAAGCATGGTAAAAGTACTACATAAAGTGTCCCGAAAACAAAAGGAGATGCAACCAGCCACCCTAATAACTGCAAATATTTGTTAAACAAATAATTATGTGATCAGTATGTAAACTCTGAAACCAAACTGAAAAGAGTGTCCACATACAGTGTGGATTCTAGCATAAGGCATCCACATACACCGAAAATATCAAGTACTTTGGAGCAAGCTTGCAAAAGAATATAATACTATCCAATAAATGATAAATTGAGATAATCAGTGGAATGATGTTAAGCCACCCATATTTTATGCATGCATTTATATGGCAGTATCTCAATTCTATATGCTGCTCATGATTAGTAATGTTCATATTAATCCCAACAACCTATTACTAGATGTGAAGTAGATTATTTGAGTTCTATAATACAGCTCAGACTACGATTTCAGATTAACTTTAGTTTTTTGAATCCCCAGCACTTGGAGAAGAAAGAAAAGAAATAAGGAATCCAGATAACATTTTATACACTATCAAAACTGATGGAATAAGTGCTAGAAAAGATGTGAGCCATCTAAAGGGTACTGGCAAGGATTGATTCTGAATGTATAATACATGCAATTCTTTATGGACCACAATGCTCAGTTCAAGGCATAGGTTGCTGTTTTTTTCTCTTCCAAATAAGGAAGTTTCTAAGTTGTAGAATTTTGGTTGTACATATAACAAGGTTGTAAAAAAAATGTCTGTCATTTACCAATACTACACAACTTTCCAAGCCATATATAAACAAAGCATATTGACTTATTTCCGTATCACCAAAAGTTCAATTTCTCAATGTATTTGTGACCAATATAGGTAAAGAGTTCAATGTTATTGGAAATTAATTGATAGCATTAGACTTTAAACAACTGATTCATTACTGTTAGAAGTATGAAAGCATTTATGGGCCTCCAATTATAATTTTGTCTTCCACGGTTTAGAATTTTAGACAATTACAAGCTAATTTAAATTTGTAGTATGATGGTACCTACCGCATGGGCGACACTTAATAGAACTTCTTGTGAAGCTTGACCAGAAAGAATTTTCTTTAAAGCATCAGATGTTAAAGGGAAATGAGGTCCAGCAGTAATAACTTCCCCACAGCGCAGAAAGGGTACAACCAAACTGAAATGCCACAAAAAGTTCAATTAGGAGTTGCATATCGTGCCCTCTCAGAAGAACAAAATCAACACCGCAACACATATACAAGTCAAAGATGAAACAGGACAACTAATACATGACAAAACAGGGACATGAAAAAAATATGAATGAAAATAACAGTCCGACTATTTTCATCATTGAGAATTTGCAACTTACATATCTTTTTTTTCTTCCAGAAAAATACTAATACAAAATAGATAGTAGCTTTTGAACCTGGATTTCAAATTATGGACCCTTTTGTGAAAGTAAAAACATATCTGCTATATTAACATGACTTAAACCATTTATAGTGTGCCTTACCTGTACACTATACATGTTTTAGTAGTGTCAAAATCATGCCAATAACTGTCGCTATGTGTCTATCAAATTCCTAGGATGCAAATTGCAAAACTCTATTTCTCAATAGATTTTTTAAAGAAAAAAGAGTATACTTGTAACAGAAAAATCCTTGAAGAAGCTTATAATATATATATATATATATGTATCTGCATAAAATATAGAAATCATAACATCAACAAATAAAAGTATAATAATTGACCATAGAGATGGAAAACAGATGCACATAGACAATAACAAATTCAAAGTACCTCAACTCTATCGGAGTAGCAATAAAGTTCGAAAGCAACACAGTTGGAGCATCACAAAGTGGTCCAAGCAAGGCAATAGCCATCCCACAGAGGAATATAGTGACACCTGGTTGAAAAAACGATATCATGTCTACTCTATAATACAGCCAATGGAGATCACGATCCTCCAACGTTACTAACATGAGAGGTTCATCTTATCAAGAGAGAAAAGTCGCAAAATAATTTTTTTTATAAGAGATCATACCCCTAGCATTTCATATGCATAAAGATCACAATGGAACAGAATGTTCTGTTTTCTTTGGTTCCACCCAGTGTTTTAAATTGCGATTACGTTGCGCTTACCCTAATTATGAAAAATTGTAGGAAAATACGGCCCATGTGGCCACAATTGCAGTTCGGATGCCTTTACGGAGACTCCCAAAACTACAATATTGCAAACATATTTGCCGTTGCTGGGTGCAATTTAAAACACTAGTTCCACCCCCATCGAGTGGAACTAAAATGTTCTACTCTTTAACCTCATGTCTTGTTCTGTTATGTTTATAAAATATAAATACATGAAACATAGAATGCAACATATTACAATTTAAAACGTCTACCAAAAGCTAGTTAATAGTTAATATTTCATTCAAATAAAATTTGTCATTTTCATTGGACATGCTATGGTCTCATCTCCTCGAAAATTTCACATGAATGTTAACATTTTAATGCAAGAACTGTAAATAGTTAAATTACATGACATAAAAACATACCACAAATAGGAAATACTCCAAGTGTAAATCCAAGCGCAGCAGATAAAGACAAGTGCTTTGGGTCAGCACCTCTGAACAAAAATGAAAAAAATTATCTCTCAAACTAATGTTTTTTACTAACTAAGATAACTGTCAAACTAATTAAATCTAACCAAATATAACTAATAATAACTGCAGTGGGGTCCACAATCTTACTCCGAGTGAAAACTTTATTTCCAGAATTTGAACTCGTGAATTTTAGCCAAAAGTAGCAGTCAAATATATAGCTTACGGGCAAAAATGTAATAACGCATAAAAGCATAGAATATAACAAATGAAACTAACGGTACCCGCGGAGAACCAAAAGAAGAGGATCAGTGAAATTATCATGAAACCAACTACTTATTCCCATCTTCCTACACAACGATCGAATCAAGATGAGATTTTTGGAAAGAGTATAACAATTAGGGTTTTATCAAAACCTAAAACAACAGTGGAAAATATAGTTCAATGTTTTGTTTGATATTTTTTGCTCTGAAAAACTAATATGGTGAGATTTGAATTGAAGAAATGAATGAGAAGTAAGATATTTTGGTTTTGATTGAATTTGTGAAAAGCGTGTGCATGATGTCACAAGTGGGACCAGAGAAGAAGCAAGGAGTTAATTTGAAGGGAAATGGTTGCTGTACAGAGAAATGCATGTTGCCGACGACTTTGGAGTAAATAAATATTTCCAAAACATCACAAATGGTCGATTATCAAATCATTAACTTACAAATCACATTTTATCATTAGAGGGGGAAAATTAATACAAATATTTATAGTACTATATTATTGATTTGATTTAATTAATTAAAATGAATGATGTTATACTATTGTCATAAATTATTGTGAATATTAAATTACAAGAGTGTATTATCTATATATTGTCGATATAAAAATTTATACACAATTAGTATATTATATATTATTTAGTTTTATTACTTTTTGAATAGTAAATAATAATTACAAATGAATCTTTGATAAAATAATCATAATATATAAAACATGTTTATATTTTTTCTCAAACTCTAATACAAAAAGTATTAAGAAAATGATATGAAAAGCTTATTTCCTCTTTCTATAATATTCTTCTTCTCTAAGTATTATTTTTAAGTAGAAGATGGCATTTTTATATTCTGAGAGCTAATAAACTTAAAGGAACAATTCTTCTTATAATAAGGATAGTTAGTATTAAATATTTGTTAATGATATAATAACTTAAAAAGGTTTATGTTTGTTTATTTTAATTATTTATATAGCATTCAATAATTCATATTAATTGTTCAATTTTATCAAATTTAAATTGTTCTCATTTGTCAAATTTAAATTGTCCTTACTTGAGGTAGTTATAGACTTTCTCTTACAAGTTTAATATAATAATATTGATATTTTATTTTATAATTAAAGAGAAAAAATGTATGTGTTATACATCATTAGTGATTCATATTTAATTATTATTATCCTCTAAATACATAAATAATACAAATGATATTACACTGAATTTAAAACTGTGTAAGTTGTTTTCCATAGTGCAATTTTATTATTTTATAGTTTGAGACTACACATGAGTGGATATACTCTTGAATTTATGGGTTATATCCCATATACAATAACTTATACAAAAACATGAGTGGATAACTTGATGGTAAGGGTTATTTTGATGAGAAGCCCCTAATTCACAAAATTACGCCAGAACACTGCGAATAAGCTATAGGAACAATGATCATCTCCATTAATGGAGAGACAAATGGTTGTTTTATATACATTATTAATAATAAAAGTGTGATTTCATCATAAATAAAGAGATAACATGTTACTTTTTGTGTGTTATAATGTGATATTTGTCTCTCTATTAATGAAGAGAATTATTACGCCTCCTGTACCTTTAGTAAATTGCTTCATCTGTTTCTCACTTTTTTCTCCTCCTATTTAAAAGTTCAAAAACCAAAAAATACAATCAAGTCTCATTAGATTCTCTATATAACTAAAATGTTATGAGTTTTGATTCCTGCAAACGACACTTGTTAGAAGAGACAATCATGCATATCGAAAAAGATTAGTTCTTTAACTAAAAAGTCAAAACATATCATTAGTAAAACAAAAAAATAAAAATTAATATTCATTACTATCATCAAATTTTAGCCTTATTTACTTCAAATATTTTTACTTCTATACAGAAATAAATAAGAAAGCACAACTACTCTTTTAAAGTGGAAATTTGTTTCTATTTAATATTTATCTGTTTAAATTCAATATAACATTAATTATTGCTTTTACAACTTTACTTTTACCCAATTAATAAAATATATAATTAGTGAAGGAAAATAACTATGATTATCACATAGATAAAGGAATACTTAATAGAATATTAGATAAATTTAACACAAATAGATATGTTCAATATATTTATACAACCTGGAAAAACAGGTTTTTAGGATTATAAATTCTGACTTTTATTTATTGAAAATAAGTAAAGTATTATCTCTTTTATGGTTGGTTGTTTTTTTTTTAGATTTTTTATTTTTCTCTAACTAATTATACTTTCTACTTTATCTCTCCACTCTTAATAGTTTTTTTTTTCTTTTTTCGGAGAGATCTCTCATTGTTTACTTATTTTACAAATTGTCCAATTTAAGTTTATTAAATTTAACTTATTTGCTCGCCATATTATTTTTAAATATTGATTTCTATACTATCTTTTAATTTAATATTTTTAGCCTTTGTCAATGTGTTAAAAGTATAAAAAAAATATAGTAAAAATAAACATAAAGATAAATACTAAAATATATACTTTAAAAATAGTATAAAAACAACTACAATAATCAATAACATAAATAAATAACTTCATCCCTTTCTGTAATTGACACTTAAAAAAAGAACCTTTTTGTCATATATAAACAAAACATATTAATTTATATTCAGTTTTTAGCTAAAATATCAAAATTATATTATGTAGATTCCAATATCAGACCTTATAATATTAAAATTTATTTACTAGAACTAAAAACTAATCTACATGAAAGACACATTATATGATCAAGAAAACAAGCACTAATGAAGTTTAATACATATCACCTAAGAAATTAAGTTGAACTATCCCAATCTCATCTCAGTATAATTGTGAACAGATAATAAGCACTAGAAATGTGCCTGAGTCATAAAGAAGCTTCACATTTCAATTCAATAGAGTATGAATAAAATAGATTGATTTCCAGAATTATTACACATAGGACTACTTAAAGTTTCAAATTGAGTCAAAATTCAAGAAATGTAGTTCCAATAAACCAAACTTGAATATCTATTGTTGAATATCATTTCCTTTACATAATTATCCAAAGGTTATGTAATATGCCTCCACAATTACAAAGAAGATTACAAAAACTTGTTTAAAATATGTTATTACATGAAGTTTCATATTATATAGTATTAGAATAGAGCAGAATATCAATGTTATATATTGAACTTAATCCCTTGTAGTAATGTGCACTAGATATAAGCATCAAACAAAAACATCACATGGAAAAGTGAGCTCATGTGTGTGCTAGGGTTTGTAATCCTTATTCTATAGTAATATCTTGGTAGTCGTTCAATGCTCCCGAGGATGTAAACACAATTGGCCGAACTTCGTTACCAAATTCTCTTGTTTCTTCTCTTCTATTTATTTTATGTTATTTATTTGATTGCTTGTGGCCAACACTGTGTAATGATCGCTTCCGCACCAACAATTGGTATCAGAGTCAATTGGTAGATGACTCACGTCATATAATGGCTAAAGAGGGTGAAAACGTGATGCCTAGACAAAGTTCGTCAAAGGTACTGGCAAAGATAGGTAAATGAGTTGAAGGAGAAGAAAACATGGTAGAAGTGTGGTGGGGATGATATATGTTGATCTAGAACCTCAAAAGTTCATGTACTAGGTTAGGATCAAGGTGGAGATAGGAACTCATATGTTGAGTTTGACCCAAATATAGGTGTTGATAATATCCCTGTAGATGTGGAGAGAATGTTCTCATTTGAGATGAGAAGTGTAATATTATAATGGTGTGTTCCATATATTGAAAGACTTCCTAACAATATGTGACTAGGTAGCTTGTTCTATTAGATGGCGGTACAAAAGGTTGCACCACAAGTTTGGAGAGCTAAACTATTGGTAACATCATTGAGGATACTCAAAAGGTTTTTGTTGTAGGGGAGCAGACTCTTATGTAGATGAGTTGTTAAAGAGAATTAGGCATTGAGCAAGGTGAAGTCATATATTCGCACATTGCCTATTATTACATGAAGTCTCACATTGCCTAGTATTAGAATAAAGTAGAGTATCAATGTTATATATTGAACTCAAGTCCCTTATTGTAATATGCATCAGATATAAACACAAAACAGAAACACTCAATGGGCAGGTAGGCACATGTGTATACTAGAGTTTGTAATTCCTATTCTCTAGTAATATCTTGGTAGCCGCTCAGCGCTTTCGATGATGTAGACACAATTGGCTAAACCTCGTTACCAAATTCTCTTGTTTCTCCTCTTTTATTTATTCTATGCTCTTTATTTGATTGTTTATGACCAATATTGTGCAACGATCATTTTCGCTGCACCAACAAAACTAAACATGTTACTGCTGTAACTTGACACTAATGCCATTGATAGTGAGATATGTCAGGACTAACTTTAACAAGGGATATAGGTCACCCTGATGCAAATCTCTCTCAATTCAAGTGGAAACAACAAATTCTCGCTTGGCACAATAAGACTGTATGCACTAGGCCACCTATTTAAGTTTATTATATATATTTTTTTAAATACATTTGTATATTACCTAACAATAAGATATCGGTCTAAACTCTGGAATCATTTTTTGAAATTAGAGTTCTTGAAAAAGTAAACTCCATCACTAAAGATCAAAGATTCTTTTTGATTAACAAAAGGAAGAAACTAAATTGATACAAAGATGAAAACTCAATGAATATACTTCTTTATTGATTATCAAAAGGTGAATATGAATTACAAACCAAGGATCTATATATATATCCTTTGAGAATAACAAACTTAACAAACTAAAACTAAACACCTATCTAAAACAGAAAAAACAGAAAAAACAGAAAATACAAAACCAGAATTATTAAGCTAATTACAAAGCTAAGAGAAATAGCTTGCATAACAAGAAATTGTTGACTTCCTAAGCAATAATAAAAGAACACACTAAAAGCCTTTAATTTATGCAGATATGAAGTCTTTGTATTGATCCAAGTGACTTTGTATCTAATTGATTCATTGTGAGGATGAATCTGATTTAAGTGAGTGTTGCCATTGCTGTTTTGATGCATCATGCCTATGCCTGACTGAGACAATAACTGGTGCGCCAAGCCCAGTTGGTGCGCCAAGACCAACTGGTGTCCCAACGCCTGTTCTGACCGAGACAGGGCCATCTGGTGCACCAGGGCCTGTCCTGACTGAGACAGGGCCAACTGGTGCTCAATGCCCATGCGCATCTGATGCTGGCTCCAAGACTGGCACATATGCACCTGGTGCATCCAATCTGACCGAGGCTGGCGCATGGGCGCCTGGTGCATCCAATCTGACCGAGGATGGTGCCTGTGCTTCTGGTGCATGCTTCCTGACCGAGACAGAGTCAATTGGTGCACTCTGTCTTGGTCAGGCACATTCCTTGCCTCATCTGGTTCATGGCACATGGCTATGACTCCATTCAAGCCAACTTCCTTATGCTTCATATTCAAGCCATGTTGATCATGATCCTTGCTTGTTGATTCATTGATAATCCTGCAACAAGCATATCCATTCTTAGAATTAACCAAGTTTAACATCCCCCCACAAGCTGGAGTGTATAAGTCATACAGACCGAGCTTGGATATATTATTTTTGAATGTTCCAGGGGGTTGGCATTTTGTGAACATGTCTGCAACTTGTTCACTGCTAGATACAGGCAAGAGATGAACAACACCATTCAAGACCTTTTCCCTAATTGAATGACAATCTATCTCAATATGTTTTGTTCTCTCATGAAAAACAGGGTTGGCAGCCATATGTAGAGCTGATTGATTGTCACAGTACAAAATAATAGGACCATCATGACTTAAATGTAAATCATCAAATAAATAAAGAAGCCATTGAGCCTCACAACCAGTTAGAGCTAAGGCTCTATACTCTGCTTCAGCAGAGGATCTAGATACAGTTTTTTGTCTCTTGCTTTTCCATGAAATTAAAGATTCTCCAAGAAAAAAGCAGAAACCTGTTACTGACCTTCTGGTGTCAAGGCATGATCCCCAATCAGCATCACTGAAGCCTTTCAATTGAGTTGTGGTTTTTGCAGAAAAAAATAATCCCTTACCTGGTGCACCCTTAATGTACCTGAGAATTCTTAATGCTGCATTAAAATGATCTATCCTAGGGGCAGCTAAGAACTGGTTCAAATGTCCAATGGCATAGGAAATGTCTGGTCTAGTATGAGTTAGATAAACTAGTTTGCCAATGAGCCTTCTATAGGATGTTATATCAGAATAAATTGCTCTAGATTCACTATGTAATCTAACATTATAATCCATAGGACTGGAGCAGGGTTTGCTGGCTAACATACCTGTATCTTGAAGTAAGTCAAGGGTATACTTCCTTTGACATAGATTTATTCCATCCTTGTTTCTGGCTACCTCAATACCAAGAAAATATTTTAGAGTTCCAAGGTCCTTGATGCTGAATTTTCTGTCCAGAATGTCTTTCACATGTTGGATTTCATCAAGGTTATCCCCTGCAATCACAAGATCATCTACATATACAATTATAACAGTGTAGCCTTTGGCATCAATCTTTGTAAATAGAGAGTAATCAGCTCTAGACTGAGTAAAACCACACTGATTCAAAACAGCAGTAAGTTTAGCATTCCACTGTCTACTGGCTTGCTTCAATCCATATAAGGATTTTTCCAGTTTACAAACAAGGGATTCATTGTGAATTTTGAGACCTGGTGGAGGCTTCATGTACACTTTCTCAACCAGGTCACCATGTAAAAAGGCAGTATTAATGTCTAGCTGGTGAAGATGCCAACCCTTTATGGCAGCCAGTGCAATTATGGTTCTAATTGTTGTTATTTTAACAACAGGGCTAAAGGTATCAAAATAATCTATTCCTGCTGTTTGGTTATATCCTTTTGCCACAAGTCTGGCCTTGTATCTCTCCACTCTCCCATCAGCATGATACTTGGTCTTAAAAACCCACTTACATCCTATAGCTCTTTTATCCTCAGGTAGTTTGGTCAAGATCCAAGTATTGTTTTTCTCTAGAGCATCCAATTCAGTATCAATAGCATCAATCCAATGTTGATATTTGACAGCCTCACTATAGCTCTCAGGTTCAGTGTGAGAACTGATGGATAAAATGAAGTTCTTGTGGGAAGGTGAGATGCTGTCATAAGATAAGACTCTAGACAGAGGAAACTTGATTTTGGTGTTATCTATATTTGTTGTACTGAGGTTTAAAGAGCAATGATAATCTCTTAGGTAGTTAGGGGCATTTCTTTGTCTAGAGGATCTTCTTAGGCTTTGATTGTCACTATTATTGGAGTCAAGGTTTTCATTAATATTATTCAAAGGAGGTTGATCCTCATCAGCATGTCTCTCATAGTAGTTATTGCTGTTCTCATTTATTGGAGATTCATTAACATGTCTAGACATGTCTATGTTGTCATGATTAAGGAAGACATCCTTATCATTATAAGAAGAAGTAGGAAGAGAAATGTCCATACCTTGATTATGATGATTTCTCTCATTCTTGAAAGGAAATATGTTCTCATAGAAGCTTACATTTATGGATAAAAAGGTCTCTTTGTTTGTGCAATCAAACATCATGTATCCCTTGGTTCCTTGTTTGAAGCCAAGGAAGACACACTTCCTAGCTCTTGGATCCAATTTCTTCCTGTTATGAGTTAGAGTAGAGGCAAAACACAGGCATCCAAAGACTTTGACATTTAAAAAATTGGGTTCATGATTGTATAACATCTCATAGGGGGATTTATTTTTGAGAAATTGAGAGGGCTGCCTATTTATGAGGTACACTGCATGAGCAGCACCAAAGTTCCAAAAACATTTGGGTAGGCAAGATTGATACACGAGGGCCCTAGTAACACCAAGTATGTGTTGATGTGTTCTCTCAACAATTCCATTTTGTTGAGGTGTTTCAACACAACTAGTTTGGTGAACTATGCCTTTTGAATTATAAAAGGCATTCATCTTGAATTCAGGCCCATTATCAGACCTTATGGTCTTGATTTTAACATCAAATTGAGTTTCTGTCATGTTGACAAAAGATTCTACAAGAGAACTAGCCTCTGATTTGGTTTTCATGAAAAACAACCATGTATGTCTGGATTTGTCATCAACGATGGTGAGGAAGTACCTATGCCCCAATATAGAGGGAATGGATATAGGTCCCCAAATATCTATATGTATGAGATCAAAAATGTATGCAGATTTAGTCATGCTGTCTTGGAAGCTTAGCTTCCTTTGCTTGGCATAATGGCATACATCACATGGCACATTTATATCTTTACATTGGATGAATGAAAACATTTTATTCAATATAACAAGTTTGGAGTTTGAGGGGTGGCCAAGTCTAACATGCCACAAGTTATTCTTTACATGGTTGTCTCTAATTATTTCTATGTTATTGACATATTCATTCAGATTGAAAACTAGACTTTGAGCATTAATGGTGTACAATCCTTTCTTTGCTTCAGCTACACCAATCATCCTCAATGTGGACTCCTCCTGCATCACACATTTTGAGGTGGTGAATATTAACCTACAACCAAGAGCTGAGGTTAACTTAGAAACAAAAATGAGATTGAATATGAAGTTAGGTATGTACAACACATAGCTCAGACACAAGTCCTTTGAAAATATGACAGTTCCAGCAATGGTGCTTACAATCTCATTTCCATTAGGCAATCTAATTTTTATGGGGTCAATTCTTCTAAAAGATTGGAATTCTGTTAGACAGAAGCACACGTGGTCTGTTGCTCCTGTGTCCAGAATCCAGTCTTTAGTTTTAGCAGAACAAGTTATGGATTTTGAGTTACCTTGACTTGAAGAGTCCATACCCGTGCTATGCTTTGTAAGTTGATTCACCTGATGATTTGAAGGCTCTTTGATCATAGCTAATAGAGCCTTATGTTGATCTGCAGTGAAGACCCCTGTCTCTTCTTGATCTTCTTGGTCATCTTCATCATTGGAACTTGTAAGGTTGTTAATATTGTTGGTCTTCTTGTAGTGAGGAGGGAATCCATGTTTCTTATAACATGTGTCAATGGTGTGCCCTGCCTTGTTGCAGAAGGAACACATCTTAGATCCACCTCTGCCTTTACCATTATTGAAGCTATATCCTCTTCCTGTCCCCGAATTGGTGTTGACTCCAGAATTCCTACCTCTACCTGATCTGAATCCATTAGATGTGTTATTGGAGGTATTAGCTAGGACCTTCACATCATCAGTTGGATTTGCCAATGCAAATTGCATTTCTTGTTGGATGAGGAGTGAGAAAGCTTTGTTTATAGTGGGCAAAGGGTCCATTAACATGATTTGGGATCTTACTGCTCCATACTGCTCATTCAAGCCTTTCAAGAATCTGATCACATAGTCACTTTCTCTATAGGACTTAACAAGTCTATAGAGAACAGAATCACACTGTGAAGGACATGATGGCAGGGGTCTGAAATTATCAAGCTCTTGCCACAAACCTTTCAAGCAAGTATAATATGCATCTATTGATCTACTTCCCTGCTTGGCATTGTACAATTCTTCCTGGAGGTTGCATATGCGAAAAACATCACCTTGCTAGTACCTCTCTTTTAAATCTTGCCATACTTCAAGAGATGTGTCTAGCCATAGCACACTTTGCAGAATGGATTTATCAATTGATTGATTAATCCAAGAAAGAACTAAAGTGTTGCATCTATCCCAGATTGGATAAGTTGGATCACTTGTATGAGGTTTTGGAAGGGTACCATCTATAAATTGCAGCTTGTTTTTTGTTTTCAAAGCCATCATCATGGCTTTAGACCAGCTATGGTAGTTTCCTCCTGTTAGAGGAGGTGACACTAAGATGGCTCCAGGATTTTCATTTGAAGTCATATAGTAAGGGCTACAGGGATCATTGATAGGATTGAGAGTGGCTACTATGTTGGCCATTGATGCTAAGAAGGAATGAAGAGTGAAAGAGAAGGCAGTGATATCAAAGATTCTGATGGAAGCGCAGCAGAGCATCAATTGATGCTCTGATACCATCTTGAAAAAGTAAACTCCATCACTAAAGATCAAAGATTCTTCTTGATTAACAAAAGGAAGAAACTAAATTGATACAAAGATGAAAACTCAATGAATATACTTCTTTATTGATTATCAAAAGGTGAATATGAATTACAAACCAAGGATCTATATATATATCCTTTGAGAATAACAAACTTAACAAACTAAAACTAAACACCTATCTAAAACAGAAAAAACAGAAAAAACAGAAAATACAAAACCAGAATTATTAAGCTAATTACAAAGCTAAGAGAAATAGCTTGCATAACAAGAAATTGTTGACTTCCTAAGCAATAATAAAAGAACACACTAAAAGCCTTTAATTTATGCAGATATGAAGTCTTTGTATTGATCCAAGTGACTTTGTATCTAATTGATTCATTGTGAGGATGAATCTGATTTAAGTGAGTGTTGCCATTGCTGTTTTGATGCATCATGCCTATGCCTGACTGAGACAATAACTGGTGCGCCAAGCCCAGTTGGTGCGCCAAGACCAACTGGTGTCCCAACGCCTGTTCTGACCGAGACAGGGCCATCTGGTGCACCAGGGCCTGTCCTGACTGAGACAGGGCCAACTGGTGCTCATTGCCCATTGGTGCATCCAATCTGACCGAGGATGGTGCCTGTGCTTCTGGTGCATGCTTCCTGACCGAGACAGAGTCAATTGGTGCACTCTGTCTTGGTCAGGCACATTCCTTGCCTCATCTGGTTCATGGCACATGGCTATGACTCCATTCAAGCCAACTTCCTTATGCTTCATATTCAAGCCATGTTGATCATGATCCTTGCTTGTTGATTCATTGATAATCCTGCAACAAGCATATCCATTCTTAGAATTAACCAAGTTTAACAAGAGTGATCAAAGTAGCATTTATTTGCCTATGTGGCTTACCTTATAACAAAAGTTTAGTTGAAGTATGTGATTATCTCATTTATTTTGACCCTTAATTGGTCATGTATTTATACAAGGAAAGAACCTTTCAAGAAGCTTACTAACCAAATTAACAACCTTACTTGTAAAGCAAGTAACACAACTAACTTATAGAATATTAACCTAACTTAACTAAAAATGAATTAATTCTAATATCTATGATTATAGCTTAGTAATTAGGAAAGGATTAGCCCAATGGGCTTGATGATTTTCCAAGGGGAGCTTGAGTGGTTTGTGCTCTGCCTTGTTGCTCTGTTCTGTGGCCTTGCTCGTGGCCTAGTTGGCCTGACCTGGCCTTGCTCGTGGTCTGGTTGTCCCTTGCTCATGGCTTTGCCCTGGTCATGGCCTGATTGGCCCTGGCTTGTTTGGCTTGGTCCTGGTGCATTGCTTCTAGTTTGCTTGAGTGACAAGTCATCTTCTTCATTCTTCAATATACTATGTAGAAAAACACTTCATGTTTACTCAAATTTTTCCAACCAATGATAAAACTCACTTCCTTATCCATCTTAATATGAGCATCTATTTTTATCTATACTATTCATACTTGTAGTAGCTTATGGGTACACTTAACCCAATTTCATCTTATATTGATAGTTTATATCCACCCTTGTGCTATTATCATAATTGCTTATGGAGATATTTTGCTCTAAGATGAAATATTCCTCCATGGATACATTTGAATATAGAGTCCTCGATGGATACATAGAGCGTAATATTTATGCATTGTCAATATAAAGATTTATAGATAAACAATATGTCATTTATCATTAATTTATATTACTTTTCTGAAGAGTCAATAATAATTAAAATGAATCGTGAATAATAAAGTAACCGCGTATAAAACTTTTACATTATCGATGCATATATTTATTTTTCTTTAATATATCACAATTTTGATGGATCATTTATCCCCATTCATAATAGACACAAAAAATGCTCCATCAATTGGCTTCGAGCATTTCTCAAGCATGAGTACTTTTAAGCAAACCTCTTTGCTACTTTACACTTTCAACCAATTGTTATGTTTTTTAAAGATGAAGTTTGTTAGCTGACACATAAAAAATTCATTAAATTGTGAAGCTATTCATAATCCTTCTCTCATGAAATATTAAAACCACATTAATAACGTAATAATTTAAGAATACAATATATACATTGTCAATATAAAGATTTATATACAATTAGTACATTATCTATCATTCATATATGTTACTTTTAAAAAGTGAATAATAATTAAAAATTAATGACGAATAATGAACTGTATAAAACTTTTATATTATCAATATATATTTTTTCTCGTAATTCAATGTGTCAGACTAGACATTAATTTAAAATTAAGATGAAAAAGGAGGAAAAATAATATAATAATTGAGTGAAAACTAATGTTATTAATATTATATTTGTTATCAAATGGGATATGATATATGTATTGATGTATATTTATACTTTTATATCTATACTATATATAAAGCCAAAATTTGAAATAACTTTCCTTATGATATAATTTTTATTTCCTGTTTTGTCCTTAACATTATTTAATTTTTACAAAAAAATCATATAGTCAACCACCACATTAATTAACCACATATCTCACTTTAAATTAAATATTATCATAAACAAAAAAAATATAATATAAAGTACACCGAAC
The DNA here is from genome assembly GCF_001865875.1 of Lupinus angustifolius. NCBI lineage: Eukaryota > Viridiplantae > Streptophyta > Magnoliopsida > Fabales > Fabaceae > Lupinus > Lupinus angustifolius. The sequence goes on from NC_032021.1 coordinate 7,205,656, forward strand.
ACAACAAATACATTCTAATTCTAAAAAATAAAATATATAAAAATTGAATATGTAATATTATACAATATTTACCGGCAGGCGCACGAAGTGTTTGTACACACTAGTATGATATAATGGTAAAACAATTATGATTAAACTGATTGCAGTTAAATCCATATATTATATGTGAATCTAATAACCAATAACAAAATTCCAAATAGACAAATATTAAAATTTATGATTCTCTACTCAAATTCCTAAAATTAAAAAAAATAAATATAAACATCAATAATATTTCATATAAAATCTTTGGTATGAAATAAATTATGAATACTTGTAAATTACCAATTTACCCTTAAGCAATATATACCAAGTAATGCATGAGATGCTAATTCATGTATGGTTCCATTATAATTTCAATCTCCCTCATATTTAGGTACTCAATATAGGAGATACTTTCACACTTATCCTAGAATTATCCAACCATAAGAGGGAAGAAAGAGCCACAATTACAGTAACATCGAAAAATTGAATATTATGACAATAGCAATCAACCACATCACAAGAGGAAGTCACTTAACAAGACAATGACATATGACGATTGGAACCAGGACACAATGATGATTGGATTTTGCATTGTGTGTGGCTTTGGTCTTGTGTTCCTCTTTGCAATTCCAAATTTTACTCCTTTTTTTATTTGTAACATTGTTTTGTAATAAAATTTAAAGAGTGTAAAATCTACGCACCATTAAAGTAAAGTTTTAATGTAATAAGTATATCACTCATCATTAATTTGTATTACTTTTGTTTGAGAGTAAATAACAATTAACACATAGATGATGATGAATGATTTCCTAATACAATGTATATATTAAATACAATTTTAAAGTACAACCAACATGTAGTTTCAACACAAGCTGGTTCATCGATTTATACATAACCAACCGATTTTCGCCAATTTTCCTAAACAACCAATATAATAGTTGTAACATATTTCCAAAGGTATATTGAAACTTTAATATAATGATATAATAAGGTTGCAATATCTCCATATATTAATGGATCAAAGTTCTAATTATTCTATTATTATAAGCAATAAGATTTAATCTATGTACATTAAATAATATAAATTAATGAAAAATGTTACATCATATATATCTTCTATACTATTAATAAAGGAAAAACACAAAATAACCAGTCATCATGTGTAATTTGTGTTTTTCTATTTTGCTTTCAATATCTTTTTATTTCTACCAAAAAACCATATAATATTATTTTCTTATTTTATCCTTATTATATTCTTATTTTAAAAGTGTATTTAAACAATTGAATATTAGACCAATTAAATAAATTCAACCGTAAATTTAGCACAAAAAATTATATTTGAATTTATAAAATTCGGGAAAACGAATTGACATGCACGTATAAAATAATTTAGATTCTACTGAATTTTAAACTATAAAAAATAAGGATGAGGTATTAATAATTATGGGTAAAACAAATAAAAAGACACAACAAGAAGGACGACTGAGACGAGACAACCATTTACGAACGCACTAGGGAGAGTGCTCTTTTTTGCTTTGAAATTTCTGAATCCAATTTTCCCATTTCGTAACTCCATTTTCCAAATTATAGAGAGAGAAACACAGGATCTGAATCCATACCTATCCGCACCGAAAACTCTCTCTCTCTCTCTCTCTGGTTAGGGTTCGATTCAGAAATCGATCCCTATTAGCGACGCACGTGTTTGATTCGATTCGTTTAAGTTTAATTCGATTTTGTATCCGTTGATCTGATCTATCGATGGCAGCGATCGATGAGTTATCCGACCTCGCCGCTTCGATGCGCCAAGCTGCGGCGCTACTTGCCGATGAAGATGTTGATGACGCCAACTCTTCCAAAAGACCTTCCACTTTTCTCAACGTCGTAGCACTCGGCAATGTTGTAAGTTTCAATTTCGCGTTTTGCTTCTTCATTTTTTCTTTCTCAATTTCATCGTAACCGTTTTTTTTTCTTTTCATTTTATGATATATTGAAATCCGATTTTGTAGGGAGCTGGTAAGTCTGCTGTGTTGAATAGCTTGATTGGACACCCCGTTTTGGTGAGTTAAATTAAGTTAGATTCCATAATTCTCTCGTTTATGTAGAGAGAGTGAGAGTATTATTGTGATTTGTTTGTGTGAAAGTGAAGAGTGTGTTGTTGTATATGTATTGTGCAGCCTACAGGTGAAAATGGAGCTACTAGGGCTCCTATATGCATTGATCTACAGCGAGATGACAGCTTGAGCAGCAAATCAATTATCTTGCAGATCGATAACAAGACCCAGCAAGTCTCTGCAAGTTAGTTCCTATCACTTTTCACATTGTATTATCAACTAGCAATTCTACTGTACGATGCACAACATGGTTTTAAATTACAGTCGCCGTTGCGTTATGTTGCCCTTACCACAATCACAATATTGTATCCATAATTATAGTTGCAGACTACAATTTAAAACCTTACGCGGCATATATGTATTTCTTATTTGTAGTGATAGAAAATTAAAAGTATAAACTTGTGAACTAGCCGTGGCCATATTCAGAATGTATATGTGTACTTTTTCTTTCTAGTTATACAGACTAAACATAAATATTTTCATTGATTGTTGTGGCTGATCTGTTCTTTTAGGCCTTGTTCTATCTCCTAACTAATTGCACTTCTACTTTTTTGTGGTGAACATATTCATATGCTTTATTTCACTGCTGCAGGTGCTTTGAGGCACTCGTTGCAGGATAGACTGAGTAAGGGTTCCTCGGGCAAGATCCGAGATCAAATACTGTTGAAGCTACGCACTAGTACAGGTTTGCTGATGAACTTTGTTCTCATAACTATACAATTTATTTATTATACAGATTTGAAAAGGTGGATTGTCTGGTTGCTTCTTTTTTTCCTGATTCCACTATCTTTTCATTTAGTTTTTGTGTTGATATTATTGTATTATATGCATAGCCACCACATGTTGACACCTTTGCATGTCAAAATAGTTCCTCTTAAGTTTATAGTAGCACTCACACAAACTTCCAAGCTTCTTGAAGCTGATTGGAATTTGTATATTATGATATCAGACTGCTCCGGATATGCTTGCTATACCATTTTTTTATATTTTTCCTCCATATTTTTACCTCCTTAGTCCATTCCTAACATTCTTTCCATTATCTTATCTTCCTAGCACCGTCTCTTAAGTTGGTTGATTTACCTGGATTGGATCAGCGCATTGTGGATGAATCAATGGTAATTGGTGGCCTGTGTTTCCAAACTTTTCTTTGTTTCTTCTTCTGTCTTTGAATTTTCCTTTTTTGTATGTTATCATTGAACAGTGTTGGGACTTTTATGTTAATTACTATGATCCTTGCATAGGTTAGTGAATATGCGGAGCACAATGATGCCATTTTGCTAGTTATTGTACCTGCAGCTCAAGCACCTGAAATTGCTTCATCTCGAGCTCTAAGAACTGCAAAGGAATACGACGGAGAAGGTAGGCTATTTGCTCTTCTCTTTATAGAGATATTGTCACATAGAATTTGTGCAATTTTGCTACTCAGGACTTGTTTGATTCCTTTATCCCTTAATTATTTTTCATTGTTAATTGACTAAATATACAATAATACTTTTTTATAGGAACCAGAACCATTGGTGTTATTAGTAAAGTAGATCAAGCTGCAAATGACCAAAAGTCACTGGCTGCGGTTCAAGCCCTCCTATTGAATAAGGGTCCTGCAAGAGCATCAGATATCCCTTGGGTTGCTTTGATTGGCCAATCAGTTTCAATAGCCACCGCACAGTCTGGATCTGCTGGTTCCGAAAATTCTTTAGAAACAGCATGGAGAGCAGAGAGCGAAAGCCTCAAATCCATATTGACAGGAGCTCCTCAAAGTAAGCTTGGAAGGATAGCATTGGTGGATGCCCTAGCACATCAGATTCAGAATCGTATGCAGCTTCGGCTCCCTAACCTTCTTTCTGGGTATTTTCCGTGTACTGCAATATGTCATTTCTTATTCTTTTGAAGTATTGTTATTTTCAGGAAACCTAAGAACCGGACAATAAATTGATAGTTTTTGTTTCTCAGCATTTCTGTAAAATAATTCTTATATTTTATCTTTCTCATATTTTTTATCTTTCATTTATCTAAAGACCAAATGATTTGTGCTTTAAACAAACATTTCCTGTTAAAAATCTTGTTGCTATAAAGGGAAAAACTAATTATGCCTGTTTTGTTCAGTGTCCAACTTTTTAGATGTCCTTAATTTGATTCTCTGTACTGGTTCATATTGCTTCCATTTTCTCATGGTAATATCTGCTATTTTAAGTGATCTCTTCTGCATTTGGGGGAAAGTCTGTTGAAACAATGTAGTAGTTATATCCATTAGAATGCAGCGCTTTTGTGTTTGTTTAATAGAAATTCAGGTTATCTGAAAAAACATTGGCCAGAAAATGCTATTGCTTTCTTTAATGTAATGTGCTTTCACCAATTTCCATAAGGTTTATCATGTTAGAAAGTGGACTCAATTAATCCTTACTGATATACTGTTAAGGTTACAAGGGAAGTCTCAAATAATTCATGATGAACTGGCAAGGCTTGGTGAGTCAATGGTCTCCACTGCAGAGGGTACACGTGCTGTAGCCTTGGAACTCTGCCGTGAATTTGAGGATAAATTCCTAGCGCACATTACCAGTGGTGAGGTATGTTGTTTAAATCTTTTATTTTATTTGAATTTAAATTAATCTCAATGTTGCTTGTTATAGGGGATGCTATTTGCTTAGTAATTAGTTCCAATCCACAACTTAATATTTGTATATCACAGCATATATGGTGTTTTTCTTCATTTAAAATAAATTATGCGTATGCCAGTTAATTTAAGAAGTTGAATCTTGAGAGGTTTTGGAAATGAGAACGAGCATATCTGATTAATTTGCATTTAACACTTCATAATTATTTTTCTGATGCTTGATGTGTGCAATACCGAAAGTGTATGATTTTTTCGTTAAGAAATAAAATGTTCGATCCAATTGGGACTGGTTATTCAATTGATTCCGCCAATTAATTATTTTAGTCATTTTTCAGCAAATAATATAAACTTAAAGAGTAAAATAGTAAACAATATCTAGAATTGAATTAAAGATAATTACAAATATATCAAATAAAGTTTCCAGGATAGAGGTCACCCAACGACATTAATGAATTAATATTTACCACATCCTTCAATGAAATTTAAGTTGCAATGGTAAACAACCCAATAATTGGTAGTATTTTCTCTCAAGCAATAAAACCTGTATTCACTTGAATCCTGCACTAACTCTTGTGGTACATGATTCAAGGGAATCACTTCCTTGGCCTCTTCCCAATCTCTCTCTGACTCTCTCTATGGTTGCCCAATGGTGCACTCGAAAATCCTAAGACTATTCTTGTGAATTAGGATTCAAGTTTGGTATTATAGGTTGAGTATTCAGGTTCACCTCTTGCTCCCTTCCCAATCTACCTAAAAGGTTTGATTACATGGCCACTATACGCACACAAGATCATTCTTTCATATCCAAACCACAACACTCACAAAAAGGAATAGCGGGAAAACTAATTCATCATGGTTGAAGGGCAGAGCGTTTACCCCAAAAACTATGGAACTACTCACTCATGATAATAGAGAAATAGAAAAATATTTTTATTGAAGAATAAATGAGAGAGTACATAAATCCTATTTTCTAACCATGAGTGTAACTCGTGTTTTGCTCACTCAAATTGTGTTGTTGTGAATTGTGTCTTCCTTCTTTGTGTTGCCCTCTATTCATAGGTGATGAGACATATGAATACAATCTTAAAATTTGAAGTCCAAAAAATAAAAAAATCTAATCATATCAAAATTACTTTGTATATGGTAGATTTCTTGCCACTTTATTTGTTGCAAATCATATCAAAATTGATATCTTGTTAAAGTCGGCCCCGTGTAGTGTTATTTTTGTTTAATTAAAACCAGACTGCATGAAATTATAACATATATAAATCAAATCCCCTTTTGAATTAAGGATTTCATATACAATATGCACTAAATACGATGTATTTATACATACATCGATGCTCTGGTCAAAAGATATAGATTGACATAGTATTCATTCTTCTCATCCTTCTATTACAACAACCAAGTGTTAATGCCACTAGGTGGGGTTGGCACCCTTCTCTCTTCCTATGCTTCTATTTTTTGAATTATTTGACACATCAGCATTTAGTGCCTATTTGTTTCCTCTATGTGTTAATGTCATCGTGTCTTTATGATGATTGGTTTTTATATTTGTTGCTCAAGCCTCTTTCCCCCCTGAATTGCATAATTTTATCTGGCAGGGAGCAGGTTGGAAAATTGTTGCTTGTTTTGAGGGGAGATTTCCTGATAGAATGAAGCAATTACCTATAGATAGGCACTTTGACATCAATAACGTAAAGAGGGTAAGTTTTCAACTACTAGTTTGCTAGTATATTCTTTTTTTGCATTGTCTTTATTTTTAACTATTTATTTTACCGTCATTTGGAATATTTTATTCCTGCTGACCTGTTAAGTGAATTGCCAGATTGTGTTAGAAGCAGATGGTTATCAGCCTTATCTTATTTCTCCTGAAAAGGGATTGAGATCTCTAATTAAAGGTGTTCTGGAGCTTGCTAAAGAACCATCAAGTCTTTGTGTTGATGAGGTATTTTTTGTTTGGGAAGAGATCCACTTACTCCAAGAGTAAGTTAAAAAAAGTTACTCTACATCTTAGTCATTCATTCTATTAAAATCTAATGGTTCAGATATACTTACTAATTCAATCCACTAGATTTTCATAGAATGGATGACCTAAGATGTGAAGTAATTTTTTTTAACTTACTCCTAGAGTAAGTGGACCCCCTCCCGTTTTGTTTTATATGTAGAATGAACTTGAATTATATATTTCTTTACTCAAATTTTCTTCATATGTCTTGTAGTGTTCTCCGTCTTTTCATTTTAGGTTTAAGTTTGGATCTAGTATCCTTGTTCTGTCGTCTCCCTTCCATCTAGCTGTATTCGTTCTACTTGTTGTCAAAACTTGTTATCTGTAGTGGAACCATAAAATTTTGTACTTTAGATAGGATTCCTTGAATAATGTTTGGAATCCTCCCAAAGCACATGTGTAGTGTTGATTTCTTCATTGTTTGTAATTTTATATGGGTCTAATTCACATGAATTGATTGTAAAGAAAATTGGACACTGTAATGACACCTTGCATTTAATGTTCGCATTTGAATCACTGTGTCAAACTTTCCTAGTTAGTTCCTTATATTTTTCTTGTTACCAATGGAGATTCTCATTCCCTTATGCTTTATAGGTACATCGTGTCCTAATGGATATTGTTTCGGCAGCAGCCAACGCTACACCTGGGTTAGGAAGACATCCACCTTTCAAGAGAGAGGTATGCCTCTATGCCACTTTTTTATATCAGCTTCTACTTGATACTTGTGTTAGTATCCTAGCATGTTATATTGGTATGTTTGGTTGGGGTCTATTTTTTAAACCCTTCTTGTTCCTTTATTTTTCTTCTTTTTAAGGTTATCCCCTGGGTGGGGAGTGGACTTCCTCTTTCTTTTCGAATAACCTTGTTTAATTTATTTTTTCCCAAGATTGTGGCTCTTGCAACAGCTGCACTAGAAAGATTCAAGAATGAAGCAAAAAAAATGGTGGTTGCTCTAGTTGATATGGAGCGTGCTTTTGTGCCACCGCAACACTTCATTCGATTGGTACAAAGGAGGTAAGTTTTACATATTTTTCTGTACGCCCAGATATTCTCCTGCTTGGAGGAGATCCGTTCTCTGTTCTATCTGTCTATATCATTCATCTGCACCCGCCAGAGCATGATAGAGACAAACGGGAATATGGGGTAAGAGGGTCCTCGAAAATCTTGTTTGAGTAGTTTTTTCAATTCTAATATTCATCAGAGCCCTGTAACATCTTTAAAATATTCAAACATATGTTTCAGTGTTATAGTAAACCTTTGAGCAGAAGAGGGGTGTAGGATTGGTGAATTTTAACACGAAGCTAGAGTCAACTTTTGAACAGAAGAGGGCTGTAGGATCGGTGAATCGTAACACGAAGCATAGAGTCAACTAAAATACAAAATTATATTTATACGTAATATATATAATAGAAAATGATATAGAGATTAGAGAAGAAATATAACATATTCCCAGCCAGTCATAAGTCACATACATATTAAATAAAATAATTTTTTGATAATAGTAGCAAAAACATGATCCTACCAAGATTGAGAAGTTGGGCTGGAATAGTGGGGCTAAGGAAGGGTTCACATAAAAAGAGTCGGCTAATAAGATTATGGGGTTACATTTCTCTTCTGCTTGGGGGAGATCCATCCAAAACTGTGAAGTTGTAACTGCTTTTGCTTTTATTCTTCATATAATGTGCATAATAAGCCATCAAATTATTCCTACCCCTGGCTTATACAATACATTATAGTTGTCCCTGAACTTCATAGTTCATACTTCCACCATTGTTATTTGAACTAATAAATCATATTTACTTCAGGATGGAGAGGCAACGTCGAGAGGAAGAACTGAAGGGGCGATCCTCAAAAAAAGGGCAAGATGCAGAGCAATCTCTACTTAACCGGGTAGGCGGTCTTTTACTGTAATATGAAGGTTAAATCTTTAAAAATATTAAGAAATGATGGTTTTTGCTCTGTAATTCTAGTTGGTTTATTTATATTATATTCTCCCTTTTTGGATCTAAACTGCTTATTTTCCACTTATATAAGGCCACTAGCCCTCAAACTGGTGGAAGCATGAAATCAGTGAAGGAGGACAAGAAGGAAAAGGAAAAGGATAAATCAGGGCAGGCAGAGAAAGAAGGTCAAGAAGGCCCTGCTTTAAAGACTGCGGGTCCTGAAGGGGAAATAACTGCAGGTCTGTCTCATGCTGTATGGCACTACGTTTTGCTACCAGAGATTTTTGTAGTGGTAATAAAAAAATGCAAATCTTGATATCAGAATTGGAGATAAATAAAAAAGGAAAGGAGTACTCTGCAAATGATTATTATGCCGAGTTTGGGTCAATTTGCACTTGATACAATTTGTTTGTTCGATTTAAAGATTTCCTATCTTTTATACCGAGTCTGGTGTGTCTGATTTGGAATTATCATGTAAAGCAACTTAAATCTCATAAATAACACTTAAGTGTTCTTACATTGCAACCTCTAGAAGACACATGCAGAAAAATTCTTTAGAACATCTTAAATTGTAGTTGGAATAATAGACTGTCAAGTGTCAGCAACCTTGAAGGAGCTTATAATAGAAACTGTGCATTCTGTTTGGTTGCTGTCTAACCTAATAGCATGGGAGCCATTCCTAGTTTGTGTTTCAGTACTGTGTTGATAGAGCATCACTTTGGATGCTGGAATTCATCAAAACATATATTTCAAAATCTGAGGCTAATTTTACAATCTTCAATATACTAAATGTAGTCATTATGATTTCTTGTAGGATTTTTGCTAAAGAAAAGTGCAAAAACTAATGGTTGGAGCAGACGATGGTTTGTGCTAAATGAGAAGACTGGGAAGGTTTGTAACTGCTGATTGAAGTCAGTAAATTATTTTTGCTTGTGTTCTGTAGGCTTCTATTGTTATTCTTTAATATGGAATTCTGGATTCGATGTTTTATGGTCAACAAACTAGTCTGTTGAACTTGGCTACTTGGACCTTGGTAAAATTAGTAATTCATTTCCTGCTTCTTCTCAAAATTATTCTTATTTCCTTTTTGAAAGTTTTCCAAACTGATGTGCGTTCGTTGTATTCTATGCTAAACAATTTTTCTAGATGCACAAATATACATGTCTGAGATGACTTCATAAGAATATATTTCACATATATGGACTTGGATTTTGTACATGCACACACAATTGTTTGATTGGTGTTTTTCTTGTCTGCATGGTGTTGAATGATATGATTTCACAATAGCTAACAAACAACAACAACCAAGCCCCAGTCCCACTACATGGAGTCGTCTCTCTATATTCTCAGAATAGCTAACACATGTATTAATAAGCAGGAATAGCTTCACCTTTAATTTTAAGGATTGAGCTTGCTTTTGTAAGGAGAGTTTTGTAGTATTCCGAAGTCATGCTAGAAAAGAGCTTGGCCACCCAATTTAGGGTTTTGCTTCTCGATGTGTATACTAAGTGAAGGACATGGAGAAATCATCATGTTTTGGCCAATGATTAAGTGGTGACAATAATAGCATAATAACTCTAATTTTGTAAAACCCCCTTGAAGATTGAGTTTTACTCGGTTTTAAACCTTTAAGCTTGTTACAAACAGGTACACCTAACTTCATAACCTATAAATAATGTTGCAAGGCTTAGGACAATATACATTGTTGGACAGATGCACAAGTGCAGGGCTTATTGTCTGTCAAGGAATTAAACAGAGCAAGGCTGGTAGCAGCTGCTGGAGTCGAGGCAAAAGGCGGCTTGGGATGACTGGAAATGGAATCAAGTCCCAGTTTGTGGTGGTTGCTGAAACGGTGGATGGGCTGGCTGTATCTTGTTTGAGAGAAACAGATTCTTGTTTGCTGAAACGGTGGATGTCTATTTTGCAAAGAACAGTGGAGTAAATGAAAAAGGGAACCAGCACTGGCATTTGTGGATAAACTGTCCAGCCATCAAACTGGCAAGCCTCAGTCATGAAAAGCAGTTGCGTTCTGGCAAGCTGACTGTTTCTGGGAGCTAGCTCAGGGCTAGAGAAGTTGTCTTCAAATGCGTGACACAGCCACTGAAAATGAATGCAGAGTGAGAATAGAGGATAAAAAGTGAAGGAGTTATGTAGTTTTGGAAAGAGAGCACTGGAGTTTAGGTAGAAGAGCTGAAAAAGACGACAGAGATACTCTATTTTTGAATAGGATAGAGATAATATGAAATAGAATTTATATGATGAAGTATAATGCAAAGCACTTAAGCGAAAATTTATAAGTATCAGAAATATAGAGAATGTAAAAACTGTATTGAATGAATGAAATGTTAATTACAATAGAGAAAGCTATCCCTTTATATAGGAATGAGAAAGCTTGTAAAGGAAGATACTATAGGAGGTGACATATTCAGCAAGTCACATCCTCTAACTAACTGAAACACTAACTGTAACAAACAGTTACGTGAACAGAATTACTAACTGTCAGTGACAGTTGTCACAGCAGTTAGTAACCAAGCTAGGCTTGGGTCTTATTCTCTAATAACTAACTCCTATTTATACTAATTATTAGGATAAGTACTAAAGTAGTGCTAGTACAACCCCAGCCGAATAAGGCTAATAACGACTTAAATATTATTACATGGTTTTGTTTTTTGAAAGGTATAACAGGAATTATTTTGCTTCAAAGTGCTTCATAAAAGCTTTCACTGTGGACTGATAGTTCCTGAAGTTTTCATTCATTTATTATATTCTAGAATCTCTATGTTGTATTTTATTAACTCTTATGTTAGAGTTACATTTAGCAACTTTTAATAAAACTGGCCATGTGTCACTTTGCACTTCACAGCTTGGATACACGAAAAAGCAAGAGGAAAGGCATTTTCGTGGTGTTATAACCTTAGAGGTATGGAGAACTATCATTACTTTTGCACATTCATATTTGATAAACTAATAAGCTTATACATGTATATGAATTATGAGGGTGTATATTGTGTGCTCCTATTTTAATTTCCAGTCACTTAGGTAACCATGCCGGAATTCCTGACTTTACAATTAACAATGCTTGATTGAATAGATTTTGAAGGTGCTCTGATGTTCATGCTTGGTTGGCATAATTGAGTGATTATTGTCAAATTGCCCCTTATGATTGTGTTTCTTTAATGCAGTCTTTGGAGTGCTTTAGCTTTGAAATGAAGTGATAGATTACTATGAAATGTACCTTATACTGGCTTGTTTATTTTAGACAAACAAAATATATATCATTTCATTTTAAAATGAAAAGTGTGCACCCCCTTATTTCCTCTCTAAAACTAATTTGCAAATAGATCAAAGTTTACCTGTATTATTCTTTATTACCACTAACACAGATTGTTTTTTTGTCAAGAAAAACTTGGGGGCACTTGTCAAATATCAAATTTCCCCCTAAGATTTAGGTCATTTTATGAGTTACAAATCATAAAGTATTACGTACAGTAATTCATTTAAAATTATAGTAACTCTTTTCATGCATTTATCTTTGATAGAAATAAAGCTTCAGAACTCAGCATTTACTATGCTCACTGAATATTCACTTATAATTTACTAAATTTTCACATTATTGTGGTTGGTACTGGCTAAGGTTTTGATGATGTTAGTGAGTAAGCATTACATAGCTATGTATGACTAACAATCTTGTTGAGCATAAAATTTATATTGCCATGCAGGAATGTAACATTGAAGAGGTTCCAGAAGAGGAAGATCCTCCGGCAAAAAGCTCAAAGGACAAGAAGGCTAATGGACCAGATTCTGGCAAAGTTAACCTAGTATTCAAAATTACTAGCAGAGTTCCTTATAAAACTGTTCTGAAAAGTAAGATTTTCTGTTGATTATACATGCCCACGTTTATTTCCAATACACTTTTGAAAACATTGTAATTACTATGTCTCTCTCTCGCAGCTCATAGCGCTGTAGTTTTGAAAGCTGAGAGTGCAGCTGACAAGGCTGAATGGATTAATAAGATGAGCACTGTTATTCAAGCAAAGGGTGGACAAATAAGGCTTTCATCTGAGGGTGGCTCTAGTGTGAGGCAAAGCCTCTCTGATGGTTCTTTGGTGAGTTGCTGGCTTATAGGCTATAGTCATTGTTCATGTGTGGAGCATTTCTTGTAGTGCAGGCACTGGGCAGGCATTATTAGTTAAAGTCATTTCCTAAAGTGTGAATCTTTATATCAATTGTTTCTTTATAAATCTGGAGAATTGCTATGATATCCTGATGGGTATGGTGCCCAGTATTAGTTGGCAAGTATTTGTTAAATGTTCATTTCATACTATTTTTTTTTACAATTCTATTGAAAATAACCAACACAGTCAGTGAAATGCTTGATGGATAATGCATTCTGTTCAAGGAAAGATAGCACAGTTTGTTACATGAAGAGACTGTTTAACTGTATCGTAGTTGGTTTGGGTTGAGGGAAATAATTTTTTCCCCAATGCAAATGTCATCTGACCAACCAGTAAAAGGTTTGTGTTAATAAAAATCCCCTAAAATGGGCTTAACCAACTCAAACACCCCTAAGCTTAGCTTATAAGTCCACATCAAGCATGAATGGCTATTCCAATACTTAATTTTTGACAAAAGGATTAGCTAAAACTTTACAGAATAAAGGAATACATGGGACTATGCTTTGCATTTGGAAAGCAAAATTGATAAAAGAAAATGAAAAATAGTGGATAAATTATTGACTGGCTGTTATTTTGTTTTCATTGCCCCTCCTCAGGATACAATGACTCGGAGACCTGCTGATCCTGAGGAAGAACTTAGATGGATGTCTCAAGAAGTTCGTGGCTATGTTGAAGCAGTTTTAAACAGTTTAGCTGCTAATGTTCCAAAAGTAAGCTTCTGTTTATAGCATTTGTTATTTTTTAGTTCATTCAGTTTAGGAAATTAATGTTTGATGCATTTTTGGTTGATTTTTTGGCAGGCAGTTGTCCTTTGTCAAGTTGAAAAAGCCAAGGAAGACATGCTTAATCAGTTGTACAGCTCTGTCAGGTGCAGAAAATTGTCACTGCTGTTGCATTTGTTTTTGTTCTCTCGACATTACAACTATTCCTTGCATATTATCAGTTTCATTCCTGAAAACGTTAAGAGGTTTTAAGGTTTCTGAATATTTTTGCCTTTTTTCTATTTTAAATTTAAACTCTGAAAATCATCTAAATATCAGGAACTATTACCTTTTGAAGTTCCTGATGGATTTTCTGTTTTTGTATGTTTGTTTGCGTCTCTCTATTATGTGCATGTGTGGAGGGGGATATTTAGTGAGGGAGTGGTTCATTGTGAGAGGTCAGGGAAGCAAATCTTGATCGTTAAAACATACTTGGGGTGGTTAATATTAGAAGTTACTTGAAGTCACATAATCACTTAAAAAATCCAAATGACTTCATTTTGTAAGCTTGACGATTCATGCAAGGTGTAAGTATCTAGATTTGAGTTTGACCATCATGCAAGATATAAGTATCTAGATTTGATCTTCCCACTCTCACATTTAGATGTCCGTATCAGTGTCTAGATGTTGCAGAGACTTATTTGTACTTAGTTACTGCTTCAATTTAACTTATCATAATCATTTTATATCAATAGTTCTGCTAAAAAAACACTGCTAAGATTGAGAGTCTGTGTCTGTATGTTGCACATGCGGATGTTACAATTTTGTGGACAATTATTAAGACTTGGTTATTGTAGTGGTTTAACTTATCATGAACATTCTTATATCTTATATGAACAGTGCTCAGAGCAATGCTAAGATTGAGGAACTGCTTCTTGAAGATCAAAATGCCAAGCATAGGAGAGAACGTTACCAGAAACAATACTCACTTCTCTCAAAATTGACACGCCAACTGAGTGTTCATGACAACCGAGCAGCTGCTGCCTCTGGTTGGTCAAATGACAGTGCAGGTGTGTGTGCAAACCACTTTCCTCATTTACATATCTATTGGATAAGTGAATGGATCCGTGTTCATTTTATTTTATGTATTAGAACATCTACTTTTTTCGTCAAGTGCTCAAATTTTGCAGGATTGATGATTGGATGTTATCAGTAATGGGGATCGGTTTTATTGTATTCTTACAATTCTTGTGTATAAGTGTAACATTGGATCAGTTTTTACACATTCTGTCAAAAGTTTTTTTGGAAGAAGAAAAATAAAATTGGAAAGGAAACCATTATATTTAAAGGATGTTTATGGGATAGAAACGTTTTCATAGTTTTACTTTGGTGTTCAGCACATTGACTTTCTATGGCTATCAACTGTTGGGTGAGGGAACATGAATGATTTTACATGTCTCAATATATCTAACATTCTTCACTGAATTGTTTTAGGTGTCTCCTTTCTTTGTCTCCTTCCGTTTCATCGAGAATTTTCTAATCATCCGACCTTCTGTGCTCCTATCTGTTTCCTTCTTTTATACAAAATAGTCCTTCGGTTTTCCCCTTTTTGTCGGAGTTATATTTGTCGAAACTGATTCTTAATATATTTTCCTTTTCCAGTTGATTACAGTTCCCTTCTTTGGTATTTCTTTCTCTCCTCTGTCACTTTGTGTACTGATTTTTTAATTGGTTATTTGTTTTGCAGAGAGTAGCCCAAGAAGCAGCAGTGGAGCAGGCGATGACTGGAGATCTGCCTTTGATGCAGCTGCCAATGGCCCCGTTGGCCGTAGTGGTTCAATGAGATCTGGTTCCTTTGGTCACAGTCGACATTCCAGTGATCCTGCACAAAATGGTGATTCAAACTCTGGTTCAAACTCTGGCAGTCGTCGCACACCTAACCGATTGCCTCCTGCTCCACCAGGTTCTTCGGGTTACAAATATTAATAGATATCTGATTGGTGACTAGTTCACAATTCATGTTTTCATGCATTTTTGAAGGGTATGATTGCTCTTGCCCCATTTCATACCTGAGGTTAAGGTCATTTCCATTCTTTATTTCTTGGCAGTATATTTAGTTGAGAGAAATGTTTGTGTACATAGAAAGACTATAGCGCATTAGTATTTTTCTGCTTATCTCATTTCCAGAAGTATGGTATGGTATGGTATCAAGGTGGACTTGATTTTACTATCGTCTTTCTCTATTCAAATATTCTTTCCTTTTTTAGCTTTTAATGTTCCCTTTTTCATTGGAACTTGCACTCATTTTTGGATGGACAGATGTAATTTCCTTTTTATGATTTAATACTTGTGCCATCTCTGATTGGTTTATAAAACTAATATTTGGAGTATCTAAGAGTACTGATATATTTTCCTACAATATTTTTTTACAAGTCCTCACATACCATAAGAACATATGTCTTGGAAATCCATCATTAATAAACAAAGTAATAATATTTTTTGGCACACGTTAGTTTTTTAGTGTAAGAAATATTTTTATAGGAGGATTTGTAAGATAATATATTATTTTTCATAATATAATAATGGGTTATTATTCTCCTTAAATGGATATTTTTCTATTTCATTCATGGCACTTTCGATCTTGATTGCTAACCTACATATATTTTCTTCTTTAATCTCCATCAGTAGATGCTGTGCCAAAATAACCGAGATTATCGATGCTAGTTATAGATGAGAAAAGTGCAAGGCAACTAGAGAGCAATAGGTATAATTGACAATACAATAAAAACAACCAAGCATTAAACTAATTTAGTAAGTTCAGCTATATGGATTGAATATGCTCTATTAAACTAATTTTTTCTGTAATGCACACATTCATAATATGAAAAATAAAATTAGATATGAGCATCACACAAAATAAGAGTTGACATTTCTGATTATCGTAAAATTAAAAAACATCATTATGCAAGCCTTTTGTTTTCTTAAAATAATTGGTAAAAACGACATGAATTAACTTTCGTTTTTGATCTGGCTAAAACTTTTGCTCACTTTGATCATTATCGTTGAGAAAATAACATAACTTCAACTTCAAGTGAGTACCTGAGTTCAAATTTAGGTTGATGCACATTTTCCCTCGTCAAAAACTCACTATAAGTGTAAAAATCATCTCATAAAAAATATCGTTGGAAAGAGGTACCAGTGCTTGATAGGGTGGAAGAAAGCATGGTATTATAGCATACGATTCGGCTCTATGGTTAGGTGCGCGAGTATTCTTTTTTGTGATTCAAGAATCAAGTCTGAGTCACTAGATAAGCACTACTGCAATAGTAGTGGAGTAAAAGAAGTATCATTTATTGGGGGAAACTCTTAAATGCCTCAATGAGATTGATCTCCATGCAGCTCTAAACTTTTCCTCTAAAAAATTGAGAAAGCAAGCAAGTGATACAAATAAATGCATCATATCCTCTATTATTGATTTTTCTGTTAGTATACAACATTAAATAAAACATATACCACATACATTTTGAGCATAGAAGCAATACACTCTACACCAGAGGCCTATTCCTATAGAGTTTGAGGACATTTCTGTTGTATGTTATATTTGCTCATTTTAACTTATTGATTGTTCTGTGGTCTTCAAAAATTGCTTCCTGTTATGCACTAATCTATAGACTAAATAAACTAAAGGGAATTGGGATGTACAACCTGTCCTACATGAAGCCAGGAATCAACTTGTTGCCACTCTCCATCATCAGAAGCATACTTTAGTAGTATGCCAAACAAAATCTTTCCCTGCTTTAATGAATAGCATATTAGAACATTGATGCATCAAATGTATAATTGTAACCTAGCCACATGACAGAAAGTAAAAAAATGACTTTTCAAACCTGTACTCTCCTGTATGATGCTAAAGTTGCCAAAGGTTCTTTTGACTTCTGCACTTGTCCATCATTTTGTGCAATGTTGATCATCTGGCACCGGTTGCATCCCCCTAGAGACTGGTTAAAGGAGAGGGAGAGAGAGAAAGGTTAAGCAAGAAACCCTAAAAAATTAAGTATAACAGTCATAGACTCAGTTCTTTAGCAGTGCACATGGTTAATCAGAAGGGCCATCTAACTTTTTTTGATAAGTAAAATTTCATTAAGAGAACAAAATTACAGTCGTAAGGGAAACAAATATACACCAAGAAAAAGAAAGGGGGGAAAACCTCCCCTACCAAAAACCTAGCACGGCACAAAAAAAGCCGCCACCCACCAATCACAAATAAAACCTAACAGTAACATTCCAAGCAAGGCCCATCTAACTACAACAGCATCCAGATAACATGGTTAAATTGCACAATGGGATGAGTTTGCTCTGTCAAGTAAGTTAAAAGGTTATTAGAACTTACTCTAAAATGTGTATTTCCGATTCTAACGTCTCTCCATCCATCTTCATCATAAGGCCTGCCTCCAGATACAGTAAGGTTCGGACGGAATCTACTTGCATTGACTTCCGTTGCAGTTCCACATATGCCCTTATGTACATCTAGTATCATTAACTATGGTTGGCATACATTCTATATTCAGAAATATTGGGGCGAGAGATTAAGAACAGTGTAACTGATGTAGTTTGTGATATAAATGTGATCACTAGGGGTAGAGTTAAAAAGAAAAGTTGATTTTCTGAAAGGAAAAAATGCCCTTTATTGTACTAATTTAAAAACCTCTTTGCATTCCTATAAATTGAAAAAATAATAAAATCAATAAGTGACATGCAATACATTATACATCATGAACTAGTTTTGAAAAATCTGTCAATACAGTAACCAGAATCTTCTATTGCATTACAAATGAAATGGAAGTA
The DNA here is from genome assembly GCF_001865875.1 of Lupinus angustifolius. Classification (NCBI taxonomy): domain Eukaryota; kingdom Viridiplantae; phylum Streptophyta; class Magnoliopsida; order Fabales; family Fabaceae; genus Lupinus; species Lupinus angustifolius. The sequence continues at coordinate 7,224,074 of NC_032021.1, forward strand.
ATAGCCTATATAGAAAGAAAAGGGCTAATAAATACAAGGACGTGCATCTCATACCATACAAGAAAATGGGTAAAAGAGCATACCTGAACTTAATCTTTTGTTTAGGTCAGATACACTTTCCTTAGACACAAGTAATAACTGTCCTTCATTAGCAAAACTGAGCATGCTCTTTGCACCTCTACATGCTGCTGCACCATTGGTCTTATTCAACAAAAAGTCCTGATCGCAACTAGAATATCGTAAAAAAGTGCAAGGTTTGCCGATGGCTTGACTAAACCATACATTGGTTTCATTGCTGTAACTATATACCTTGTACCTAAGTAACAAAATATATGTATTCCAAGTATGAGAAAACCAAATTAAAATTGAGTGTAAGCAATTTAGAACATCTTAGTGCTTATGATAAATAAACATTAGCAACTAAAAGAACAGAACAGACTAATGAGCTTCATGTGATTCTCTATCTTAAATTCAATTAGTCTACACCCACATATATACCAAATTAATGAAATTGTCAATATCAATGCATAAGAACATATGTATAACAAATAATATAAAATAAATGCAAAACTAGGCATTCATATTGTTTGTTGTGTGGATGTCTAAAAATATTTGTGACTAATTTTGTAAATTGAATTTGGTTTTATTGTAGAATGATTGATAGTAAAAAGAAAGGGAAGATAATATGTAACAGTATTTACTTTTGAGGAAATATATATCTTTTGAAGTTATGTAGTCTGCAATAGTTTGTCATGATTGTGTGCCTTAAATTGAAACTAAAATTTTATTTATTTCAATTTGTTATTTACAATTAGTAGGTAGATGACGTAAATTCATAATGTTTTACAATATTATACATATTATATTAGAAATTGATGTTCAATGTGCTCTAGGAATAGAGCCATTTTTATGTTTGTGAATGATAACATTCATCTAGGAGCTGTAAAGCCATTTTATGTTTGGAAGAGCCCATCTAAGAACATTATGGCCAGATCTACATAAGCACCCCAAGTGATCAGCATCTAAGTTATCCACCAGATCAAGTTGTTTGTTTACGTCCACATCAGCCACCTAGGTCTTCCCTAAGGATTTGCATCAAATTATACTTACGAAGTTTAGAGGATTTGATTATCCAAAAATATAGGGTTGATAGGGTTTTCAAGGTATGTTGTTTATGGCTGACGCTGATCACTATGTTGTTTACGTTCACATCAGCCACCTATACATCCTGTTCTATGTTGTTTATGGCTGGAAAGGAATGATAGGGTAAGGCGTCTTTTTTGAGTTTGGACTACATTTGGAATTGGGTTATTTGTTGGATTCCCACTGGACTCATGGCCTCTTTAGTGGTGTTTCTTTGTTAGATATTGACATGCTTTGTTGCATGACAAAATCTCAAAGGTTTTGGCTTTCTCGCTTTTGTTTGTTTGTTTGATGATTTATCCTCTTGCTTTGTGGTCTTCTCTTCTCATCCAATTATATTTCTTTTACTATATTTTTATAAAAAGAAGTCCACAACATCACACAGGAGTATGTGGAATGATATGCTTGCAATAGTACTTTAATCAGTATATAGATAACATGAATAGCATCATATACCTCTGGCCATATAGTTCAATGTCCTCTATATCCCCGTCATCAACATCTAACTCAAGCCTGATTTGCAATCTTTTTTTGCAACGAGGAGACTCTACAAACAACATTCCCTGGCTGAGGTCAATTAAGGTGCTTATAAAGCACATTTCAGGAACCTACAAAATTAAGAACAAACAAATCAAAACTTTACAGTCAAGAACAATCCATCCTAATGTAGCTCTGAAAACATGTATGCAACACCACAAGAAAGTTAAGACAACAGTAACAAGCATGACATTAATCAAAATTTGTGAGCAAGTCCTTTGAACTTTTAGTGAATCTGCTGCCCAAGATAACAAAAATGTCAAATTGCATAACATTTGTGAGCATGCCCTCTTAACAAAGCCACAATAACACATGATCAGTTTATCACAAAAACTCAAGAAATGCTAAAACATATAGCAGAACAATGTTGTCTTTAGCAATCCTATGTTAGATGAATTCAGTGGTGTAAAGAACAAATCAAGAAGTCTGGCTACTTCGCTAGGAATAGTTTCCATAAAAATGTTCTCTCCCATAAGATTGCATGGCATAACTAATTTCCACATTAAAGGAGTATTAATTGTACAAATTCACTTCCACTTAAAATGAAAGGGATAGTTTTTTCATTAAGTTGAACCAAACTGGACTGCCAGAACAGGCAAAACGAAAATTATGGTGCCTGAAGTATGCATTCTGCACCCTCAGATGCACTATATTAAACAACTCATGCATCATTACCTTTTTCTGCGTAATAGTTTCACCACTTAGGCTTTTAAGAATCCACTCACGGTCATGTTTCAGGCCTGCAAAAAATTTACAAAAGAAAATTTCATTAAAATACAAACAACAATCAAGTCTTACTCACAGTAGGTGGGGTCGGCTATATGGATTGAATGACGCCATAATGTTCTATTATAAATCATGTCTATTGACAAAACATTGATTTCTAAGTCTTTCCTAATTGTTTCACCTACGTTTTTTCTTGGTCTCCCACTACTTCTAGAAATTGGACTAACCTCTATTTCATCTACTCTCCTTACTAGGGCTTCAAACGGTCTCCCCTGCATATGCCCAAATCACCTAAGACACAATTCTACCATCTTTTTTTATAATAGGAGCTACTCCAACATTCTCCCTAATGCACTCATTGCTACTCGCATCTTGTCTAGTGTGTCCACTCAATCACTCATTCAATGCAACATTCTCATTTCTGTTATATTGAGTTTATTCTCTTGTTGACATTTTACCACTCAATATTCGGTCTCGTAATATTATGGGTCTTATAGTTGTGCGATAAAATTTCTCCTTAAACTTGATTTGTGCATTTCTATCACATATGACACCTGGTGTGAGCCGTCATTTCGTCGACCCTACTTGAATCTTATGGTTTATATTTCCTTCAATTCTCCTATCGTGTTGTATGATTAACCCAAGATACTTAACCGTAGTGACTTGTGGGATGGAACGATCACCAATCTTTACCTCTACAGTCGGATTTGTACGTCTCTTGTTAAACTTACACTTTATATACTCCATCTTACTTCGACTTATACAAAAGTCATGTTTTTCTAAAGTTTGTTTCCACATTTCAGCTTCTCACAATTCATTAAAATATAGAACCACTAATGAATCTTCACCTAACAATTTTGGCTTTTGCCATAGTCAATTCCTGAGTAGGTAGTAAAGCATCTATATCCAATTGGTTGGGATTTTGACCCTTGTCACCTCTATTATTTTAAAAGCTTCAATAATACAAGGTATGGTGGCCTATACACCACCACACTTAAACAGCAAAAAGAGCATGGTCGATTTAAAACCATTCACAAGTATTCCCCTAATAGCTTAAAATTTTTGGGGTCATAATCCAAAGCATTATACTGAACTCGCATTATAGAACAAAATTATGAAGATATTTTAGTGAAAGAAAGTAAAGAGATATTTTAGTTATCTCTCGCTGGTATCTTGTCACTAGTCCTGCTAGTATATTTCTCTCTTCTCATATAATAATATTTACTATTTTTATTATAAAAATTCCTCAATTAAGAAATAAAAAAACAGCAGAAAGTAAATGATTACCATTGTCGCTAAGAGGCCAGCTTCTTGCACAGAAACCACCACAAGATTTTATTGGGTATATTGTAATTGATTCAAGATAATAACCAGTATCCAGGAAACCCTTCTCAATGCCTGCACAGCTAAGTGGCTGAGTAAATGCCCATATGAAAGTATAAAAACAGAAAAATCATAAACTGTTGTAAGACCCAACAACGAAAATCAAACTGCTACATACATTTTAAAAGTTTCCGCTTATTCTTGGATTATGCCCAAGAGGAAACCAGACTTAAGGACCCAAATATTGCATGATCTCAGTCTATGAAATCTAATAAAGTTTTCAAGAGCTAATAGTTGGAGACAGAAGAATAGGTCCTTTCAATATTGATAATATTACTAATGACAGTTTAATTGGAAAGATGACAATTGCAATATAACTACCGAAGGATTGATCTTTGATTGGTATAGCGAGATGATGGGCACCAGGGCTAGATATTAGAGCATGTCAATTGCAATCAACAACATGGGTGGATGAAAAAGACTGATTCAGAGCACACAAGTGTACTGAAAAGTGTCAAAGGGTCATCAAAGTATTGATAAAGATGTGGTGGATTGTAATGAAAAGTGTTAATTTCAAATTGTGGTAGTATTTGCTAGGTAACCATAGCAGCAAAGACATGAGGCCTCTATTCTAAAATCCAAATATGACCTTGTTATTTACAGCCTCAACTATCATAAGTCAAAACTTACAATTGAGACAAGGTGCTTCATCCCAACTTTGTGCAATGGCGGACATGTTTCTCACATTTGAATTTTGTATCAAATCAAGTAAGAAGGCAGGGGAGTGGAATATGAATAAGTAGTTAAGTAAGAAAGCAGGATGATGAAAAATGAAAATTCCTACAGAAAACCAAAGAAATAGAAAGGGCCAGAAAAGGAAAATAAACATTGCCATCAAATAATTTTTCAATTCCTCTGATATCAGTTGAAGAAATATCTTAAGGACATTATTAGAAGAAACCCACATACAAATGTACCATTATGAATCACATGCTGGGAATTCTTTTACCTGGTTTGCACGGTACAGGTACGGGGACATGGTTCACTTGGGTAAGCGATTCGTCACTTTTTACGTTAATTTTATGAGACATTTGTATGATGAACCCGGTACGGTGCATTTGGTATGCAATACATAGGATACATGAGAGAATTACTTAAATATGGTTTAGCAGGGCTAATATCTACCTATGCAAATCTGTCATTTTTATCAAAAAGATACATGTAGTCTGGATTTTAATATTTAAGTATGAAGTATGATAAACTAATCTTGGAAAAGTAAGTGCACCTTTCAAATGATTCCCATGGTCAATGTGATTTGAAGATGATAAGAAGGAACTTGCTACGAAATCAGCAAATTTCTGAAAATCAGAACAAAAATAAGGGGAGACTAGATTATTAAGAAGGTACCAAAATTAAGAGAAACACACTTAATCCAACGTTGACACATGAATCAATAACACAAATACAACTAGCAATTGACAATAACATGGTCCTCGGTACCCTGTTTTGACTCTACGCTGTGCACTTTCCAAATTAGAAAGTACTGGGCGCTTATGAATAAATTAGAATTGAATCCAGAAGACTGAAGAGTTTTAATATTTCAAAAATTGAACAAAAATGCAAAATGGTCAAAAGAATTCAAACCTTCGCCTCTTCGAATGTAGACATGTAGCCAAAGGATACTCTTACAGCTCCAGTAGGTTTTCCATTCATTATATCATGATCATCCCAACAAACATGCCCAGACTATATTCAGAAATGTTGTCATTATTTTTTTATTTTATACACACACAAAAGATAAACCAACTATAATCAGTTGTTAGCAAGTAAAAACAGGCAGTAGAAACACCTCAGTATTTGAAATAATATCATTGTGAGACAGGCCAAGGTATTTTGCACATGCACCTGGATTGCAGAAGCATCCTGTCTAAACAGATAGGAAATATATAATCAACATTCAATCAGTAACTGTAATTAAAAAGCATGGCAAAGATACAAATAAAAATGATTTTACCAGGATGACTAGATGAATTTACTAAAAGAAAAGATCAACATAAGAAGTACACAATTTATACCCTTAGCTGAATTCCTGAAAGTGATGCCAGCTTTTCCACTTCACGGTATCCATACCAAGAACCATCTGGCCTTTTTAAGTTGAATGAAACTATTGGGCCCATTTCATGACACAGTTCCTGGATGAAAATAAAAGACATTGTTATCTGGTTTGAAATATACCAAAAGACAAGGTATACAAAATAGCATCAATACAAGCATGAAGGTATTCTAACGATTCTAATTTCAGAAGGAAAAAAGTGATGGATGTGAGTTGGTCAAGAAAACTTCTGGTTGTGTATAGGAAGATGGAAGGTTAGTTTTGATTTTGCTTGAACCATAAACAAAAACCAACCAGTCACAGCATTCTTGGCATTCTTCCTATACTTCCAAAACGCTAGAATATCATAGCATACCTACTTAAAGTATCCCAAAGTAAATCTACTTAAAGTATCCCAAAGTAAATCTACTTAAAGTATCCCAAAGCAAATCTACTTAAAGATGAGAGGGTAGCTGCTCATCCAAGGAAATCTACTTAAAGATGAGACCAAGAGAGTTACATCCCAAACCACAAAAACATGGCATCTTTACTTCTACCAAAAATAAGTAAAGCTGTCATAAAAAATAAGTACAAGGACCTTGGGCACACCCAACATTATCTAAAAATGCCAAACAAAGAATTCAATGAAGAATCAACAACAAAACAAAGTAAGAACAGATGAGGAACTGATTCTGAGGATGCACTACATATAACACACACCAAGGGTGCCAAGGACCAACTCTCGTAAAAAGTTAAGAAATTGGGTGAAGGCACGTGATTGATTTTATATCTCTAATGAGCCCCCTTGTGCAAGAGCCCTTTGGGCTTGAAGCATGGAAAGTGCACAAGCCTACCTACTTGGCAATGAAATTTTACATTTATACTTAGAATAATGGGAGTGGCAGGGATCAAACCCTTGACCATTTGGTCAAAGAGACTTTGATACCATGTCAAGGACCAACACTACCAAAAGCTTATGTTATTTTGTGAAGACACGTGTACTTTTATATCTTTAACAATATAAATTTGCCTTACGCAACATACGGATTTACAACATGTCATTGAAAATTATTAGAGTATGGTTTAGAGGTCCTTTAGTTAACTGTGTATGATTAATTTTTGTATCCTTTGTATTTCTGTGATGAGGCAAAGGCTGTGGTTTGCTCATTGTGCTGAGCTGTCCAAGCCTCTAGTATATATACCTCATCTTCTTCAGCTTGTAACTAACTTTGTTCATTAATAACAAATTCAGTTTCTTTCTCTTCTCTCTCTCTCTCTCTCTCTCTGGTTTGAGCTTTCTTACATGGTATGAAGTATGTCATTACTGAAAATTCTATCAAGCATGGTGTCCGAATAAACGACTTCATCTCAGAGGGAGTTGTGAACTTCTAGAGAGGTTTATCAGGATTGGATATTACTCTATCTTCATAATGTCATTACTGAAAACGGTTTTCATGGAAAAATAAGAATATAAGTTAAAGAAATAAAGAAGATAATGGACCAACCGAGCAACCAACAAATGTCCATGAATCTCAAAAATATTAAAGCACGGATAGTTTTTGCATATTAAAATATTGATTGGACAACAACAAAAGTGCACTCTGTGCAGTAACTAACCATTGAGTTATGATGTTTGTAGAGGACGCACACTCTAGATCCATTGTCATGCCTCAGGGCCAAAAGCATTTTCCTTGTATACAATGTAAGAGATTTTGTATGTCTACAAGGCAACAAATTCTGCATGTTTTAAAACATGAAAATTCAAAGGAAAAAATGTTGAAGCAAAAAATAATTAAATTGTTTTTAATGCTCATTACTGCTTTTAGAAATACAGGTAGAAAACACTACTGCACTTTCAGCAATTAATGAAACTACAATGAAATGTCATTGACATACTTATTTTGTTTATAATTTGTCAATGACTTTTACAAGCAGCTTTTGCAAACAATAATAAGTTAACTCAGTCATACACTCAACAAGAATAAATCAGACAACCATCGGAAACTTCAGATGCTAGATGATACTGTGATAGTAAAATTCATATGGGGAAATGGATGTTGTATGTATTGTCCAATTCTGCATACCGTGATATTGCTGACACGGTTAGAGAATTCAGTATTTTGAAGCCGTGACGGATAGATATTATGCTCAAGAATGAAGCAGTGCCATCCTCAAACATATGTTCAATGTGTTCCCTCCTTTTAACGAAGTCAATATCAGCAATTGATGCAGCAACTGTGCCTGTAATTGGGACCAGCCTATCATATAACTGAGTATGAAAATAAAACAGGCAAGTAACCACTAGGCAGCAAACCTCCACTAAAATAAGTCTTCTTCAGTAACTTGGCTGCATCTGTGATGTAAAAGAATAAAGAGGATAATCAATAAGAAACAAACTTTTACATAGTCAAATAAATATCAAATATAAATTATCCATGGTGTTAATATTTGAAAATTGGATGAAAAAAGCAAAAGAGACAATAACAGCCCACAATAAATTATAATTCACTAATTATGATTTGAGCACAAGAGTAGTTTCTTTGTGGCAGCCAGTTGTTCAGAAGATTTCTAAGCACCTAGAAAGTTGGAAAGGGGCTTATTTTTCTCCAGTGGATTAGATTACCCTCATCCAAGCTTGTCTTTCTAGAATTCCTCTCCATTATCTATCTTTATTTTGTATCCATGTGGTAATTTCCAATAAAATAGAAAATATTATGAGGGGCTCTTTGGTATGAAGGTGAGACATGATCATTCAGTGAGTTGCAAGATAAGCTATCATTCATAGAAAGAAGGGGATTTGAATCTTGGCAATTTCATGCCTAAAATATATCCTTTGCAAGTAAATGTCTATCTACGGCTTTCCTATGGAACCGCATTCCCTTCGGCATCAGGTTATGTGGACTGCGGAGTAAGTAAAGATAAGACCAAAAGTAGGCGAGATGCTAATAAAAAAAACAAGCTTATCATTTTAATCCATAGAAATTTATTTCATACAATTATACTACCTTTAAGTTTTTGCTTTCTTCAAAAGTAGGTAATGGTTCTCAAGTCAACTTTTCAGAGGATCATTGATAGGAGATCCCACTCATAGTCTAGCTTTTCCTACATCTTTATAATCTATGTTCCTAGTTCTCCAATCCAAAAAATTTAAATAGTTCAATATACCACTTCTTCAGGATCCCACTTTTTGTAACACAAATGATAGGGAATCCATTCAATTAGAGACTCTCTTGGGTATCCTTCATTCTGGTCTCTTGTCCTTTAGTCCAAATAAAAGATTTTAGTCTCTAGATCCTTATGGGACATTTTCATGCAAATCTTTCATATTCCTTTCCTAACTTATTCACTGTATGGAGAATTATTCCATCCTGACAACAACATATTGCTTCTTTATTTTGCATGACATTACATTCCCCCAAGAACATAGTATCCTAAATTTGAACATCTGCAAATCTTTTGTTGTTGTTGCTGGAAATAAATATCATTATAAAACATGTAAACACAACAATAAGATACAGATTTCATGCTAAAAATGAGACCACAAGGCCTGACGGATTAACAGAATTCATAGAATAGTATTTAGTCATGCAGATTTGTCATAAGATATAATATCAACATAGACAACTTCCTTGTACCCAAATGTCATTGATATTGAGAAATTAGATATGAGAATGAAATATAGTACTAGCTAAGGTGGAGAAAAATATTTAATCCTGAGGAAAACAAAATTAAAAATATTCATTTCTCATAAACCAGTAGCTTACCCTTTCGAACTATGAGTGCTCCAAGCCCAGTTGGATAACCAAACAGCTAAACATAAACGTACAAGACAAAATATCAATATTCAAAATAGTCCCTAACTCATTGACCAAAACAAAATCAAAACACTTATACCTATACCTTGTAAAATGAAATTGTGACAAAATCGGCAGGATACTTGGATAAATCTGGTGGCATAGTAGCACATCCCTTTGCAGCATCAATCAAAACCATCCATTGTCCATTACTTATGAAAAAAATTAAGCAAATATATACTCATTGATACTTCAAAGAATGTGTACAAACAAGGACTTCAAATATATAAAGTAAAAAAATCATGTGTAGAAGATTCTTCTCATTGATGCATTCTCATATTCTAAATAACCGTAGAAATGAATCCAGACACCACGATTACTGTAAGACAAATATCTATGTTTAGGAATATGTCATACTCAAGTGTACACATGCACACACGGGTCCCGAAGCCACGATTGCTGGACCTCAAATATTTAGAAATCTAGCATATACAAAAGCATACACAAATACAAATGCACACATAGAGTTGTACTTGAAAGACTGCAGTTTATTTCATCTCCATCTATCCTAAGTTATTTTCAAAATACAGAAAAAATTCAACAAGCACACACAAGAAAGTAATTAGTTAAATGACCAAAAAAAGATGAGTTACATGACAATCAATTTAACAGACAGCTCTGTTGTTCTAATTCATAATATAAGATTTGTTGAAATTATAGGGTTTAGGTATAGATAAGATAAAGTAATGTGAATCCTAAGACATTGTCTGAGATACCCTAAACTAATTTAAGATACACTCATGATAATGAGGTATCCTCTCGATATACAAATATCCTCTAGATACTCTTTGTAAGATAATTGAAGATATTGTAAGATACTTTCATATATTCTAACACTCCCCCTCAAGCTAAAGCTCACTAAGATTATTACAAATAATCCTTTAAAAGGGGGAAAGTAACCAAAATAATTCTATGGGCTCCACGAAATATGGCTCTATGGTAATTCAAGGATGTTGTAAACGTTGACGAAATCTGCAATGAAGATGGTGGAATGATATGCTACGATAGGCAAAAGCTATTTCCAAGCTTAACTACCATGGACAGAAGCAGAATAACGGGAATGATGGGCACACAATAGGCAACACCAAACAACTAGGACTGATTTTGAAGATTGATCTTCAATAAGGAAGAAATCAGAGAACACCACCAACTAGAAGCCACCATTGTTTAATTAGTAACTGAGACGACAAGAATAGCATCAAGAAGAACCTTGAGCAACACAAAATCACAAGCACTAACGGCAGGCAAACAAAATAGATCCTCACCACACGAGATCTGAACCACTTCCATAACTCTATATACAACACCCCTCTCAAGTTGAAGCATATATATCATACGCATCCAACTTGTCACATGTAGAAGAGAGAAAACCAAGGGCGCTTGTGAAAGAGGTGATGACTGCAGATCCAAGAAGAACGACACAAGATCGAAGCTTTCGTAACAAGAACAAAACCGGAACAAAGAGAGAAAATTGACGATGCATGTGAAATAGATTGGAAGGACAATTAAACAGTAGCAGAAATGACAAACCTTTAAAGTGGGATGACAAAAACAACTAAGAACAACTTGGAAAGAATGTGACAATTGGAAAACCAACGGATAGAAGGATCACAAGCATAAGTTTCTCTCAAGGTAGATATCATGTTGAGACTATAGGCGAGAACCGGAAAAATATTGTGCTGAAAATAGTAAAGTGTATTCATACTATTGTGAATGATGATGTTACAAAATAAATAACACTAACCCTTGTTTATAGTAATATTAGACTCCTAATTACTTAAGGAAACAAATTTAAAAGATAAGATAAAGTAATCTCAATCCTAATAGATATTCTATGATATTCTAAACTAATCTAAGACATAACTATGATAATATGAGGTATTCTCTTAATATCCAAGTATCCTCTACATATTCTTTATATGATACTTTAAGATATTGTGAGATACTTTTATATTTTATAACATGATTGACACAGTACTGGAAAATAGTTAAATATGCATAAGTCAAGTCATATTTTATGCTATTCAGACAACAAATATAAAACCATACATAACATAAGGAGTATATGAGATAAATGATGTTGTATATTACTTGCAAACTGAAGAAATTCCTGAAATCCTTCTCGAATTTTCCTTGATGATATTCACCAAGTCAAGGTCAAACCTCAACCCTGAGAAATTGCACTCAGAGGGAAAGGCAAACAAATTATATGTGTCACCTGCATTGAACAAACAAATATAAGATAAGTCGTTTAAAATACAAAAATGTATCCTTGGCCTTCAGAGTTACCTATCCTTGGCCTTCAGAGTTACCTGTTGACTCTCCCTCAGTCAATCCAACTACTTTTCTCCTTTGTACTCCATGTGGTGATATCTTCATAGAAATTGTTTCTCCAGATGTTACAGGATGTACATCTTCTTCAATATCTACTGCAATGGCTGTAGCTCCTTGGCCAAGAGCATATCTAATACTAGTCAAGGAGCAACACAGACTGGAGTTATTAATCATCTGATATAGCAGATGATCATAAAGGAAAAATTAATAACACATTTAGATTTATCAGAAAGTGACAGGAACATTTTACTGAAGAAATTTATTAGAAAGAGAATATTATTTTAATAACAGAGTCAGAGGCCATACAGCATTCTCTGAATTCAATCACATTGCATTAAGAGCAAACCACTGCATAAAAATAGTAGTCCTAAAGTTAACGAAAATGGTTTAAAATATAAAATAGAAATCACACAACGGCCGAAAGAAAAAATGACATCCATGCACCGTAAGCCAAGTCTTATCTCATTTTACGATATTTAATGGTACTGTGTTATCTGAACAGTGATATATTTAAAAATAAACATCATGGTATTTCCATTTATTTCTCTTATTACAAAAGCTCTGTGATATGGCAGAGGCAGTACACACTAGAATACCATTATCTCTTCTATCCCCATGTTGCAGTGCATGATTGCCCTGCACTCCCCTGGAGTGTGAGCTAAAGGAAGCTCTTATAAAATTGAATAATTCATCATTGTTTATCATGTAGGATACTCTCTGATTCCAATAACACTGTTATGATTCTCCATTGTATACATATAATTACTGTTACAACTCCATGGAAAAGCCTCTCCAACCAGTTTCAATGCTGCTGTTGCCCCAGAGGTAAATATACATTTATAGTCTTTTGCAGATGCATTGCAGTAGTCAAGGACCTATAAAGTGAAAATTCAACAATCTGAACAAAATGTATAGTTTTCTTGAAATAATATCATGAAGTAAAAAAAAGAGGAGGCCAGTAGAAATTTCCAAGTGGGCAACTGCTAGTTTTTTATATCTAAATTGGTGACCCAACATGGACCACCCAAGTCAATTAAATCAAGACATGGTAAGCCCTAGGGAAAGCACCGCATATAGTTAAGTGGATGACTATCACACATTGAACTTTAGCAGCCCTTCCTTTACTACCAAATATGGAGATAGAATCATAATAGAAACTTTTTTATAGATCCTAAAGATCTCTAAACACAGAAACTAATATCAATTGATCATTATTTAATCACAAGTAAAGAAAAGCAGAAGGCAATAGATGTGTTTAAATAATTCACATATACCTGCTGGCGAGCATCACTCAGAATGTCAAGTGTAGCAGAACTGGATTCACTTTGGCTATCTAGTATTAAGATTTAAGGAATTTAACTCCATAATAAGTCAGTATCAACTAGCAATTCTATTCTGCATCTAGTATTGACATTGTTTCCTATCTTTTCTTAATTTGTCATCCACAAGTGCAGTTGAAGCCACAACATTGTGGTTTTAGTTGTCTCTGCAACCATACAGCAACGCAATTGCATATGCCTTTGCCCGCAATTATCAAAAATTTGCAGTAAATGCAATATAACCACAATTACAATGCCAATTTAAAACATTGCTTCTTATACATAGCCTAAAAACAACAAGAGTACAAACATAGTTGAAAACATGTAATTTTTTCAATCACGCGAGGATACGAGGATTTCCATACACATTACTAGTAAGATCACTGAAAACTGATTGCATTTGCAGCTCAGAGTATAAAGTAGCACCGGCATGGTCCAAGTATACAAGACCTGTGATTTCAATTTGCAACAAAAATCAACAAAACCTAAAATATAAAATTAGTAGAAACAAAGTATCCACTCACGATAACAAAACTGATCATATTGATTAACCTAAATCGAAAATGAAAACAAATATGAATTCACTTTCCATTTTGTGAAGTTGATGTAAATGACCTTGTAATCTGGTGAATTCAGTAGCTCGAATTTGATCAACGGATTTAGGACCGTTGGGATAACCGTAATGTTCACCAAACTCCTTGAGAAATTCTTGTTTTGCGGCGTCCATGTCCATGGTGGAATCAATGAAGACGAGAATCGAGAGAGAAAGGAATGGAAGCGGTTTCGGAAACGTTTCTTCTGTTACACTAAACTAACGCCACAAGTTTCGCGTTTCTAAAAACGAGAATATTTAATAAGATGGAACTTACAATAGTAAGTATTCTCATCATCTCATGTCTTAATTTTAAGGGAATTGTTTAGCCACGTGATACAATTCTCATCTTGTCTTAATTTATCAACAACCCCATTATTCTCATGTCAACGTGGTCATGTTAGTATTTCTCCATTTTTTGTTTTAATAAGGATATTCTCATGTTATGAATTGAATATTTTATCTTGTGATTTATATCAAAATTTGGTAGGGTCTTATATCATTAGATTAACGTTTTGTTAGATTCTATTTCTCCAGGCAAAGCATTCTTCAACCCTTGTGCACATCACACTCACACCTATTTTTTACTTTTTCTTTTTGGCAAATTTTGCTATTTATTTTCTGATTTCACATGTGTTATTAGTTTTTTCAAATAAACCCTACAACATTACGAGTGTTGAGAAAAAGAAAAATGTATGTATTAAATGTAACACTAATGAATAGATAATATTAACTTTGCATAAAACTTCACATCTAACATCCTTATATCAAATGGTTAATTGACATATGATGGTGCAAAAAATTTATCATATTTTAGTTCTTTTAGTCTATCTTCTTTCTTTTCACTTTTCTTTGTTCCTCAAACAAAACATATGGTAGGGTTGCAAAAGAATTAAACTGTGTCGAACGTTCAACTTGATATGGATTTGCTCAGCTTAAAATTCAACCCAAATTTGATACGAATTATTTTTTAGTTCGAGTTGACTCAGTTAAAGTTCATGAAGTGTTTGACTCAACTCGAATTAGTTAATTTGGATAGCTTAGATAATTAAGTCATTTCTAACAAATATTGCACAAGTTGTATATAAATATAACAACAATAAACATAAAAGTAATACATAGTCAGTCATGATGTAATAATAATAAACATAAAAGGTTAGTTATATATATCAAGATAACTCGTGAACCCAATAAGATGAATTGTACACAACTTAAGTTCAATTCGTTTATTTAATGATCTCAATTTATAGCTTAAGTCTGTTTCATTGATCAAGTTTATCAAGATAAATAATGAATCAAATTTCAAACAAATACCTAATTTGTTTGAGTCATTGTCAGTCCTATGGGTTTACTTGAACTTCAAACTTGTATGTGATATTCCTTATGCTGCTAATTTTGAATGTTAGCAATGATATTTCACAATCTCATTTTCAATTCTCACATTTCTTGCACTATTTTTCTCTAACTCAAGTGTACTATTATTCTCCATGAAACTCTCAAGTTTCTAAGTTAGAGGTTTTGTTTTGTGAGTTTCCTCATGAATTTTCACTCCAATGATTAATTAATAACGAATCACCGTCAATAAATAATAATAAAAAATGTAGTATTGAATAATAATAGTAATAAAAATATAACACAATAACTTTGTAATGATTAATTTTAAACAACAAAGAAAAACTTTGTAATGATTAATTTTAAACAACAAAGAAAAGCTTTGTAATGAAAATTAAAATAGTATGTACAAACTTTTTAATAATGATTAATCAATAATAATCAAAGTAGTAAACCAAATATCTTAACAGTGAGCAATTAATAAATTACCAAAAAATTAATAATAGTAGAAATAATAAATACAAAATCCTTGTGGTAATAAATAATTAATAATAATGAAATCATGATAAGGATAAAAGTAAGGTTATGATGAATCACTCATTTTCCTCAAATTATCTTTTGAACATGATATGTCATTTTTGTTTTATAAGAAAGTTTCTTTAAAAAATAATAATTATATTAAAGATCGGATTATCATTTGAACAATTATTATGTGTCACTTTTGTTATCTAAAATTATTTCTTTATAAATAAGATAAAAATAATTACAACAACAATAGGGAATAGTTATGATGAGTGATTTAGTTTCCTTTATTTATTATCACTTTTGTTCTCCTTGATATGTTTCACACTATTTCTCCCCCAACACACCACAACAAATTGTTCACCCCCAAAATTGAGGAGGTAATGTGAAGATATAACTTAGAACACACGGAAACAAAAAGAAATTCTCACATAGTGTACATTGTCAAGACTATCAAATATATGAGTACATTTGTTGTCTCACATTTAATGTCACTTTATATACTATGATCTTATGATTGATTACAAAATCACAAAGTTAAATTTTAACTTAAATATATTTTTTCAATCAATCACAAGGTCATAACATATAGAATGATACTAAATATGTGACAATAAATGTATTGTACTTGATTATAGGTTATAAGAAGAAGAGATGAGACAAATATATTGGCACACAAGTTTAAATTAATACTTCGGTTCATTTTCTAATCGATTGCTATTGATACATGTAAGATGTGCATTGTTGATAAATAAAAGATATCAAATTCGTAGGCTTTGTTTGGGTATGTAAGTAAATATAAAGTATAAACCTTTAAAATGTGTGCATAAATATTACACTTAACATATATTGGGAGATTAAATGCACGCGTACCTCCCTAACATAGAGTATAACATGAGCATAGAACAGAATTGAATGTTCTATTCTCTTGGTTTGACAACTTTTTTTTTTACACAAATTATCTCACTTTCAAACCTCATCTCATCTACTATTCATAAATATATCAAGCATAAATATGATACACTAGTTTTGTGAACACATGGGTCGCATATATTATATGTTATTTTATCATCATTATTATTCAACACATCACTAATATTATTTCTATATTCTTATTCACAAAGTCCATTTGCGAGTTAGATTTTAAATGAAAATGAAGAGAAATTGAAAATAAAGTCATTTCAAATATATTTCATTTTGTATCTCTCCAAAATCTAACTCGTAAAAGGTCCTAAGAGTCAGATGAAGCAAATGCGGGACGAACATTTACCAGCCTGCAATTCTTCCTAACTTCCCCAGGCCTACCAGATTGCAAGTCACCCATTTTCAACATCCCTTCAACAAATGCATCAAAAAACTCATATTGATCTCTACTATACAATTCCACAAACTCCCTTGTCTGATGAAAACTGAAAAGTGTTTGATCAGAGTTAAGAAATCCCCTTCCACCAACCAAGTCCTTAAAATACTGGTTATCAAACACCAATGGTGTAGCATCAAGGTTCCCTGTCACATTCTGATCAACGTCAATGGGACACAGTTTGTTAAGCTCTTTTCTGTAATCTGGGTCAATGGCAGGGTCAGGTTTTCCGGTTCCAGATTGATTATATAACCGAAACATGATCGAAAAACATCGAGCTTTGCCAATAGAGTGTGATCCTGAGAGTGCAACAAGGTCTTTGACACTAAGGTTATAATTTTGGAAGAGGTTAATAAGAGCACTTGCATTGGCTCTTGGACTAGGCATGATGTTATTAGAGTCTTCTTGATTAGCAGTTAAGCTATCTAATCTGCCTAATCTCACATTCCAATTAGGTCCTCCTGTCTGCAATGTAGAAAGTAAAAATGTTAGTACTTTTGTAACTTTGATCTTAACATTTCAATGTGATTAACATGGAGAGGATTTGGTCAAAGAAAAATTTAATGAAAAGATTGCAAAATTATGCAAAGGAAAATAAATAAAGTCAGTATGGTATTCATTTTTTATGTGTTACACTATGTCAAATAAGTGATAACATCAAATTTATTACAGTTTGACATTATCAAAATTAAATTCAAAGTATTTTATGAGTATATATTCATTATTTAACCAAGGGGAGAATTTACTTGCTCCCCATCATAGCCATAATTATAGGGAAATCCAATGGTTTAGAATTAATGAGATCCCCACTTTATTTTATTTATATACTATTTTTTTAAGATTAGAAGTGATATCATCAACTTCTATCAACTTTAATCACTTGACCATGAGAATAAAGAAATTACTATAGATAAGTACAACACTAAAATTATAACATGGGTACTATTACTGATATGATGAGATACTTTATTCTCATGACTCCTTCATGACAATTACACTTATTAGTTATTAGTTTTTTTGTGTGTATGCATGGTAAATAGAGGTGCTAAAATTGAAAAGGTAGAGAGTACCAACCAGTGCGACAGCATCTCTAGATGCCATGATTATGATATCAGCACATGAAACAATTCCGGGGCACGCTTTCTCGAGAGCCTCTTTGACTTCATCAATAACTTCAAATGATCTAAGAGAATTTATATTTGAGAGGGCTAGTTTCTCCCCAAGCATGGTTGGTGTATCATCAAGCAACATAGATGCATCACACCCCTTCAACATTTCAATTGCTCATTTACAAATAAATATATATATATAAATATAAATACGTGTATTTAATAAGACATTAATTTTTACGCACTAAGATTGTAACCAATCATGCATATTATCGTTAGCGTAACTATTATCACTAGTATGAGGTTGATGTAAGAGTCAAATATTTTTAATGACATAATAATGTGTATGACTAGTAAGTGCATCAAAACTAAATGCAAAATAAACATGAGATTGAATCTTTTTGCGGGTTCAGTTTTGGTGGAGAACGAAAAGAAAGTGAATGCTTGAAATGAAAAATGCGGATGAGATGATTCTTAAGCCTTTTATTTATCTTTATTTCTCTCCAAAACTCAACTCGTAAACAAACCATAAGAGTAAGTAACTCACATTGACAAAACAATCATGGAATTGAAAGCGCATAACAGAGGCTACACTTCTAGGTTCCCTGATGAGGACCTTCTTCATGACATCTCGGACTATGAATTCAGCTTCTGGACATGTCTTTGAGTAAAACGCAGGTCGAAGATCAGATAATGCCACAGAAGCTGTGTGTAGGAGGAAGATCAGTGACAGAAACATGATCATGAGATGGTTGGTGGTAACCATATCAAAACTTGTTCTTTGTTTTGGTTTCTAAGAGATGCTATGGATTTGGTAACTTTCCCTTTGAAGTTATTTTGTAATTTTGTAATTATAATGTGGACTGTTAGGATTAAAATTTCACTCTGAAGTCTGAACCTTTACTAGCAAATGCTCTTAACTCTGTTTCATAATCTGAAAATTCATAACAATTAAGGTAGAGACTCAGTGAAGGAAGGTATAATAACTACGAAAAATAAGAAGGAATATGATCCTCTAATATTGGAGAGACATCAATTAAAAAAAACATGGTTTGACACTTATATTCTTTTATATACATTTTTGCCACTGAAAACAAAGGAAGAAAACACTTATATCTCTACTATGGGAGAGAGTTCTGTTGTACCTCAAGTGATTATATGTTTAGATAAAAAAAATACCATGAATCTAGAGAACATATCATAGTTTTTTTGTGTTGAGAAGAAGAGAATACATGAATCTTAATTAATTAAGTAAATGGATGAAAATAAAAGGGCTTATTTTTAATTTCAAAATTAAGACAATTAAATTGTTTTTAAGAATGAATAAATGACAACTCAAAGGTTACATAACAAACCTTTCCCTTGATTTTTTTAATTAAAAATCTCAAATATAATGAATATTTATGATCCTTTTCCTTCAAAACCCTCCAAAAATCCTTCTATCAAAAACCAAACTTGTATAAATCAGTTTAAAGAAACAGGGCTGAGTTTATTTCTCATAGCAACTATCAAGTGAAATAATAAGACCATCTCCTCAGCTTGATAAAAAGTACTTCCCATATGAGATTAAAACAAAAAATGTAATAGAATAAAGAAACTTGTACTCTATGACTATGATGTTTAAGATTTGAAGAGTTAAGTGAAGTGAGAAATGTTTGTTTATTTGAGACAGGCAGACAAAAACAGACAGAGAATGAAAACAGCTTTAAAGAAAAGATGAAACATAGCTAGTAACAATAAAAGATGAAACACAGTAAGAGTAAAACATGAAATGAAAATTTAACTAAACAAGCAGCACCTTCAAGAGTTGTTGTGTAGAGAGAAGGAGAGAGTGTTTCAGTAAACTTGTTTGATTTTGTTGAAATTTGAGTGAGAGAGATTTTGTTTGTTTGGAGGTAGAAAAGCTGAATATGCTTGCAGTGTGAGACTGAGAGGGAGAAAAGTACCTTTGGTAAATGCCAACTTTCCATTCTTTTAATAGCAACAAGGAAAAACGAGACTTCTCAATGAGCATATATATTTTTATTTTCAAGTTCCTAACTAAAATTATAAGCTTGAAGATTTATATTATAATATATCATATATTATTTACTTATATTATTTTATTTAATAATAATTAAATATGAATTATATAGTGACGATATAAAAATCTCTTAAATTATCCACAAATACATTTTCTGAATAATTAATATGATATATTTAATTTGGAATACTTAGGGTGTTATGAAGCCAGTTTGAGATATTGGTATTTTTTTACTTATAAGACTAGATTGATGTGAACACTTGAATCAACCACTATTTTTTTCTTTTGAAGTGGAATAGACAGCAAGTTAATGAGGATAAGTATGCTTGTTTTCGAATAAAACATGATATGCAATAATGTAATAGCTATAAGGTTTACTAAATACTAACTAGTAAACCAAAGAATCAAAATTTGTATAGAAAACAATTAATTAATTTTTAAACACTTTTAATTCTTGACTCTTCAACGAGTATAAAGACTTATTAGCATTAGTTGGTGAATATTATACCAGCTATATTTTTATTAAATAATATTAATTGGTGACCAACACATAGATTAATTTGACAGAGAATCATTTTACTAAACAAATGTCTCAAATTAGAGAATCTAATTTAATTTGGTGAGACTTTTTTAAATTTTTATCCTAAACATATACTTTAGACACAAAATCCCTAAATATATTGAATAAGGAATAAAAAAATTCAAGAAAATTTTACATTCAAAATTTAAAAGTTGGTTTTATTAATAGTGTCTTAAACATATTAACTAAGGTATAAAAATAAAGAAAACTATACATTAAAAGTGATACATTTTGTTCTTATAATAAAAAACTATGAGGGAATAAAATGTATGCACTGATAGTATATGAGTTTTATATACTATCATTATTATTGTATCATTTATCATCATTGACAGACTCTTAAATGATACATTTTGATCTTATAATAAAGAAAACTATACATTAAAAAGTAAATAAATAATAGATAATGTACCGATTGTATAAATTTACATTAACAAATGCATAAATATTATATAATTCTTATGATAATGCCACCAAAATCTATTTGATGCAAGGAATAAATAAACAAGTTTTTTTTTAAGACTTAGACTCTAAATCTTAATGAGATAGAATATAATGAAAGTTTTTTATAATATTAGTATATCATTCATATATAAATATATAAAAGAGTGGTGAATGATATAAAAATAATGTAAAGAATTTCACCCATAATATACAAATATTAAGTCATAGAAACATTGAATCATTTGTATGTAAAACATGTCATAAATAATAGGTTAAAGTTTTATACGATGGTGGGGACCTATAGACTAGAGAGTGCATGGAACATTATGATGAGCAATTTGCAATGGGTGTCAGGAAATTACAGGCCCTCATTCCATCTGAGTGTAGAAACTCGACACAATTGATGAAGGAAGAGAAGGGTGACATAATATATCTTACTTTTGCTTCATCAAAGTGTCCCACATCTTGTCCTTTTCTGCAATTTCATCAATCACTTTATACATATCCTTGGTACTAGTGCTGTTGCCCTCATGGAGGCAAGTCACCCTTTCATAATTCATAATGTATTTTTCACCTATTAAATTTAATATATTATATAAGTAGAGACATTTGGTTTAGGAGAACTCACACCACAAGTTCGGATCCTCTCTGTTAATAGAGAGGCAAGTATATTTAAAACAAGATAAAAATGTAATATAAGTTGACATTTTTATCCTTAAGATATAATAATATAACATTTTTACCTCTATGTGTAAGTGCAAAATTGATCATATGTCTCTCTATTAATGAACAGAATCTCAACTCTTACATCATCTACACCAGCAAATAAAATATCAATTCTTATTTGGGACAATACATTATTTTATAATTTATTATAACTCCCCATAAAATAAGAATAATATTATTTTTTTCTCACAATAAAAAATATCATTCTTATTCTTATTTGAGTCATACAATATTTACCTCTTTTCAATAACATATATATCTCTCCTCACTTTTCGTTTGCTAAAAACAACCAAGAATTATTCTTATTTAAAAAAAAGTAGAAAATAAAAATGACACAATAGAGAATAAAGTAATAATGTCTTTATTCAATTAAGAACAACCTTGAAAACAATAATTGTGATTGTTATTATAATGTAAGTTCCTATTTTGATCCCTTAAATTTTTTTCTTATATCCATTTTGTTACTTAAAACTTCAAAACTTAAAAATATTAAATGTGAGTCAAATTAGTTTTTTTAATATTAGTTTTAATTTTAGTTTTTTCACCATTAAATTGTATACTTGAAATTTTTTAAGGACAAAAATAAATATTTACTTTTTGTTTAATGTTTTGTTTGAGTGGAGCAAAAGGAAATTGATAAAAAAGTAAGCTGTAGAGTATATTTTTTATTTTGGTTAGATAAGAATGAGAAAATAACATTTGTCTTTTACTTTTATTTGATTGCGTAGAGAAGAAGTTATTTTGAAGACAAAAGTATTTTTAAAATAAAGATAAGATAAAATAGCATTACATTTTAGGTCTAAAGAAAAAACTGCACAAAAAAGCATCTTATATCCTCTTTCTTTCACTAATGGAGAGAAAGAAAATTAGGTGTAAATGCACCTTTTTCTTTCTTTCTTTTTTTCTGTTATCTACCACAAATCCACCATTGACGAAGTTTATGTTTATCTTTTTTGTTGTTCTTTTTCTTGGATTCAATGTTAGAAAATTTATCAATAAAATATTGGTATAGTATTATCAGACTCTACTAGATATTAGAAAGGTCAATGATTCAATTTCTGAAAGTGATACTTATTAAGATGAACAACCATGCACTCCGAAAGAAACTAGATTCTCGCCTAAAAAAAGTGATAAAATACTGTTTGTAGTATCCAAAAAATGTAAGGAAATAACTATACATGATAGGTGTTCACCTATATTTTTTTATGTTGCATTTTTTGGCCATATTTAACATTTTACGTCTCAAATTAAGATCATATTTATGTACCCAAAAAAAGTTAAGATCATATTTGTAAAGGAATATTATTAGTTTTTTATGAGCACCACTTGCAATATGAAGAGTAAAGCATGAAAATAAAATGACAATGAATTGAAATAAACATTTTAAATGAGTCGAAGTTTACGCTTTCTTTTGCGTGGAACTGAAGGATACAATTTTACATTGTACTTTACTTTATGTTATTGCCATTTGAATTTTAAATGACAAATTGAAAAATGGCAATGAATGAAATAAAATCATTTTAAATGAATTGAAGCTAACAATTTCTTTTGTGTGCAAATGAAGTGGCCATTTTAAATGAACTGAAGTTTACACTTTCTTCTGTGTGTAATAGAGGGATATATATATAACACTTAAATGACTGAGATTGAGTATAACTAGTATAACTTAACTTAAAGATAAACAAGTCCCTTTATATATATAGGAGAGATTCGTTTACACCTAATTTAAGTTACATTAATTACACGAAATTTCAACCATTTATTTTGTTAAATCCAACGCACCAAATGAGTGAAACTTAAATATTATTTATTATTTCTTTTTTCTCTCATCATTTATTTCACCCACTCATTTGGTCAGTTGAATTTAAGAAAATAAATGGTTGATATTCAGTGTAACTTAAATATGGTGTAAACGGATCTATATCATATATATATATA
>NC_032021.1:7248127-7344427 GCF_001865875.1 Lupinus angustifolius
TATATATATATATATATATATATAATTTGATGATGCATGTTACCTTGCTTTATCTTAATTATAAGGTGTTTAGGTTGCTTATCTTTCATATTTTTTTATTGGTTTAACATAAATGAATTTTTTGGTATCCTATGATCTCACTTGAAAGAGTTTTTTCAAGCTTTTATATATTAAGAAAATAAAATTAGCTTAAAAACAGCAGAAAATGATCAATAATAACTTAACATAAACTTAATAGTGTACTTCATATCAAACAGAAATGAGTCAAGTGAACAAGTGCAAAATTTCCACTCTACTTCTATCCATATTTGAGATAATTTATCCTTTAATTTGTAAACTTTACTTGAACTAAACATTATGCTTCAAGAAAAACTTTCTTTTAAGAAAATAGTTACTAAAGCAATTTAAGTTTAACTAAAGAAGAAAAGAGCCACTTTGATCATGTAATAAAATCATATAGAATGACTCAAACAGCTTTAGAATCAATTTATAGAATAAAATAAAGTTTTGAAAGAAAAGATTGAAAAGTGACAAATGATCTAGCAATGTTCATTCAAGGTACAAATAATCTTGACAAACTAATATGAATGAAAAAATAGGATTATGATATGAAAAGCCTAAACACTTAGAACCTTCAAAATTATGTTTTTATCAAACCTTTAACTCCTAAAATTTCTTATGATTATCTTGGAAAATTAAATCTTTTAGCATGACATGCATGAAAAACATGTGATTTGAGGATAGAAATTACATGTTACGAACAATATCTTATTCTCTATCTCGAATCAATCAGACTATTACTTTTTATTTTTAATTTTTTAATTTTATTCATATGACAATATATAATTGGTTGATAATAAATAAAACATGGTTAGAAACAAGTAATCAATATTCGTGATTTGAAACACCCAATCACATGTTTAGGACAATCAAAGACAGATAACTTCATATAATTATCATTATTCATCAGAAAACATCATTCTACATTGTTTTATTGATAGTTTTGGATGCATTATTCAAACCCAAACAACAAATTATTAGCAGGACAAGCATTAGAAACCCTACAATTCCTTCTAACCTCTCCAGGCTGATCAGATTGAAGGTCACCCATTTTCAACATGCCTTCAACAAATGCATTGAAAAACTCATCTTGATCTCTACTATATAATCTCACTAACTCCCTTGTCTCAGGGAAAGTATATAGTGTTTGATCTGAGTTAAGAAACCCTCTTCCAGCAACCAAATCCTTGAAATATTGATTATCAAATATCAATGGTGTGGCATCAAGGTCCACAGTGACATTTTGATCAACTTCATGGGGACAAACTTTGTTAAGTTGTTCTCTATAGATTTGATTAATTTCTGGGTCTGGAAGTCCTGTTCCTGATTGATTATAGAGTCTGAACATTATGGAAAAGCAACGACCTTGACCAAGAGAATGAGACCCAGAAAGTGCTACAAGATCTTTGACACTTAGGTTATATTTATGGAAAAGATTTATTAGGGAAGTAGCATTTGATCTTGGACTTGGCATTATATCATTGGAATCTTCTTGACTAGCAATTAAGCTGTCCAATCTTCCTAATCTTACCTCCCAATCTGGACCACCTGTCTGCAAGATACAAGTAAAATGACTTATGTAAATTCTACTCTCAATCATCACAAAAATACTTTCCATTACATATAAAAGTACACACAATAATTACATATAATTAAGTATTTTATATATATTATACTTTTTATATGTTATATTTATACATTATGTATTTTAGAATTTTAGTAATTGAAATATAATAATAAATTTAACATTTATGTAAATTTTATTATAAAATTGATTCTTACTACACTTTATAATAATATAGCCTTTTGCTACCAACATAATTGTACTAGTTGTCTAAGACTTTATTAGATCTTTAGGACGATCAAAAAGTTAATAATTTGATTTCTGGGAGCGACACATATTGAGAGGAACAACCACGAAACTTTAAAGTATTAGTTCCTTACTAAAAAAATGAGTGAAGAAATATTCATGAATACCAAAAATATAGCCCTTTTTGCTAAAAGGTTTGTAACAAAATTCGTTTTATAAAGCTAGAGAACGGTGAAAGAAATTAAATAGGAAATAACGTGTTTCCTTGATAATGTAAAACATTAAAAAAGATAATGATGGAAAATAACTTATATGGGACATTGAACAACCAAAAAATTAGGATAAAAAATAAAAAATAACCAGAAAAGCTTGTAGGACATTGCTTATAAATATGGCAATAGCAGATAAACTGAAAGTTTATTATTTTAAACAACAAAGAACTGAAAGAATGGAGGGAATATTTTATATACTATTAAAAAAGTAAATTCACCTCATTTTAATGAATTTGTATTGTGTTAGGTACACGCTAGTAAAAATAAAAAACTAACAATAATGATTTTATTTTATTTTTTAATAAAATAATATTCAAATCTCATTTCCCTTTATATTCTAATACTTGAGAAGAGTTAAATTTTATTTTTCTGGACTATCATTAATGAAACGTGATACATCATGTACAATAATAAATGAATATATAAATTCGCATAGTTCATCAATAAAGATGTAGAGAAAAGTAATTGATCACTAAGCACAATCAATAAACAAATTCACATGAAAAAAAGTAGATTTCAGCGCTTATGTGATTGAGTATTTTAGAGTTTTTTTTTGTGATAGATTATTTTAGTTTTTTTTTGTGATAGATTATTTTAGAGTTTTTTTTTGTGATAGAGTATTTTATATTTGGTGGACTCATATTCATTAAGGATGTTGTTTTTTGGGTAATGATATTTATCACTATGTACTTTAGAAGTTAAAAAATAGATAAAAACATATGCACCAATAATCTATGAGTTTTTATATGTTATTATATAATTTATCACTTATATTTGATTATTGTTGACTTTTAAATATAAATATTATAAATAAATGATATATTAATTGTGTATTAATCTTTACACTCATAGTGAATATATATTACACTCTAAAAAATAATCCCCTTATAAAACAATAGTTTAAAAATTATATATCGTTGGTACAAAGTTTTTTACACCCTTACTCTTTCATTCACCGTTGATTTATATTACTTTTGTTTGAGAGTTAATAATAATTAACATATAAATGATGAATGATTTATTGATAGTGTATAAAATATTTAGACAATTTATATGTATTAAATTCATAAAACAATTATAAGTATATAAAAATAGTTGTATAGGTTATTGATCTCTATAGGAAAAAATTGTGCAAAAGGTCCTGATTTGTTGATAAAAGATACAGATTGTAATCGCTAAAAGTAAATGATGCATTTTATATGAAGGACCCAAAATTTGTATGTGAAAAAAGTTGCAGAGGAAAATTATCCGAGGACACCTTTTATCCTAAACATTATATTACTCCATGTATCTCTTATTTTTTATTAGTCAGAAATATAAAATATAAATTAAAAATATATTAGCTTTATATTTTTTTGACCAATAAAAATATGAAATTTTTGAGAAAAAAGATGTGGCTCTAAAAATTATAAGCTAAAATGAGACAAAAAAGGATAGATATATAATTACTAACCAGTGCAACAGCATCTCTAGAGGCCATGATTATGATGTCAGCACATGAAACAACTCCTGGGCACACTTTTTCAAGAGCCTCTTTGACGTCATCAATAACTTCATATGATCTAAGAGAATTTATATTTGAGAGGGCCAATTTCTCACCAAGCATATTTGGTGTATCATCTAATAACATAGAAGCATCACATCCCTTCAAGAATTCAATTGTTCATTTAAAAAATCAATCTAAGAATTTAATTTACATTAATAAAAAGATTGAATTTTAAAGGTATAAGAGTAAAGGTAACGCACATTGACAAAACAATCATGGAATTGGAAGCGCATAACTGATGCTAGACTTCTAGGTTCTTGATTGAGGGCTTTCTTCATGACATCTCGGACTATGGACTCAGCTTCTGGACATGTATTCAAGTAAAATCCGGGTTCTAGATGAGATGATGTCACTAAAGCTATGTTTAGGAAGAAGAAGAGAAATATAGGCATGGTTATGATTTGGTTGGTGAGCGGTGAATCAGGTTGTGTCAGAATGGTCTTATTTTTATTTCTTGGTAAAGTTGATGTCTATTTAAAATATGCATGCATTGAAAGTCGAGAACACTCTAAACCAAGATGATGAGAATCCAATACATGAGAGTTTGATCCTGGATGCAGATTGCGACACTTGGCAAAAAATGAATTTAATGGTCATGATTTAAGTTATTTTTTAATAAAAAAATTTAATTAAAAAGATTATTTTTCTGCTCAAAATTCATTACTGGGACTCTCCATTACTAAAGATAATTTGAACTCAAACAATGGGTATGTTTGGATGTTTATGCTTTTGGTACACAGTTTGTTTGATTCAACGGAGGGGAGAAAACAAAATTAATGAAGAAAGGGAAGAAAATGTAATATAGTTTCTTTCGCTTGATTTAGAACATCCACAATGGTGCAAACCAATTTTTCATTCTTAAATGGACCTTACTGATTATTTTATATTTGTTTACACATTCCAACAACTTAAGCAACTCAAACTAAGATCACCTCAATGGTGCAACTCTATTTATGTTCTTAAATAGACCCCATAAACCTACCCCACATTTATATTTCACATCAATATTGATTTCTTCTCTCTCTTCTAACAATTTTTTTTTTCATTTTTTAATGTTGTCTCAACTTTAAGAATAATGCATATTTTGTTCACTATTGTGAAATAAGCACAAGAGCGGTTCTTCTCCAATGATGAAATTGAAAGAAGAACATTCTTATTTGACTGTGAACTCATTCCTTTTCATCACTGTGGGCACTCTTAGTTAAATTAGAGAGAAAAAGAGGAAAATAATATCCATTTTCTATTCCATTGTTTGCTATGAAAGTAGAGGAGAATGATTTACCACCAAAATATGTTATCAATTTTATTTTTCCTCAACAAACCTCATTGAGGGATTTTGACATTTTAAATTTACTTTCTCTCCCCTCTAGTTAGAGAAAGGAATGAGATTTATAAGGTTAAAATATGCCAAGCCAAATTTTGTCCCCCTTCAAAAAATATATATAAGATTTTAGAAGGAATAGAAAATTAATAAATGGTTCATGAATTTTCCCTTTTTATTCCTTATTGACCAAATAAGATGAGGAAAATAATCCCCTCTATTTTCTTTAGCCAAACAAGGAAATACATTTTCCTTCTCTCCATTTCTCCTCAGTAATATCCTTACCCTCCTCTCC
This sequence comes from Lupinus angustifolius, assembly GCF_001865875.1. NCBI lineage: Eukaryota > Viridiplantae > Streptophyta > Magnoliopsida > Fabales > Fabaceae > Lupinus > Lupinus angustifolius. The sequence goes on from NC_032021.1 coordinate 7,253,432, forward strand.
GTTCATCCCAATAGAGGTTCAATGTTGAGATTAGGATCTAATAGGCCACATGGATTGAAAACTCGACATGGTGGGTCCATCTTTTTTTGTTGCCAATCTTCATTGAGTCATCATTATATCATAACTCGTAGATCAATGAGGATACATCATTACTATAAGACAAATCTTCTATTTCTTTGTTGAAAATAATTATCATAAAAAAACTCATTCCACACTCATAATAAGTTGAAGTGGGAGAGGGCTAATATGTGAACTTAGTTTTAGTTCGCTTCAAATCGAACTAGTTTGATAGCCATTGGATGGTTAGTCTTTAAATCTGAGCCATTGTTTTTGTTACTGATTACCGGAGGTAGTGTTTGTGAGCAAAAGTCGTTGTAGCATAGGAAGACTTGTTCTTGTTTCTCAAAAGTTATGAGAAGGAAGGACGTATTCATCCTTTGCAGAAGTCGGGACTGGCATTACCGACTTCTGAACGTGATGGGACAATGGACATATTATCGGCTTCTGAGCGTGATGGGACAATGGACTTTAATTTGTTGGACCTTAGTTGTTTTTTCGATTATTTTGACAATGTCCTCCTTTTTGTTTGGGCCTATTTATTTATAATTATGTTGGGCCTATTTATTTGTAATTTTTGAATATAGAAAGTGAATGTTTAGGGGCGTTTTTAAAAGAGAGAACTCAAATAAAATTGGTAAATAGAAAATGTTAATACAAATTAATTATTTATAACTAAGTTACAATAATATAAATTTAATTATTCCCTAAATGACCTCCTATCCCACACTTAAGTGGTTGCCTATGACGACGTGGCCTTCCTCGATGTTCATGTGTAGTTTGATGTTCATTTGTATCTGTTTGTCATGTAGGAAAAATATTATCATCAATGTTGAAAGAACTTGGTCTAGCACCATCATCTTGATTAATGTTGAACATGATATCATTCTGATATACATTTGCTGATTGAGGTGTACCCAATAAAGTATTGATGAAATCACTATCTTCTGTAGAAAATGAGTGATGTTGAGACATGATATCATCAATGTGATACTGGTGTGATGGTTGACCGTGGAAAGACATTCTCCCAGGTTGAATATTGTAAAAATCAGACATTGTTTGTTGATACATTGATTGTTGTGACAAATTATGTTGTGACATAAAATGTTGGTTCGTCATAGGTTGGAATATTAGAGTTTGAGGTGTGGGAGGTTGATTTAGATGGTAGTATTGTTGTTGATTTTGTTGAAAATTTATTTGGCGTGGGTCTCATAGTTGCAATTCCGCAGATAAAAATAGTCTAGAATTGGAGAGATACCAATTCATATATTGGTGTGTGTGGATTGGAAATTGAATTGGAGGTCCTTGCAAGACTTGATCTGTGCGATGACCAATGTTCGATCTACTGTGCATGCTTAATGGCCCAATTTGCATCTTGATTTCCACGTTTATCAATTCTATGTAGTGGGTCAATATTGTTATATGATTGTGGCACGTCTGGAACCAAACCAAATTGTAGTCTGACTTGATCTGTTGATGTCACTCGACAATCGAGAAACAAATCAAGGTTGTGAATGCACTCCAGACCTTCTTATCTTGTTGGACATGACAGTGGAGATTGTTGATGTCAGTCTCATATGGGAGCCATTTTAACTAAGAAATGAAGAGAACATATTGTTAGAGAATTGAAATATTGCTATAAAGTGTAAGAAATAAGAGTTTTTGAATTTTTACGTGATTGACATCCATATGATCTAAACGTGACCTATATCCTTTTAAATCTCCATGTGGAATTCCTTGAAAACGACAACTGCCGAGACCCCACCTATACAATTTTGATATTAATTATAATGGATAGAGGAAACTTTGTTGTTATGAATAAAAAATTTGTATACATGAAAATATATATTACCTTGCTGCAAATGGATAAGTAGGTAGAACTTGAACTCTAGGTGCAAGGAAATGTAGGCGATACCACACCCAAGATTGTAAAAGTATCAAGCAACCACCCATTGCCTTTGCATTTGGTTTTGTTGCCCGACACATCTCTCTATACAAGTTAGCTAAACAAGCTGAACCCTAACTATAATGGTGAACTATTTGTAGGTCTCGAACTATTTGTCTTTGTTGGTAGAGTTCCAAGAATCTATGAATCGTGGGTTAATTGTAATAAACAAGTAAGTGGTTTTAGTGGTAGTTTGTTTAAGTCGTACAAGAATTTGGAAATAGCCCATATGGAATGGGAGAAATTTGTTGATAACAATTTGGTCAATGACAATCATAACCATGAAGATGTATACAGAGTTGATGATGGAAGCGGATTGTTGCAAGAGTCAATTCCAGTGCAGCGTCGTGATCCATACATGGATGGTGTATTTATTGGTTTTTGTTTATGTGTAATAATGATGATTGATAGTAAATTATTATTTGGTTTTTAATGTATAATCATTTGCTATATTTTAATTTGTTGTCTTTGTTTAAAATGAAATTCACTATTCTTAAAATATCACTCACTCCCCATAAATTATCCCTCACTCTCCTTTTGAAAAATAACCACTCTCTTCATCACATTAACACAATCACACACACACATAAATTCACAATCCCACACAACACACATCTCATGGACTCTTTTGGTGGAAATGAAGGAGAAGAAAATAAAAACGTAAGTTAATGTTTGGTTTTTCATCCCCTGTAATGTATTTTTTTGCACTTAACATATCCTAATTTATTTTTAAAAATTTGCAGGAACATGATAAATTAACCAATGATTCCATATATTCAAATACTATTGCTCCTGAAAAAAATGATTCTACATTGGTTGAGTAAAATCTATGTTTTTAATATCATTTTTTGTGTTGATAAAAATGCATTTATTGTGGTTATCAACGTGGATATTACTATATGCATTTAATATGAACGCGCATTTTGCTACTCTCATCCCCCATTTTGCTACCCACATTTAATACGAACTTGCATATATTTTGCTACCTACATTTATTAATTGGAAGATGCATTCATTTCTAGTGTGATTGGGGAGGTAAAAAATATTTTAATTTTTACAATTTTTTATTAATTTATGAATAACATTAAATCTGATAACTTTTTAAATAATGTAGATGCATGATGAAACTGTCAGAATGAAGACGACTCTTAAATTGGTTATGCACGATCTTAACAAATTGAAGAAGGAAGTGAAGATCAAATCTACATTAATATGGTCCAAGCTACCCTTCATCTAAACACCATATCCAACTTTTTGGCTTTTTGGGAAATATTAATATTTTTTATGAATATTTGCAACAATATTTGGACAATGTTTTTTGTATCATTGCTGCAGTTTGGAAAGACAATGTTGAATTTATTATGTATTATTTACTTTATTGTATATTACTCTTTAATTTACTTTCTTCTAATTTTATTTTTACACTTTAAATAAGAGTAAAAACATAAAGTAACAAAATTATTTCATTAGATAAAGTAACTGCTCACTCTTCACATTCATTTTGAAAAAAAGAACGACTACAACTTTCAACATTTGGACAACTAAGTCTATTGTGTCCAATTTCTCGACATATGCCATATTGGTTACCTCGCTTACCTTTTGAGCTCGTTCCAGCAACTCATCTTTTATGACGCACACGAATAAGATCCCTTACTTGGTCTTCATTACCAATACCATCATTTTGAATTGAACTTAAACTTTGTTTCAATCGGAGTCTACTATTTTCATTGTAAACTTTTTCCATAATTTCTTTAAAGTCTTCCTTCGTTTTACAAGCAAGGTTACACAAAACTCTGCAACCATCACTCAATGCTCCATATCTGCTGCTTTGAATCGACTTTTTACTTAGGTCACACTGTTAAAAATTTAGACGTTGAACATCCTTTGCTTTTTTTGTCCATTATCAAGAACCATACAAGGAGGCAAATGTGTGATGTTGAGAATTAGTAACACAAAAACACTATGAGTACATGGTATCCCAAATGAATACATTCTTCTACATGAACATTTAATGTCCACATTAGAACCGCCATCATAATGGGAAACATGCCATTTTTTGTTGGGGCTATAATGCTTTCCGACTTTGTATATTACATGACTTGATGTTTAGTGGGTAGAAATTATCTTCATTTTTGCAGCTTCCACTAACACTTCAACAAATTCTTTGAAAACCGCTCTGGTATATAATGAGGCAGCATGACCCTCTAAATTATGATAAGGAGTTTGTAACAACTCATCACCATAAGAAGATTTAAAATCTTCAACAACCTCATTGTTGCGTATGTGGCTTACACATCATTGAAAGTAATGTAAAAACTCGGTCACATTATACCCAGACTTTATGTACCTCCCCATTTGTGAATGTAGCCCTTCACATCGTGATGTGGTATGCAAACCAGCATAGAACTTTCCCCGGATAAAAGACATGGCCCACATACTTTTGCAATCATAAGTATGAGTGACCCAAACATTTTTTTGAAGTCCATGTTTGATGATAAGTTCCTCCCACATCATTTGAAATTCTTCAACCTCAACATCAACATACATTACTTTCTGGAAATCCTTATGAAAGTTCTTCTTCTTGATATTTTTCCAGCGTTGTTATATATATGCCAATCACATAACCTATGCTGAGCTTCAGGAAAAACTCTTTGGATTGAATTCTTCATCACCAAGTCTCTATTAGTGATAACACACTTTGGTTGTTTCTCATTCATAGCCTCAATTTTTTCTTTCTAAAATCCACACATATGTTTCCTCTGTCTCATTTGACATAACAACAACAGCAGCAAATATTGTTGTTTGCTTGTGATGATTCACACCAGAAAATACTACGACTGAAAATTTATATTTGTTTCTACCATAGGTTGCATCAAAAGCAAGAACATCTCGGAAAATTGAATAGTCGAAATTGCTACATCCATCAGCCCATAACAACTATTGCAACTTACCTTCTTCGTCTACGGTATGCCTCTAATACATTGCAGAATCTGATTTTGATTGCTCCTTCAAGTATTGTAAGGCTGCTTCTGCGTCGCCATTTTCGATCCTTCTTTGCTTATGGATTTGATTATACATGTCTTTCCTAGAAACCCCAATGTAGCGATAACCACCACATTGGCCAGCAAATGAGGCAAAAATATTTCCCGTTCCAATTCCCAACTCTCTCATCGTGTTCATCTGACCAATATCTGTCTCAGTCATTATTCGGTTAGAAGCTATCATCCCATCATAATAGTCACCAACCACTTCATGACTATGTTCATCGAAAACATAACTCACATACCAACCTCCTTTTTCCTTGTCAACGTGAATCTTCATTCTTGCTAAACAACTACATCTTGTTTCTTTTCTGGGCGCCCTCTTCCGAACCACATCATCTTTCTTCTCTCTAAATCATTCTCTATCACAAAAAAATGATTGACATATAATTTCACCGTCCCTATCCCGACGAATATGATATTTTATTATACCAAAACCTTTCTTCATACCATACATCTTATAAAATTCGTATGCAAGATCATTGTTCAAAAACCTAAAATTCTTCACTTCATCTACGTTTAACAATGCAAAATCAATTTCTTCAAAACCCAAATCCTCCTCTATTTTATTCATATTTTCAGTATCACTATTATCAAATTCATCTACCACCTACAATCAGTAAAATATAATGTTTATATTACTAAAATAAAAACAAATACATTATATATTTTCTTTAAAAAAACTAATACATGATCATAGTAATTTTCATTCATATCAATTTCTTCTTCCATCTAATACATAAAAACAAACTTGGGCAAGACATCCCTGAAGTCATACCGACTTCAATATTGGGCAAGACATCCCTGAAGTCGTGCATCTAGGACAAGACATCCCCCCAAAAGTCTTACCTTCCAAAACCGACTTCTAAATGATTTTCTCTGCGGTAGCCGGTAACATCACTTTTCAATCTAACTGTCCTAAATCAGTTCACATTGAAGCGAACTAATAACGAGTTCACATATTAGTTCGACATGTTGAAGTGCATACCTTTCTCATCGATTGATAAATTAAATGTATATATGATAAACCAATGGTTTATGCTTTTCCCATCAAGATAATTTAGGCTATTGACGATTGAGAATGACTATTTTCAACAAGTTTTAAGATCTTTTACCCATCATTAATGATATATTTTTAAACTCTAGACACAAAATTAATTGACAACATAATAGATTAAGTACATCATAATATGTTTTGATTTTTGAACGACCCAATAAAGCCTCAAGCTGCCAGTGATGAACCTTCATTGATGAAGAAGAAAATGATACCAAAAAAATAAGGAAAATGGGGAAATGGTTTTTCTATGGGCTTTACTTATTTTGTTTAAGTTCATCATATAAATTTTAATTATGTTGAATTAGCCATCCAATTCGGCAAACATTAACAAAAGTTAGCATTTCCAACAGTTTTCATCTTTTGTTAAAAATACGATCAAAATAAAATAAAATATAATTCTTAGTATCTTATCTCTAAGAAGCTACTTGCTTCTTTTGGGAGAAACATATATTTTCAAAAGTTAGTGGCTCTACAGGTTTGTGTAACGAAAACGACCACTACGTTGTGTTAACCACAAACAATCAGAAATAATTAGAAAAGAAGAAGATAAGAGAAATTGCTAATGAGGTTTAACCAATTGTACTTATGTCACCAACAATATTGAATGACTACTAATATGTTAATATAGAATAAGAAAAAGAACATGAGCCCAATATATGTCATTGATCTCTCCCATTCATTCCAATACTAAATAATATGTGACTTAATATAATAATATATTTCAAAAATCTGCAACAATCTCCACCATGATTGAAATAGACGAATATTCTCCACCTTAGAAAATCTATGCAATAATCTCCACATAGGCGAATATATCGTGACACATTGCTCAATGTTTCACTCTCTTTATCAGCTCATCCATGGACTTCTTCCAAATAATAGTCACTTCCCATTCGGTGTAAGTCTTGCTGAATATCATTGATGATTTTACTGAGAAAACATCTATCCAAACTTATAATGCAATTTCTCTTACCGCTATCCAACGAAACATGACACCTAACTCTCTATTACTAGGAAGTGTTTCGATATTACGAAACATCTACATAAAAGTTTATCAATATCCATCCTCTCCAATACCCAACACAACTGAACAATGGAAACATTCTTAAGTTCTAAATCCAACACAGTTGTAGTCCCTACTGCAATATTTCCTTCAACTCATCTAGTGTCCTTACGACCTTAACAAAATTTGTCCAACTAAAACATCTCTCACCATCCCTTACCATAAATCAAAGTTATTAGTTCTACTTAACATATCCATTATGAATATGACATATGTGTTAAATATCAATCAATTGACTCTAATACCATTGTTAGTGCAATAGAAGCAACAAATATTTGAGTAAATACTTATTTCAGTATATCATATTTTTTTAATCTTATTAGTTTGATTCCTCAAAATTTGAAAACCCAAAATATTTATCAAATTTTTTAAATATAAATCAAATTAGTTGTTTTCAGGGTCAAATTAGTTTTTGTGTATAGTAAAACATGCTAAAATGACTAGTTTGACTCATATTTAAAAAATTTGGGATCATTTTATGTTTTTTAAGTTTTGAAAGACCAAAATAGTAAAATCGAAAAATACGAGAAACTGAATATATACTCAATTTTTTCTAACAACAAAACCCTTGGTATGTTAATGGTGATTAAATAAAATATATTGAAAATACAGAGTGGCATTCCATAAATGTTGAGGCAATTAGCAATACAAAATAAACAATTGTTAGTATTCAATTTGATTAAGACTTTATGACAAAAAAGAAGGAATATTCCATAAGAGAAACAGGGAAATGTAATTATTAACCCTGAAATAACTCCCTCCAAAATAAACAACACTGGACTCAAATACCCATCTTTCACAACCTCATATAGATATATAGATGCGATCTAAGGAAAAGAGAGAGAACCAAATAATGTGATTTGTTTATGCATTGTAGGAAGAGAGAAGAGAAACACAAATCACAATCTCACTCACTCTCTTTCTCATTCAATCTCAATTTTTCATACCATAACCCAATTCAATTACACATAACACTTTTCTTCAGATCTCTGTTTCTATAACGGTTACATTAACAACAATAATAATAATAAGCACAAATTGTATTGTGATTTTTTGGAAATGGAGAACCAAAAGAAAGTTTCAGCGATTTCCGATGTGGGAGCATGGGGTATGAATATTGTGAGTTCCGTTGGTATTATAATGGCTAATAAGCAACTCATGTCAAATGGTGGTTATGGCTTCAGCTTCGCTACTACGTTAACTGGATTCCATTTTGCTGTAACTGCTCTTGTTGGTTTGGTATCAAATGCTACGGGCTATTCGGCATCGAAACATGTCCCAATTTGGGAACTTCTTTGGTTTTCACTTGTTGCTAATACCTCTATTACTGCTATGAACTTGAGCCTTATGCTTAATTCTGTTGGATTCTATCAGGTATGAATTATGATCATATGTTTTATATGATTGTCAATTATGTTTATATGAGATGTGTCATGAGTGGATCTTGATCATATAAGCATATAGAAGTGATTGTGATAATTTGCATAATCTAGATTAAAAGGTAGTTGAAGATCATGCGATTGGTTAAACAGTCGTGTGTTTATCTTTTGATATTGATTGTTCAAATAAAATCTGATGGTTAAGATTTAGTTGATATGATTCTATTTATATTTTGTGTTTATGGACTCCTTGGATGAGAGTATTGAGGTAAATGAGTGGATACGTAAGAAAATATCGTGTGTGGAGGAGGCTGGTAACAGCTAGATACTATAAGGAATTAGAAAATGGATCAAATGGAACATGATTTGATTGAGAATGGTAGAGAGAACAAAGAAAAGAGTTAGGGGGAACCATTAGAAAATATCTCACCAACTCAATTTGTTGAAAAATTGGTTTCTAGTGGATCCCAATCGTGCCTTTTGATTCATGTAGCCAATCAGCTAGTGGTATATGGCTTGGTTGTTGTATTGAACAATTGATCCAGTCTTGAAATCCTACCCGGAGAATGTGTCAAGAAGGTCACATTGAAGGTAATGAATGGCTTGTAGAGATTAGAGAGTGTTGGTATATTTTGATTTTTAATTGATCTGCATGATTGGTTGAAGGATATAATGAGAAATTTCAAGTCTATATGGTTTTCTAGTTGACCGTCTGCAACTATGAGTGGTAGTGTCAATCTTTGAAATATTAGTACCTTAAATGATACTTGTTAAGTTGTTATGTGTCAGGAATAGCAATCCATGTTTTGTAAGTCCAAAATTATTGAATCCAGTCTAAAATTTGCACCTGGATGGGCACTTTTGTACAACACAACCTATGTAGGCATTGGACTGCTCATTAACTAAGACATTTTGTTAATGTATGCTCTCAATAATATTAACTAAGACATTATATTGTTGCAATTTCAAATTGTGCTCGACTCTTCGTTTTAGAGACATGTTTTTTAGTTGTTCCAATCATATCTCAAGCTTTTAAATATTGGGATTTGCAGCACTCACTTTTCTCACTCTCTGTCCCCGTGACGCAGATTTTAGGCCCATGCGTGTTCTAACTTTTAAATGCATCTGGTTGTGTTTTCATTTTGAGTTTTCATTGCCTCTAGTTTTTAATCTTTAATTTCTGTATTATATATGTGCACAGATATCAAAACTAAGCATGATTCCAGTGGTTTGTGTGATGGAATGGATCCTTCACAGCAAGCACTACTCAAGGGAAGTGAAAATGTCAGTCATGGTTGTGGTTGTTGGTGTTGGTGTCTGCACTGTAACTGATGTAAAAGTTAATCTCAAAGGTTTTGTGTGTGCCTGTATAGCAGTTATATCAACATCATTACAGCAAATTGTAAGTAATCATATAATGTTTCTGATGCACTGAGCAGTCAATATGGAATTTATTTCAAATTTTGTTGTGATTTCCTTTTTCCATGTCATTTTGTATATTATGAGTTCAAGTAATTGAAGGTGACTGCTAGGTGGGATTTAATTAGATGTAGAATTATCACTGAAAGGATCATTTTATTCTTTGAAGATCATGTAACTTATGGTATGCCTATGATTGTTCAAATATCAGACCAGATAGACTTCATTAACGAACACATAGCGTGGATAACATACTTTCTGGATATAAAAAGCACTTCTATTATATTCCGGTGATTATGCTATTTGTGGGATTAATTCTTCTCTTTACCTTTTTTTGACAGTCAATAGGTTCTCTACAAAAGAAATACTCAATTGGATCTTTTGAATTGCTGAGTAAGACTGCTCCTATTCAAGCCGTCTCTCTTCTTGTTTTTGGCCCATTTGTTGATTACTACCTTAGTGGCAAATTGATAACTAACTATAAGGTGTCTTCTGGTGTCATTGTAAGTGACCACCCTTTCCCCAGTTGAATCTTGTTTGTTTCTCTCTCTATTTGTTTTTAATTATACCAATTATACAAATATTGTTGCGTGGTTTATTTAGTGTTTTTTTTAAATCCCTGCAGTTCTTCATTCTTCTTTCATGCTCCCTAGCTGTATTTTGCAATGTGAGCCAGTACCTCTGCATCGGACGGTTCTCAGCTGTTTCGTTCCAGGTTTTAGGTCACATGAAAACAGTCTGTGTGTTAACTTTGGGGTGGCTGCTATTTGATTCAGAGTTAACTGTCAAGAATATAATGGGAATGGTTATTGCAGTCGCGGGCATGGTAATTTATAGTTGGGCCGTGGAGCGTGAAAAGCATGCAAATGTCAAGACCCATTCTCATGCAAATGTCAAGACCCATTCTCATGCAAAACACAGCCTAACAGAAGAAGAAATTAGATTATTGCAAGAAGGAATAGAAAAGAATCCTTTGGAGGATGTTGAACTTGCTGAGGCTAAAAGTTAGGTTGTCTCAAAGGTGGTAAATTTTGATTAGAAATGATGTTATTACTTCAATTTGATTTGTTCATTTGTTCCTTTTGTCTAGTTTACTGGCTGTAAAACTTGTGGTCTGTCTATTTACACTCGAATGATCCATTTTTAGCCGAGGTTATTTATTTCGGTTGAACTAGATTTCTAGATGAAGAAGAATATGATGTCGGTATTAAGGTGTAAAATGTGTAAACTGGTGAGAGGCAATATCAATACCCTCACACGATCTATTTTCCTTTGCTTTATATAAAGTTGAGTGCACTATCTTGGTTAAATGCCTTTTGTTAGTACTGCAATTTTTTTGCATTGGTCACCCTCATTTGGGTACAACATCTCTCCAATCTTTAGGAACAATATTATTCAATCTTTGAGCTCACATCCTCTTTTGCGCTGATCTGTATTTCATTTTCTTTGTTGGTACTTGGTACATGAAGAGAAGGAGCTAAGAGAGCAACAAAGAAATAAACTACTGCATTAGATAAGAAATGCCAATGGTACCTGATACCGACTAATGTTGCAGAAGTTGAAAATCTGGAAATGTTCATCATTTGAATCACCAAGCTTAGCTGATATACTTGCACAATTTGTCCTTATCTAAGAGAGTGATGAAAGTTAAAAACCCAGTCCTTAGCAGTGTCTTTAATCTCTTAAAGGATTGTTGCATATTTATGCACACTAGGAGGAGTCCCATTAAGCAAGTTGGCAACACCCATTCAATCAGAAAAACAAACTAACCTTCCTATTCTCCTATCAAGATTGAAGTCATGAAGAATTATCGAAATGTCCAGAGTAACCTGCAAAATCCACCACCTAGGTGCCATTCAGAGCGTAGGACAAGTAAGACCCTCGTACCGAGCTCTTTCCATGTTCCTCAAGGAACTACCTTTGACATTTAGTACCCAACCACCCGAAAGTCAAAACTAGAGGGTTCTAACAAACCCATGTCTCATTGTGAGGATTCTGACTGACCATTAGGAACACACTTTCCATTGTTGATGCAAAGTGAAATATGTTCGCTAACAGAGATGAGTTTTTTGTTTCATTTCCCACACACTCCATGTTCCGAGCATGCACAACCACCTACATTGTGCAAGGAACGTGATGCACTCTACTGTGACATTCTCTCTAATCCAACCTCGAGCTTCCGTTGGTTGGAAAAATTCTTAAACCTGAAAACCCAATGCCTCCGACACTGCCTTGGATGATGGACAGCCTCTTAGGCAATGTAGGATGCTTTTGTCTTGCCTATTACATCTCATGCAGGCACTGCCAGTAGATAAACCCTGAGCTCGTAAGGAATTGGTAGCTATGACTTCAAGGCATATTTTATCCGGGGCTGTAATCTTCCAAATCTAACTCCTGCAATAACAATGTCCTCCCTCTAGATAAATGCCATAAATAACTTGTTTTTGCAATGTAGATACACCATTTAAATGCTCCTCCCACCCAGGTGTAAGTGCCTTCCACTCTAGGATTTAACATAATATGTGTTCTGGAACATCATCTAGAGGCACTACAAGAAAAAGGTTGATCAAGTACACTAAAGTTTTAGTTGCTTCACCCAAAAAAAGGATTTAGACAATTTTACTTGAGAAAGTATACATCTTACTCTATCATTAATGAATCTATTTGTTCTTTCTAGAACTCCATTATGTTGGGTTATCTTTGGAACTGTTTTCTCAAGCATTTTCACTTGTATTCACCATCATCATTATCTACCCAAAACAAATTTTAATATATTTCCCTTTTTCTTTTAGCACTTGCATTGAAGTTCCTAAGACTTGGTCTCTAGATTTCAAAGCAAAAACTCATATTTCTAAAGTGATCATCTATAAAACGTAATAAACATAAAGCACTAGCAACAGATGTGAAAGGTTTGAATAATTAACATATGAATATAACTTTTGACCTCCATGTTCTGATTATTAAAAATTAAAAATACAATAAAAGTGTTCAACCCATGTATCGTATCTATGCTAGACATAGCACATGTGGAATGAGATATGTTATGTCTATCCACAGAAGGTCAGTTCAATTTGGCATTATGGTAGGGAGTGATGCTGTGTTGGAGAAGTTGGACCTTTTTTTAGGTATAATCAAGGGTATGTCCCATTATTCATCTGAATTAATATCTTTTAGTTGTATGACTATTTTTCGCAACAACTATTGATCCCATAATTGAAACTTTAACCTTTTAATATAGTAGGATCTTACACTACTAATGAGAAGTTGCACTTTTAATTTGTCATCATGGTTAATTTCCCAACATGAAGTCACAAACAGCTAGACCACCATGTTTTTTAATGTCTTGTATGGTGTTCCAATCAACCAAGTGGAGTCTTAATCCATGTTGTCTTTTCAAATAAAATGCCCAAGAGTGACATCAATATTGGAGTAACTATCTCTAGTTATACTTCTATTTCATTTACAAATATTATTATTTAATTCTAAAAGGTAATAGTTCTTAAATTGTTAAAGCAGAGGTTTTGGGTAAACAACATCCCTCTAGAGTACATGTACACAGAAGTTGAATTGTCAACAAATAATGGCAAAATTAGGAAATCAGGAATAAAATGAAAAAAAAAATCTAAAATTGTGTTTGAAAGACTATCTTCTATGCATTTAGCCTTTCTATGTGATTTAAGAATGAAGTAAGATAAGAAAATAGAGCGTTTTCTCCGATGAGAATATTAAAAAAAAAGATAGTGAAAAATTTGGTGTGCCTGCCACTTTTTGTTTCTCCCCTCATCAAGGTTGTTGTACCTGTATAAATCTGGGTGCTCTCTAACCCGTCCTGGGCTAGGCCTACATTCAACTTTGCTCGTATTTGCCGGCCCAGGGTAGGCCAGACCCGCTCCAGACGGGCTCAATTCTGATGTATACCATAAATGCTCCTGACACAATATAAATACTCCTGACACGCTCCTCTGACCCTATCATTAATGCGCCGCTGACTCGCACTCAATGTCAGCTAGTAGGCCTCCTACCACGCCGCCTACATATTCTACCTGCTCCCGACAAATCAACAAGAGCATATCCGCACGACAAGTAAGGACAGTCAGAGTGCATCCCTCGTACCCGTTAGGTGCTGGCCAATAATCAGATGTCATTTCAGCACTCCCTGGACCCTATAAATATGGGAGATCACACATGGAGCATAATTAATTTCTCATTCCCTCATTTATTGCTCTAACTTCTCTCTTATTTACTCATCTTATCTCTCTAGAATATTCAACTGACTTAACCGTCGGAGAACCTTTTCAGGTACCTCCCTCAGCGAGTCCAGACGACATCCGACCAGATCCCCTGATTCTTCACTTTCTGCTACATATTCATCACCGATCTTTCTACACCAGTTACTGACCATTCCCTCTTAGCAGCAAAGAACATTGACGCCGTCTGTGGCTTACCTACAACATGGTGACCACCCGTAACCAAACTCAACCACCTAGCCAAACAGAACTACTTAACACAAACATTCCCCCAAATCATGATACCCCTTCCATTGACCCCCCAACACTGGTACAACTATCTCAACAGGCTAGCCAAAGTCATCCACCCAACCCCATCCTATAAGCACCCACTACCCAACAACTACTCCACATGATCCAAACTCAAGGCTAAATTATCCAACAACAGGCTCAACCACTAGCCGAACTTCGCCAACATAGACCTGAACCTAGTAACGGACCCTCACAACCAGTTTCCGATGAGCACGCCACTGAATCCGCCGAAGTGTCTAGGCTAATAGCCCCCAAACACGAAAACCACTCACATAACTCAACCCCTCAGCCACAGCTCCTCACGAGCAAGACATCCTTTCACAAAAACCATAATGTCTTCACCACTCCCTAAACATCTTACCTGACCTAGCAACATTGACCAATACGATGGAACAAGTGACCCACAAGATCATTTAGATGCCTTTGAAGCCTCAATGCTTTTCCACGGGGCCACTGACCCCATCATGTGCCGAGCATTTCCCATCACTCTGAAACGTGCTGCCTTACATTGGTTTACTCGGCTCGCACCAAACAATATTGATCAATAGGCCACTCTCGCCAACGGATTCAACATCCGCTTCACATCCAACAAAGAGAAACCTCAGTCTTCCTACACCCTGTCTGGTATACGGCAGTAGTCACATGAACCCCTTTGAGCTTACCTAGACAGATTCAACTTGGAGGCCATGAAGGTTCGCACCCTGAGCCCAGAAGTGACAGTGCATATTTTAGTGACAGGCGTACAGGATGGCCTCTTCAGACATGAGTTGGCTAAATATTTAGACCTCACAATAGAAGAACTCTGATCTAAGGCTCAACAATTCATCAATCTAGAAGAAACCCATCCTAACCGCCCACCCACTGAGCATAGAGAATACCAACTCCCCTCACGGGAAGCCAAACGCCCAAAAACACACGAACACCCTCGAGATGATCCACCCTGACCGCCCAAAAAACCTAAATACACCTCCTACACCCCCTTCAATGCTAGTCATACTAGAATCTTGCAAGAAGTTATGACCACCCACTTAGTCCAGCTCCCCAAACCTAATTCGTGCAGGAAATTAGGGACTCAAGACCGCTCCAAATATTGTGATTTCCACACCTTCTTTGGACATATAATAGAAGAGTGTACCAAGTTTAGGGACACTATTGAAGACCTGATTCAAGATGGACACCTTCGATGATTTATTGCTCGGACCCGCCAAGAGCGATCACCACCTCGACGTCGATCGAGTCCTCCTCAGAGACGTTCCCCTCCAAAAACTCAACAAGAACGCCCTCCGAACAGAGACCGGGGAGACTGATGCCACTATAGCAATAGGCGACAACGGAGTCCGGTGGACATCAACACCATATCGGGAAGATTCGCTACTGGCGGTATATCCAGGGCAACCCAGAAAAGGTATGTCCAGGAAGTTATGAAATCAACTGTTTGGAAACCTCACTAGTATCAAGACCATCAGGCAGCACCCCCGATCTCTTTCGACGACTATGATTATGAAGGCGTCGTCCGTGGTCATGACGATCTCCTCATCATCACCGTCAAAATAAACAATAAAAAGGTAGGACGTTTATTTGTTGACCAATGCAGTTTGCGGATATCATGTTTCATGATCTGTTCACAAAGATGGAACTCAAAGACAAGGATTTGTTGCCTTATGATGGACAACTTGTCGGTTTCACTGGACAGGGAATCACCCCCTGAGGCTATGTTGATATATGGCTAAAGGTCGGAGAGCAACCTCTAACCCGGACGATTCAAGCAAAGTTCTTGGTTATCGACTGTGTCTCAGCCTACAACGCCATACTCAGACGACCCACACTCAACCATCTCGAAGCAATAGTCTCCACCCCACATCTTTGCATGAAATTTATTTCATCCGACCTCAGGGTATGCACAGTTACGGGAGACCAGCAAAGGGCAAAGAGTTGTTATCAAATGAGTCTTCGGCCGAACCACGCTACAGTACAGGCGCCACACCCCAGAAAAAATAGTGGGGCGTGCACCTAGTGGAGCTAGATGCTAGAGTAGATGCGGAAGTGTTACATCCTCAGCCAGAAGGAGAAAAAACCTCCCTTCAACTCGGCCCCTTAAAATAAAATCTGGTATATATCGGTCGTACTCTCAACGAAGCTCAGAAATCGAAACTAATCAAGTGCCTGAAAACCAACAGGGATCTTTTTGCCTGGTCCACTGAGGACATGCCCGAAATCGACCCCTCAGTCGCCAGCCATCGACTCACGACAAATCCGAAGGCGAAACTAGTGGCCCAGAAGAAAAATAAAGATGGGCATCAAAAGAATATCTGAGGTTATTCAGAAGGTCTCAAAATTGCTAGAGGCCGGGTTTATCCGAGAAATAGCGTATACAACCCGGCTGTCAAACGTCATGTTGGTCAGAAAACCATCTGAGAAGTGGTGGATGTGTGTGGATTATACAGACTTGAACATAGTATGCCCAAAAGATTCATACCCCCTCCCAAATATAGATCATCTTATGGACAATTCCTCCGAGTATCAATTTCTGTCATTTATGGATCTTATTCTGGATATAATTAGATCCCTATGTACCCCCCGGATCAAAAGAAGACTGCATTCATTACACCCAAGGCGGCTTATTGGTACACAGTCATGCCATTCGGTTTGAAAAATGTAGGGGCCACATACTAGAGAATGATGAACACCGTTTTGGGGATCAGATTGGGAAGAATGTGGAGGTCTATATGGACGATATGATCACCAAGAGTCTGCCAACGGAAGATCATGTGACTATCCCGAATGCCATTTTTGGCCGGTTGCGCAAGTTTAATATGTGCCTCAACTCATACAAGTGTACATTCGGAGTCGAAGCCGGCAAGTTCTTGGGATTTCTGCTAACAAGTCGGGGTATTGAGGCCAACCCAGCAAAGTGCCAAGCAGTTATAGACATGCGTATCCCGAGATCAGTTAAAGAAGTCCAGCAACTTAATGGCCGGTTGGCGACCTTGGCTAGGTTTCTCCCTGTATTCGCCAAACACTCCCTCCCACTTTTCCAGCTCCTAAAAAAATGCAACACTTTCACTTGGTGGAAAGATTGTGAAACAACTTTCCAAACTTTCAAGCAATACCTGGCTGCTTCTCCCGTGCTTTCAAACCTGCTGAGACACTATATGTCTACTTAGCAGTAATAGATGAGGTCATAACAACCACCCTAATTAGAGAGAGTGAAGATGGCCAGCACCCAGTATACTTCACCAGCAAGGTGTTACATGGCCCAAAACTCAGGTACAGAAGTTGGAAAAGGTCGCTACACCCTCCTAATGGCAACTAGACAACTACGTCAATACTTTCAATCCCACCCTGTGGTGGTCCAAACCAAGCAGCCAATCCATAAGATTTTGTACAAACCAGAACTAATTGGGCGAATGATCTCCTGGTCTATCGAACTCTCACAATTTGATATTCGTTATGAGCCCAGAACGGACATCAAAAGCCAAGTACTATCCGAGTTCGTCACCGAGTTAATCACGCAACCTGGTAGTTCTGAGCAAATATGGACTATCTATGTCGACGGTTCATCAAACCCCCGGGGCAATGGAGCATGGGTCTTATTAGATAACGGCCAAGGAATTATAGTCGAGCATTCACTCACCTTCACCTTCCCTACATCAAACAATAAAGTAGAATATGAAGCATGCATTGCTGGTCTACAGTTGGCTAGAGAAATAGGAGCGGAAAAGGTCTCCATATGCAATGACTCTCAACTCGCAGTCTCTTGATTATAGGTACCTACCATACAAAAGATGTGTTACTCGAGAAATACCTGGCTACGGTTAAGGAACTGATGGCCAAGTTCGACACGACCTCCATCCAACATGTCCCAATGGAGCAGAATATCTAGGCAGACATTTTGTCCAAATTAGCAAGCACAAAGAGCCCGAGTAACAACCCAGTCTCATGACCATCGAGCAAATACAGATCCTGGACGATTGGATCGGTCCAATCATCAGATACTTAACTAAAGGGGACTTGCCGGCAGATCAGAAGGATAGGCAAAGGTTTCTCAGGCACAGTTCGTGGTTCATGATAGTGCAAGACTGTTTGTACCACCATGGTTTTTCTACTCCAATGCTTAAATGTCTCGGCCCCAATAGAGCTCAATATGTCCTCCAAGAAATCCACGAAGAGAGTTGCGGTCATCATCTCGGTGCAACATCACGAACCAAGAAATTACTCCGACCCGAATATTATTGGTTGACCATGGAAAGAGATGCCTCCGACTACACCAAAAAATGCACACCCTGTCAATTGTTTGCCGACCTCTACAACGCTCTGCATGTAGAGCTAACAACCACAATGACCCCGTGACCATTTTATAGATTGGGTATGGACATTCTGGGACCACTCCCACCGGCAACCGGACAACTTAAATTCCTGATAGTGGCGGTCGACTACTTTACTAAATGGATCGAAGCTGAGCCATTGTCCAATATCACGGCGACCAACATCTGGAAATTTACTTCGAGGAATATCATAACACGGTTCAGGATACCTGCTGCAATTGTCATGCGAGGGATAAAAAGAAGACAGCAAGAGGCCAATAGAGCATGGCTAGAACAATTACATCATGTCTTGTGGGCATACCGCATAACTCCTCACTCCACCACCGTGGAATCATCTTTTAATTTTACTTACGGGGTCGAGGCTATGATCCCAGTAGAGATCGGCGAGCCCATATGGCGAATAATGCACTTTGATGAAACTGCCAACTCGACCATCTTGAGATACATCCTGGACTAGATAGAAGAGAAGAGAGACCGTGCCAGAATCAGAGAAACCATCATAAAAAAAGGACCACTGAAAGGTATAACAGAATTGTGATGCCATGAGATTTTGAAGCAAGCTATTAAGTGCTCAGGAGGACTGATGTCAGCAAGGCAAAAGGCAAGCTAGCACCCAATAGGGAAGGATCCTACAAGATAACCAGCAAACCCGATAAAGGGGCCTACAAGCTCGAAGACCTGGCGGGGAAGGAGATCCCCCATACTTGGAACACGACGAACCTATGACAATTTTGCTTAAAAAATGTAAATTATATGCCAGACCTTTTAACGGTTGAGCAAATGTAATCAAACCAACTTATATGTTAACAATGTATTATTTAGATGTCTTTTACAAGCCACTCTTGGTCGCCAATAGTATACCCCTTAGAGGCATGGGCCAGTTCCCCCCTGACGGTGGTTCATTCTACAAATCCAAGTCAGGACCAAGTCCTCTTGGTCGCCGACAATATACCTCTCAGAGGCGTGGGCCAGTCCCCCCTAACGGCGGTTCATCCTGCAAACCCAAGTCAGGACGAAGTCCTCTTGGTCGCCAACAATATACCCATAAGAGGCATGGGCTAGTTCCCCATAACGACGGTTCATCTACAAACCCAAGCCATAATCAAGTCCTCTAAGTCGCGAGCAGTATACCCTTGAGAGGCGTGGGCCAGTCCCCCTTGACGGTGGTTCATCCTACAAACCCAAGTCAGGACCAAGTCCCCTTGGTCACCAACAATATACCTCTCAGAGTCGTGGGCCAGTTCCCTCCCTGACGGCGGTTCATCCTACAAACCCAAGCTAGGACCAAGTCCTCTTCATCACCAATAGTATGCCCCTCAGAGGCATGGGCCAACCACCCACTCAGGATGGCCCAACCTAAATCTGGATGTTCAACACTACTCGTTCAGGTTCATTATTATTTGATTCACTGGACGATCGCTGATGGCCAGGTTCTGCTCCTCCCTAACCTTTAGTGCTTCAGTGTACTTCTTCTCCATCTCATGAAGGTCAGACGAATGTCGCTCTTGGAGGTTGGCCACATCATCACCCTCGAGGTATTTGGCCACCGAAGCAGCCAGAACCCTTGCCTCCCAGACTCTTCTCAACATGTCGGTCACCGGTATGGCGTCCATTGACTCCAGGACCCCAGGGCTGAGTAGACTGTTTTCAACTGCCTTGGGAATATGGTACATAAAGGAAGGCTTGAAAAAAGCTTTCCCTTTGCCACCTCCAAGGGACTTCCCCTTAGCCGAATCCTCAGTACAAGGAGTAAGGGTAGGAGGAAGCCCAACTTCATCCCTGGTCAGATTGACTGGATGGACGTCAGTCGGGGCGGGCACGACGAGAGTCGGAGGTTCAAAACGTATAGGTACGGTGAGAGTAGGAGGCTCAGAGCATGCGGGCAAGACCTGCGTTGGACCAGTGAATGAACCATCCCCCCGAGAAGATTCCAGATGGGAAGGTGAGTCAAACCTCGCCTTTTGGTGACCTCCGCGCTTTTCCTCTTCAGAGCAGCCCTCCTTAGAAGACTTGATCGATCAGATTGGTCACCCATAGCAGCTGCTGGAAAAAAGAGAAAAAGAACAAGTAAGAACCAAACAAAAATATTCAAAAAAGTAAATAAGTGCAGATGCTCACCGACTTCTGCCTTAAAAATATGATCTCCCTGAACTAACTTATAACACACCACAACCCGACCATCCTTTATTCAGGATAACATCTCATCTGCCACCTCCCTCTCCCGGGAACTCAGCTGATCGTACGAGAAGCTAAATGACTTAGCCGGTTTTTTATGGATCCCCATATCCCAGGAAAACGGGAATCGATGTTGACCATCGGTCCCATATGCCTAAGTGAGCTGCTCACCGACCACTTTTATCCGGAAAGATCGGTCTTCCACCCCTTCACGAATCCCTCAAAGGCCTAGAAAAGGGCACGCCCGTTTCCGGACTGAAGCGATGTCCATCCATGCTGGCTAGCATTATTCTCGTCCTTGTTGGTGTTGTGCGCCACTCGAAACATCCAGAAGAATAAGCGAAGTGTGCATGGACGTTCCATGACCTCGCAGAAGATGTTGAAATCCCGGGTGAACCCCCAAGAGTTAGGGTGAAGTTGAGAAGGAGCTAATTCGAGATGTTGCAACACCTGGACAGTCCACCCATCGAAAGGAACCCTCACGCCAATCCGGCAGCAGAAATACTCGTACATATAAAAGCTATGACGATAGCCGCTCTCCATGAAGATATCCTGCCAGACTCGTTCCTTCTTGGCCGGACTACGTATTGAGATGCATTCAGTTGAGTAAGCTAGCACGTCCACCCGAGGTTGTTTGTCCGGCGAATAGAAGGAAGCGCTACCAACAACCTCCCGGTCAACCCACCAATAAGGTGACTCTAGGCCTATCATCTTCGGCGGGAGCGTATATTGGTCAACACGATCAGTGAAATTCCTCCCCATATGTGACCTGTCATCAGAAGAAGTGTCAGACTCTAAATTGGATATACCATCTAAGACCGAAACCCACTTCTTGTAAAAGGTCGCCCGGTCAAGGAGATCACCCTCGCTCTTGCTACCTCCCCCCCCCCTTAAGTCGCGCAAAAGGGTAGGAAGAGACAACTGCCGAGACCGTCCCCGGATAGACCGACGCCTTCGATGACTGAAAATGGGGGATGTAAAGATAGGTGGGGACCCGGACAAGATCTCTAAATTGTCTGAGCTTGAATCCCCTCCGAGCATAATTAACGAAATAGAAAGGAAATGAAATTACCGGTTGAAGGAGACTGAAGGTAAGGAGACTTCTGGAAAGAAAAAACTCGCCCGGATTCAAGAATGATTAGAAGGTCGGCAGGAAACAAGATGAAGAACCTATAAAGGAAGAATCCCCTACTTATAGAAAAATATCCAAGCCTAGATCTCCCTGATGGCCTAGCCCAAATGCACATCCATCCGTCCAAAAAACACTCGAGAGCAATCTAACGGTAGCACAGATCCAAGCGTTCGAAAAGAAACGTGCAGACACGTCGATTGGCCATCCCAAGCTCAGACGAAATGCCAAGAGTCCTTCCACGTGTCCGACGAGGATGGAAAGCCATCATAACCTACGCCTATGCATAGAGGCTATTTACACCCATCAAGCTGGAACTTCCTAAGTCTATCACCTCGGCTCGCCTTCGACCGACCTAATAGACTAGGGGCAACTGTTCTACCCGGATAAATCCGGGTGCTCTCTAACCCACCCCGGGCTAAGCCTACATTCGACCTTGATCATACTTGTCCGCCCAGGGTAGCCCAGACCCGCTCCAAATGGTCCCACTTCTGATGTATGCCATAAATGCTCCTAACACAACATAAATGATCCAGACACAACATTAATGCTCATCTGACCCTGTCATTAATATGTCGCTGACTCGCTCTCAATGTCAGCTAGTAGGCCGCTTACCATCCCGCCTGCACATTCTACCTGCCCCCGAGAAGACGACAAGAGTAGATCCGTAGGATAAGTAAGGACGACCAGAGTGCATCCCCTATACCCGTTAGGTGCTGGCCAATAACCATATGTCATCTCAGCACTCCCTGGACCTTATAAATAAGGGAGATCACATATGAAGTAGAATTAATTCCTCGTTCCCTCATTTATTGCTTCAACTTCTCTCTTATTTACTCTTCTTATCTCTCTAGAATATTCAACTGACTTGATCGTCAGAGAACCTTTTCAGGTACCTCCTCCAGCGGGTCCAGATGACATCCGACCAGATCCCATGATTCTTCACCTTCTGCCTGATATTCATCACCAGCTTTCTACACCAGTTACTGACCATTCCCTCTTAACAGCAAATAACAAAGGTGAAAAATGAATGAGGAGAGTATTGTATTTGTAAAATATAATTTTACCTTTCAAAATCACTTCAAAAAAGTAATATAACAATGATTTTGTTTCCTATTTATAAAAAAATCATCTTTTTTCCCCTCTCATATCAATAACTCTTAAAATTCCCTATCTATTATGTGACATAAAAAATGCTAAAAAAACTAATTTGGTCCAATCATTTTTGTTTTGGAAAGATTTTGAGTCTTTTAATTTTCTAGATATCAAATTGTACAAGCAATTTTTTTGAAGAAACCAGAATAAATATTTAGTCTTTTTTTTTGTTTAAATATGTTTTCAAAAAGAAAAAGTTTTCGTAGTGCATACCTAGAAAGTACAAACTAGCACCTTTATGGGATTATTGAATGACTTTTGATAATATCAAGGGCGTTTATGCCCAATGTTTTCTGTAAATTATCTCTTTCCTTGTGAAAGTCTCTTTGTGTAATTATTCTACAAACCTAAAATATGAACACATTTATTTACAGCGTATAAAGAGTATAACTTTTTTTCTTTGGTGTGCATTGTAAATAGTTGATTAGCATCTTTTTAACACTTTTATTTTTGTAAAACAATAAAATATATTTTCTTAACTCACAAAAGGTGATTTGATTGATAAACAAACCTAAATACCAATAGGTTATTGGTCTAGTGGTGTAAGGTCCCACTAGATCCATATGATGACCAAAAGGTGAAAAATTCAATTTCTGATAATGACACTTGTTGGGATGAGCAGTCACGCATGACGCACCCCGAAAAAAAATTAGTTTCTTACTCAAAAATAAGAAAATATCTTTGGTAGTACAAAAAATCTTAACAACTACCTACATATAGATAATGCTATGAGAAACTTAGTAAAGAAAATAATAAATTTGCTAGGTTTAATTATATAATAATTGCATACATTGCGTTGCATATGCACTACTACAATGAGACTTTCATGTTTTCCATCTAGTAGATTTTGATTGAACAAATTAAGAAAATTGTCATGTTTAATTAGGAAAGTGTTATGTTTTTGTAAAATTTCAATCAAATGGTCATTAATTAAGTTGATAATGGATCAATTGAGACACATATATATGGAGAGAGGATAAAACAATTTATACTCGTTAAGTAATATGAATTACACCTAATCTTAACCTTTTATTTTGTCTTGGTAAAAAACATTGTAGAATCCTAAGTTATACAATCATGTGACATTTTCTCCTTTCTTTAGTTTGATTCTTTCTTTTGGCCAATCTTCTTTCTCTCATCTATTCTTTTTTCCTCTTAACAAAGTCATCACTCTTGTCTCTCAACATAGTGTATTTTTCATACTTGTTGTTGCCCCAATTTATTTAAGGACATAGTAGGAAAAAATGAAGAAAAATTATATTAACATTAGGATGGATAGAGAGAAAATTTGTAGAAAGATGCATTTGTAAACTATTAAGGGAGCAATTTTGATCAATTATTTGATTACAATTGACTGAAAAATATTGAGTCAGAATGACTAATATGACACACACAACATATCCACCATCATACCGATAAAAAATATGTTTTAAAATATATTAGATATTATGATTTTCCTATTACTTTGATGTATATAATCTAATCACTTTTCTCTAGAGTTATCTATATGATAAAACTACTAGATATAAAGTATGAACATTAACTTATTAAAATGATTTTTATATTAAAATATTTTTATTTTCATTTCATATTGATATAAGAAAATTATTAAACATATATTACCATCCATCATGTTATAAATATTTATACATTAGTTATTATATATGATATTATTAAACTTAATCATAGTAGATATCCAGCTCCATGGATGGCGACCTATTCACATGAGCAAATATATGATGAGACAATAGTTGCATTCTAAAAATTAAAATGCAAATATAAATTGATTAGAAAATCAACCCATATGATAAAATATATATAAAATGCACATGCATGAACATATGATAAATTATAAAATTGTCAAAATATCAATAATAAATTCTTGAATAACAATTATATTCTTGAAGTCCAGCCATGTTAGAAAGCAAAATCCTACCTTATATATGTCCACTTCTTATCCTCTAAACTACAAGCATGCTTTTTTTCTCAGTAAAATTAATATAAAAAACAAAAACAAAAGAAAAAGCACACATCTCTATCTCTTTCTGTCACTTTTTTTTTGTCCTTTTCTCTATCTTCATCACACTTAATCCTTTTCGCTTTTGTCTTTCTTTATCATTAGATTTTTTTGCATATGCTAACATAAATTAAATAAATTACTACCTTAATATTCTCCTTCATTTCTTCCCTTAACATCAAAGTTCCATTTCCTTATAATGGTGTCACCTTCTGAAGAAGAAATGTGAGTAAGTTAGTGTGAAAAGAAGAAAAAAAGTTCCATTTGTGTTGCTTATTTAAGCTTACTAGAGAGTGTAACTACCATTCCTCAAAAGCTATTATCTTTATCTAAATGGGTTCTGAGCAAAACCGATTTCCTCAACAGCATGAAAGGGTATACCTCTTTCTCTCTCTCTCACACACACACTTAGGCTCATGCATTATTGTATGTAAAATTTTGTTTCTGAATGATTCAAGATTGTTCCTTTTATGAAAATCCTTTGCTTTGTGACTGAAAGATTGTGTTTTTGGGCTTAGATCTGAGTTACCTTGCACATAACCAAACTGGGTATCTTCAATTTTGTTTGTTTTTACTCTTATAATAATCATATCACTTTCTCAGATCTCACATAAAAAACAACCTTAATTGCTTATTGAGTTTCTGTTATCACTTGCATATGTTTGTTTTTAACAGCATTATGGTTTGAGGATATTATCTTGTTGGTCTACCTTAGACAGATGTAATGGTTCATTTTTAACTTGGTTGGATCTGATGGCTCAATTATTAGTTCTTTTCATGCTGTCACATTTTATCATAAAACTGAAGCTTTTATTTAGAAATTCTTCCAAGTGAAGAAAGATGGATCTACTTTAATTCCTTTGGTGCTAATTAATATTTTCTTTTTACATTTTTCGGGTTTAATTTCAAGTGTTTAGCTAAAATTTAGATCCTTAGTATCACATCCTCAAGTGTCTATATGCAATGGGAAATGTTGAAAGATGCAAAACTGTTTTCATTATTAATGCTTTGAATCAGCTTGTACTGCATTTTTGTACATAACTGTTTTTTCTTGTAATAGCAATCTCCCGTCTGAAATGTTAGTAACGGTTTTTCATGATAAGGATCGCGTGCACAATAGCACTGCTGTTATGCTATATTGTGTTAGGTAAACCTTGAGTTTGAAATGCTACTGATAACCCTCTATGCCAAAACTGTGGGTACTGTCATTAGTCTTGTGGGTATCAAGGTTTGATATCTAGTATGTGATATAGATAAGAAATCAAAGTATCAAACCCCTTCTTTTAGTAACTAAGTAGAGAGTTTCTGTAATTTTTTGTTGGCATATAGAGAAAACCTGCCACTTATAATAACTGAGTATTTAATTTCCTTCATTTCTTTCAATAGCCAGTAGATATTTTTTATTTCTTATAATAGAAATGTAGCCTTTTCTTCCTCCTTTATTGTTTGTGGGTTGTTTATCTTGTCCCGATGACGTCGATTACTCATTATGATATGGTAAATCTCATTTTATTGTATGTCACATGAATATGCCTAATTTAGTTTCGGCATGAAATGGTGAGCTGATACTGTTAAAATTTAATAAAATGATAATGATTGGTACTTGAGTGGAGGCGTGAAAAGGTGTAAATATGTTCGGAAGGTTGGGTTATGGTTAAAAACTTGGATTTACATTCCGAAGTTATTGTTTCATTTTTGTATCTACCTGTTACTGATTTCCTTTTTCCTTTGAGTAACTCTATATTGCTTGACTTGTATTGACAGCGAAAGAGGTGGGGAGGATGTTTGGGTGCATTTTCCTGTTTTGGTTCACAGAAAGGTGGCGGGAAGCGCATTGTACCTGCGTCTCGCATTCCCGAGAATAATGGCTCAGCCGCTCAGCCAAATGGGCCTCAAGTAGTTGGGTTGGCCAATCAAGTTACAGGAGTCGCTCCTTCACTCTTAGCCCCGCCTTCCTCACCAGCATCCTTCACACAATCTCCCCTTCCTTCAACTGCACAATCACCTAATTCTTACTTGTCATTATCTGCTAATTCACCCGGTGGTCCTTCATCTTCAATGTTTGCTACCGGACCATATGCACATGAAACACAACTGGTGTCTCCTCCAGTCTTCTCAAACTTTACTACCGAGCCATCAACTGCTCCTCTCACTCCCCCACCAGAGTTGGCTCACTTAACAACTCCCTCATCCCCGGACGTACCTTATGCTCGATTTCTCTCACTATCTCTCGAGAATGGAAAATATGGAAGGACTGGGTCTGGGAGGCTGTCCGGGCATGACACAAATGGTGGCACGATAGCATCCCAAGACACAAATTTCTTCTGCCCTGCTACCTACGCACAATTCTACTTAGAACAAAATCCGTTTCCTCATAATGGTGGGAGGTTAAGTGTTTCGAAAGATTCAGATGTTCAATCTACTGGTGGAAATGGACATCAGAATTGGCATGCTAGAAGTCCTAAGCAAGATGTGGAAGAAATAGAAGCTTATCGAGCATCATTTGGTTTCAGTGCAGACGAGGTTTTCACTACCACACAATATGTGGAGATTTCTGACGTAAACGAAGACTCATTTACCATACTGCCCTCCACTGCTGGCAAGACAATAATGGAAGAAAACATAGAGCCTTCATTGATGAAAGAAGGATTCAAAGCTCAGGAGATGCAAATGGTATTTCCAACTCTGAAAAGCCTTAGATTAGATCCAGGTCATGCTGGCGGCAAGGAAGCACACAATCAGGTCTCGGTATGTCAAGGATATGAAGGTATGCCGTAAACACTTGATCTGAAATATGATTTGTTTCATTGCATGTCGAGGGAATCATGGAAATAAAAAAGGAAGTAGAGAAGCTCACTTTTAAATAATTATGATTTGGTTTCTATATATAGGGTTTCCCGAACGACTCTACCTGATATTTAGAATGAGTATGTTAGCAAACATGTGCCCAAGCTTTTTGTCAAAGAAACAGCTTTTAATTTGTAAAAACAACTTTGTTGGTAAGGAAATTTTAGTAAATTTCTTTTATCATAAATTTCTAAAAAAAATTATTTTCTTCTCTCCACTCCCCTAATCATTCCCTCATACGTTGGGCATAACCATTTCCCTCCTCTAGCCGAGCCATTCCACCTGTCACCTACCACCTTGTCAGAACTCGGTGATCACTGATTGCACACCTCACCTAAATCCCATTTTTATATTCTGCTCTCTTCTCTCTCCGCCATTTCATTGCTGTGCCACCCCATTGCTGCACACACTGTATTGCTGTTCAGTGCCGACATGTAAATATTTTAATCTCCTTCATTGTTGTATTTTATTTAGTGATCTGCATGTCTACATACTACATTATCTTTTGTTTTTGCGGAATGACATGATTGTGCACTGTTGTTTTTTATTGATAACATCAACCAGTTATTGTATACGTGTTTATCTAAATAAAGTTCCTGAAGGTGATGGGTGTGTGAAGAGTGCATGGTGATGTCAGATTGCCTAAAATCTGAAGTCCAGTGGATATTGGAATAGTTCAAATCTTCACATGCTTTGTTCAGATTCACACGCATACAGTAACTGGTTGAAGAATGAGAAATAGAACACAGCCATTTCACTTCCCCAGAAAGAAAAAAAGGAGCTATGTAGTGTATAGACATCATGCAGATCGTGAGAATAAAAATACACTAATGCACCACAATAAATTAAAATATTTATACGTAGCACTGAATGGTGGTAATGAAATGGATGAAAAAAATTGAAAGTTGTGTACCATAGTAAGTAGCTAGTTAGATATGGATAAAGCGGAATGAAATATATGACGTGAATGGTTAATCACCAGATCTAATCCTACACGAAAACTCAATTCTCTGCTTATCATCAAAATTGGAAAAACTGGGATTTGATATAAAAGATTCCTAGTAAAAAGAAATTCATGAGGAAGTGGGATCTCTTTAGAGTCTACTTCAGTATTTAGAATTTGGTTAACCCGTAAAGCAAGTATAAAGATGCATCTTCGTGAACTCGATTTTTTGGCAGAAAATAGCCAAAAATATAAAAAGGTGGCCCAATGCACGAAGCTCACCTAGTGGGGTCTGGGGAGGTTAGATATACTCCTAGCCTTACCCTTGCAACTAAAGAGGCACAATATATAACTAGCAATTTTCTGTTAAAACATTGGTTTCCTCTAGTTAGATATAAAATTTGGAGGGTGATTTGGAGGTACAGCAGTTCTATCAATTTAGCCGAGTAGGATGTTTTGGGTCTTTGCTTCAATGTTTTCATACTGTTTTTTATCTACCTGTAATCAACCATCTTCTTTTCTTGCGCCTCTCAGATCATAAATCGCAAGGGCATTATAGCAACAGTTCTGGATTAAGTACACCAACCCTCACGGATGAGGAAGATATATTCTCAAAAATGGGGCCATCCAGAAGCTGCAAGAAATATAAGACAGGGTTATCTTGCTCTGATGCCGAGGTCGAGTATAGGAGGGGAAGAAGCTTAAGAGAAAGAAAGGGGAATGTGATATGGCATGACTAAAACAAAGTTAGTTAATCTGTCCAAGAACAGATTGTCTCTTATAATGTGTATTAATTTGCAAGCTTCCTTTGAAGAAAAAAGGGCAGAAGAAGAAAAACTCTCGGGGTTCGCTAATAGATGTGATCTAACCGTAGATCTAACCAATTCTGTGTCCCTCGTGTGTTTGACCGGATCGATGAATGTAGTCTCTTATATTTTGTTGAAGCCGAGTCCAGAATCATGTTTTAAGTGAATGAAGTTTGGTTTTAACAAAGGGCTAGTAGTGGCTTGTGAACTTATGCAAACCCCTGTCATTGTAAACCTGGTGTACCAGCTGTATCTTTTGCATTATACAAATCTTATTTACATATCGTGCAAAAGTTTGTAGATACTTTGTAAGAAAAATATTTTGTAAGGAGTGGTAGGTAATTAGCATTTTATTTCTAATGAATATGAATTTGAAATATGTAGAAAGTAAGAAAGTGATTTTGAAAAAAACCACCAAAGGGTAGATAGAAGCAAAGAGTTGCTAAGAGAGACTCATGTTAATGTGACATAGGTGATATTTTTGCACTGTAGGTTATACTAATAGTTGCATAAAGAAAGTAATCCTTTCAAGTCTACAACTACTCACAAACGTCCTCTTTACATGTTTTCACAGTTTAGGTTCATTTAGATTAATTAAAAAATTGAAGGGCAATTCTTGTAATTGTGAATAATTGAATGCAAGTGTTTCAAGTTGCCTCTTTATAAAATAAGAGAATGTCTGTGCATTGTCAAGTTCAACACAATGTGCAAATTTAATTTGTTAAAACAAATCATACATGATACAAGATCAATGGTTGCTACATCATTGAACCAAGCCCTATTGAAACCATACTTTTGATAGCACACAATTAATCCAAATCAAACTCGATAGGTTACTTTGAGGAGGCATATCTCTATTAAGAGAGAATAAACATTTTTTACTCGTTAAGTTTCTTGGAAACAATCTTTTTCGCTTTTCAATTGTAAGAGTAAAGTCATATACATCTACCATCGTGTACCCACTAAATGAGAGTCTCATACACCAGGCGATCTAAACTTCCTGTTTAGATTCACAACCCAGCAACCAGCTAACAGAAAAATTGCCCCTGCAGTCCCGTTGTTCAAGCACAGAAATTAACTGGCATCACAATTCCCTTTCCCATTGGAAAAACAGTCCCTCGGCCAATTGATACACCAACTCCATTGGTCATCTTCCCACAGGCCTTCGTCCACCACCCTTCTTAACTTGTTCCTTGCCACCATGAATAAACTAGGGAATTGCCTTTTCGGTTGCTGGCCATTAACCCAGTTATCTAGCCCAAACATTGTCTCTTCTCCATCACCTAACTTCATTCCTAAGGCCCGAAAAAACCAGTACTGACGTGATATTTCCAGTTTCCTAACTCTACCTAAATCTCTCCACCAAAGTGAACCGGAGCTGTAGACTCTATCGGCATCTGCAGGACCCAATGATGGATTGCAATGCTCATACTTAGAATTCACAAGACCACATCACATAATATCAACTAATTATGATTTATGCCAAGCAAGACCATAATGACAGTAAATCTCTCCCTACCAAGTATTTAATATGGATGCATTACCACAGATTCTGAGATAAGCTGATCATACTTAGTTACAGGAAAAAATGGGAAGCCCATGGAGAATACAAAATCCTTCTCTATGCTCTTACTTGATTGCAAACATAATAGCATTTAATCATCAGAGAAGCTTATTATAACAGTGTTTTCTCCCTGGTTAGCTTATTTGAAGTTCTCTGATTCTTAACATTCTCAGCATTCCATTTTACCTGTATCATCATACTATAAATGAAGTAACCAAGACTTCACAAGATAATTTAACAAAACATTCTATCATCTTATATAATAGGCAAAAAGATCCGAATCTCCACCATTAATGGCAACATAGCTCCTTCTTACAGTAATATTAACATAAGAAAACAAGGACAGATTGGAGTATCTCTTCATTTTCCATATGAAGCAAAATTCTGAAACACCACCAAACATCAGAAAAGTCAAAGAAAATGCCAAGCTGCTGTAAGCAGACACTATATTTTACAAGTAGATACACACTAGTTGTGAGGTCGAGTAACCAATGCTCATTGCTTCATCTTAACCGCTGATCAGAAACTTCCTTTGAAATGTCCTGCTCCTCCTTGATGGATGGCTCATCTACTGCCATTGGAACCACTACTGACACCTGAAAACAGAAAATTTTAACACCTCCGAAGTCATATTAAAAAAATGTAGTCTAAAAGAGGAAAAAAATATTCAACCTTGGAGCTTGCATTCTCCTTGAAAGGCATGTCCAAATCTCTACCACGGTCTGAATGTTTATGATAATTTCCCTGAAATTTAACACAAGTTCCCAGTTTGTCAGCCTCGAAGGATCAAATTCCTAGTCACTTAGCTTCTCGAAGGCACATAAAATTGAATCTTCTAATCATGTTGTCCACTGTTTCCATTGATTTACATTCCAAAGTGTATCCTACCCTCGTAAGCTAACTTATCAACCCACACTCGTTCAATACAGGAACCCTTGCTTACTTTTCACTACATCTAAGGGTCGACGTAGTGGCTCTTGCTCATTCGATGTTGTAGGCAAGTCATACAGCGCATCAGGAAGATTCAACAAACTATTATGTGGTTGTTGACTGCCTATTACAACCCTCCTCCATTATCTAGGCTTGAGATAAGCTAACAAAGCACAACATAAACAGAAAAAAGTGTATACAAACTTAAAACACAAACAAAGATATACAAACATATCCCTCTCTTCCTATCTCTGCTCCACACACCCCACAGATATAAATTGCTAATAGCCACAAGGAGAAAGGAACTGATTGCCTCCTAGAATCTCATGACATGTTAGATTTCATGTACAATAAACTTTGAAAAATCTCAATAGGATAACCTCCTAAAATGTTAAAGACAATGCAACTAATCCACTGTATGGTGCAAACATACTGAGTGTTTCATTCATGACATATTCTGACCTATTTGAACAATATGCAAATGTAATGTACATCATAAAGCTATATAGTTTCATAAAGGTGAGTCTAAGATGAGAATCAAATGGGGTTTAGCATAAATATTTTGCATGGCAGTAAACTGCGAAGTTCATTGACATAATGATGTTTAACAAAGGTATCAGAAAATGTATTAAAATGAACTATAATACTCATTATCATCATATACTGTCTAAAATACTTATTCTGCCGTTCAGTTTGTTGGATTTCAAGCCATGATAATTAGATGATTATTTGGAACAATGTTTCTTATATTGTTGCAAGGTAAAGATGATAGGTTGGGGACATACTGAATCATTCCGATCCACTTCAATGTATTCTCTTTTCACCCTACCAGGGACAGGATTGCTGCAAAAATAGAGAAGACACTTGTTAGGAGCCTCAAAATACAGACTTTCTATAAGACACTTCAATAAGGGTACCTATAATCATCTAGCTCTGTATCAGAATCAGGACCCCATCTTTCATCTTTGTCATCTTGATCTTCATCTCTCTAAATATGAAAAGGATGTAAGTAAGTTATCTCTTATCTATGGAGACAGTCAGAAAAATCTTGCAACTCATTTCATAATAGCAAATAAGAGAAAATAAGAATCAAATCAAATCAAAACAATGGAAAAAGATAGTGGATCATCTGAAGCAGTCCTTATCTGTCAAAGAACAGGAGTTTTTTTTTGCCATGCAATATACAGTGCCAAGTTCTAGACAGACCATTATAAATAATTTCAACATAAGACCCAATTTGCTTAGCAATACCTACCCTATAAGGCTCTTAATGCATTTGAA
Organism: Lupinus angustifolius; assembly: GCF_001865875.1. Taxonomy (NCBI): domain Eukaryota; kingdom Viridiplantae; phylum Streptophyta; class Magnoliopsida; order Fabales; family Fabaceae; genus Lupinus; species Lupinus angustifolius. The sequence continues at coordinate 7,287,103 of NC_032021.1, forward strand.
TAGTTTGCCCAACTACATAACTGCTATATACTTATTGATCAATGCATATTTATAGTCTGCCCTATAATTGGTATATACTTATTGAAGATCTTAATGATTGGTTTTTCATGATAAGCTGTTACATCAAAGTCAAAAGTCTAGACATTAATCTATGATTTTCACCGTAGAGATAAAACTTCGCCATTTGAAACTGAACATTGACAACTTGGGTTATAACATGCTAAACAAAGTTCAAAGTTGAACTCACCGGGATGAAACAAATGGCTACTTTTCTAAACAATGAAGTGATTCTATCTTTTGTTCCTTCAAGATTACAATTGGAAAAAACACACACATACACATTTAATATATAAATATATATTCCACTTCTCTTGGCACTGAAAAAGGTGCATAGCAGTTATATATATGAATAAATATTATAGCGTAAAATCTGATATTAATGTTCTGGATGTATATATATAATCTTTGAGGTAACTACTTCATTAAGTTATTCAGAGAAAATTATCTAGTTACAATAAATGCAGAATTGAAAAGAGAGCAATATAATGTTAGTGGATACTAGAACAACCTGATGAAGCTCAGTGTCAGGTGGTCGCTCCTGGAATGGGACACTTGGTGCATGCTGAAGCTTAGATAGATTATCAAGAAGTTTCGATCGTATGTCATCCAATAAGTCTCGGAAGTTCTTGTTTTCCATGTTACTTGGAGCAACATGAAGAGTATAGTCAGGACCAAAATATTCATAATACTCATGTTGAGGCATTTTATCTTCTAGTTCCATCCCAAGAGCAACACCAGTCTATTTGACAACAAATAGAAATTTATTAATCTGACAGAGGAACAGTTTCATGCTCAGAAAATAGAATATCTCATTTCAATTTGACCATATTCGGCTTATATTTGCAAATCAACAGTGCTACTACAAGTCGGTTTGCATGTTGCATTTCATAGGACCAATAAAACCAGAGGATGTTCATTTCTCATTCTGCTATGTTGGATATTCTAAGATAGTCTCTCTCATAGTGTCATACAACTAATGTCTACCATTAGCTATGAGAACTGAAGGGTAATCTTTTGTGCTAAACTAAAAGTGCAGGCATAAGCTATTGTTCAATCATTTAAAGCATTTCAGTGCATGTATTAGTCTCCATTTTCATGTCCAAACAAGCAATACAAATGTCGGATTTACAAGTTATATGCTAATCTAGAGGATTTCCAGATTCTAGTATTATTGTTGAGCACTTCAATTTTCAGGCCAATACTCACCCTTTGAAGGGGGTTATGACATCTTAATCCAACCAAATACGAAAGGTACATGTAGAAGTACACAATACCTCATAACACCAGCAACGTGCCACATTTCGTATTGTATAACCACCACCACCGAGCATCAGAAGTGGAACATTAAAAGATCTCATATATTTGACACACTCTGCATGACCTTTTATAGACAGATTGAAACAGCCTAATCTGTCCCCAGATAAAGAATCAGCACCACATTGTAACACCACAGCACCAGGCCTGAAAACCTCCATAACCTTTCCCATTATTGGCTTAAACAAGGACATGTAGCTCTCATCATCAATGCCATCATCCAGGGGAACATTTAATGAATAATATTTCCCTTTACCATAACCAATATCACGAATATCGCCTGTTCCAGGAAAGTAATCACCAAATTTATGAAACGAGACAGTCATGACCCTATCGGTGGCATAGAAGGCCTCCTCTACACCATCGCCATGGTGGATATCGATGTCTACATATAGAACACGCTACACAATGATAAGATGAATGAATATTACATGAAAGAGCACTTAAAACAAAATATTTAGTATGACAACAATTGCTATTCAAACTTCCCAGGCAATCTTTCAAAATGCTACATTTCAAAGAAGTTCTAACTAGCCAGATACATTTGGTCTATCAATCAATGTATACCTTATTAAATCCAAGAAAAAGTGCACATTGAAAATCCCTTTTGAACTGAAGAAAAAATGTTATCCTCAAGAAAGGTCAAAAAGAAGATTTTGATTGTTGATGTCAGAGAAATTGAGTACATAAGCTGTTAAACAAATACTAATCAGTTCACTGAAATAAGCAAAATTCCAAAAATACAGACTTCACAATATGCTAATTATTTTGAGAAGACATCTTTGGATTTCTGATGAACTCTGAATGAGCAAAAGCTCTTTAATGCAGATTTCTTTAAAAGTAAAAAAAAGCTATTTAACGCAGTTTGCGAGATAGAAAATAGTGTGAAGAACACCACTGAGCAAAATACAGATTTCTTTCAAAGTTAAAATCAGCTATCTAACACAGTTCACAAGATAGAAAAATGGTGCTTTAAGTTTAATAGCTATTAAGCATACTGCAAAGGTGCAAAGGTACAAGTAAGCCAAAACTATTGAGCCATTTGGAGAAGCCACTAAAATAGTTATGTTTCATATCTATCATCGTAGTTATACCTTATTGTAATGAGATGACTCCAGATACATGAAAAAATTAGGTTGAGTGCATATTTATGTAGAAGGGAACAGAAAAGTCATTCCAAAAACAAGGAAAATCACAAAAGGGGACCCATTGAAGATTTGAAGTCTGGCAACAGGATTATCCATTAGTGACAACTATTAAAAATTACACAGAAAGAGTGTTAAGCATGTGCAATTGTGCATGCTGTGGAATTGTAACACTATTGGTCATGCAAAAATTCAATTCTATTCAAATCAAAATCACACAACCATATGGAAGTAAATTTGGCAAACCTCATGCACTTTAAGAAGTTCCAAAATAGCCAGCACAATGTCATTCACATAGCAGAATCCAGATGCCTCGCACTTCTTTGCATGATGTAACCCACCAGCCCAATTTATTGCAATATCACATACTCCGTGGTTCAATTTGACAGCACCACCAACTGAACCTCCGGCATATGTCTGACAGAAGGAGTAAAGACCATCAAATACAGGGCAGTCTTCACCAACATTAAACCGCTTCAGCTGCCTCAGCTGATCTTGCTGCGCTTCAGGGGTGATGCCCCTCAGGAAATCCACGTAATCATCAGCATGGAACTTGCAGAGGTCCCTATCTTTAGCAGGAGCAGGCTTCAGGACCTGCATGTGTTGAAGCAACCCATAGTGGGCTAGAAGAGCATGTGTCATTCGAATCCTATGGGGTTTCATTGGATGACCCTGCCCGTAATAATAGTTTCCAACCTCTGGGTCATAGAAATATGAAACCTTTCTCTTCACACCATCTGACCCTGATGGAAGGGAGTTCCCTCCACTTTCCATCACTCAATCTGTACAAAATCCACAGATAATGTTAACCATTAACATCATAGTAATAGTAATGCAGACAAACAGAGATAACATTGTTAAAAACTAATAGTGTTGAAGCGCAGAAAAGACATTCAATAACGATTCAGCATAATTCACGAGTATTTAACAAATTAAGATCATGGTAAAAAGCAAAGGACACACACTGAACCCTAATACCATAGATTACTTGACTAACAGCAACATAATTGATATGGTTTAAAATTGCAATTGCGGCAACATTGTGTTTATGATAGTTGATTACAATTGTAAAACAATGTGGCCACAATTGTGATCACAATAATGTTCCAAAGTAGGCAGCCAACAGCACGCGATAGCAGTGCAGATGGCCATAGCGCCCGTAGCAGGTCAAATCGCGGGTCACGGCCCACTACACATTTTGCTGCAAGTGGAACCCTAATTTTAGAGGGGAAAAGTCTTCTTTGCCCCTCGTTCTTAATAGATGGTAGGTTTTTTCCTCGGGTTTTAGGTAGTTTAACCTTCCCCTTTCTTCCCTTCCACTTAACATGTTAAATTTTCTAGGCTATGCAATTTTTACTCGACTCTACCTTTCTTATTTCTTCGTCCTAACTCCAGTATACATGCTCTGTTGCTTACATATTCTGCATCAACATAGAACAAAATTGCAAGGCTTCCTAATTCACAAACATACCCCGTTTTTACTCAACAGAATTTCTCATTGGCCTCTAATTGTTTGCCTCGTCATCTCTTTATTGATTCTCTTAACAAACTGTCTGACCCCAATTTTGACATCATCTTAGTATGTTTCAATTTTGTGAGATATAAATCTAGAATCTGTAATACTCTTATCTTGATTATTAATTAAGAACGTGACTTTAAAATGGTATATTTTAATATTTCAGTGTATTTATGTTTGTAGCCTGTAAATTACTTATATAAATTGTTTAAGCCATAGCGGCTGTCCCGCTATAGTGTTTTTCGGGCCGTTACACTATCAACAATTGACTAACTAGGTTGCAAAGATCACATAAGTACAACATTAAAACTGCAATTATAGTTGCAGATTGTAACTTAGAACCTTATCTGAAGTAATGACAATCCAAACTTAATAGCATTAATAAATTATTAAAATGAAGCAAAGTAATCATTCTAGCTAACATGCTAAGTTGAAAGTTAAAATGGAGCAAATACCAAATATGTACATCATTCATTATTTTTTATCTCAGGCTAAATACCTATATTCTCGCATAAAAATTGGATGGTCTAGAAACAAAGAATAGTTGAATTTCTGAAGCATATTTTTCGCATTAAGTAAATCAAACATGAACTATTATTCACTGAATAAAACAAAAAGAAAGTAAAATTTATAGTAACCTAGGTGTTTGTGGAAAAGCTCAGAAGAGAAAGAAAAAAAGATCTGATGAAGAAACATATATAACAGTAACATCGGATTTTTAAAATGAATAGGTTAGCGCTTAAAAATAACAATGCTATATAAGATAACTAAGAGATCGATGAAAATTACAAGGTAAAGAGAGAAACAAAGAATTCTCACGTTCTTCAGTGTTGCAGCGAAACCGAATGAATAGAATGAGAGACTCCACCTTCGAAATTTCTAGTCACTATAATCAAATACAAGAGAAAATGTGAAATGTCCTACTTCAAAACAATTACCTAATTTATTTTCTTTCTAAATTTTTTGTTATATCTTTGATGAATTAGTTTAAATTTTGGATTTAATATGTACATGTTTAAATTTTTTACACCATCAATAATCATTCATTATGTCACTGAGTGACCGTATAAAAAATGTTAATATATAAATTTTATAATCTGTACTTTATATTTTATTCATCTTATTTTTGGTGTTTACTTAGATTTTTTTATGTTTTTTTAGAGCAGATATCTTCTCTCCTAAATATATGACATTACAAGATGCTTAATAATTAAAATTTTAATTTAAATATTTTTTTTAATTATTCATAGCTTACTCTTTTATGATCCTCAAGTGATGTTGTCATCTTCATACCAAAATACTTTTGAGTATAAGATAAATAAATGGGTAAAATGTAAAAGTATTCCATCATAGTTACATTTTACCCTTTAGAATGTAAAGTTTAAAATGAATGTTAATATTGTCACAATATTGTTCATATAATTTATAAAGACATGTGTAAATTCAAAAATTACTATATAAAAGACAATAACATAATTAGGGTCAAGAACTACGAAAATACATTATATTCATCAGAATATGTTCTCATCATAAGAAATAAACAATTGGATATACTATAAGAGTGATTGAACTTTTCTTTCATTCTGATTGTATTATATATCAAAAGAAAACAACCACAACAACTTATTATACTTATCAAAAGAAATATAATTCCTACATTATAAGTATTTTACATACATGTGATAATATATTACTTACAGAGCATGCATATTTTAGTCATATGAAATGAACATTACTTAATCTACCGTATGACAGATTAATTGTTAACTTTGCATTTTAGTTTGTTTCATAACATTGCTGAAGACTTAAGTGTTAAACACTGAAGCTTACAACTTTGTTTATATAAATTACCAAATTAATCCAGTATGGTTCCTAGAATTGAAACTAAAAAACAAACTTGATCAATCTAATTTTAAAATCAACCAAATCACATTTGATTTTTTACAGTTTTAAATTATTGTAGACCGAATTTTAATTTTATTTTTAGACTTGTGTAGATTTAAACACTCATATATTTGATCTTTCAATCTTAAAAATGTTCACCACATTTAAGAAAGATCAAAATTCAATAAAACCATAAGAGAAAAAATGTATATACTGACATTGTAAGAGATTTTTATATTGTTAGTGTGTTATCTATTATTTATTTTTAATCACCATTGACTTTATATATGATAGATGATATAGTGACTGTATATAAATTTTAAATAAAAGTAATACAAATAAATGATAGATGATAGAGTGATTGTATATAAATTTTTACATTATAAATACATAGATATTACATTCAAACAGTAAAGGGAAAATTTAATTCTTGAAAATTCTCTGAGAAATATAGTATTTCTTTAAAAAATTAAATCTCATTTTAGTATGTAAATTTTTTATATGGTAATATTTATGCATTGTGATTATAAATACTTACACATGATTAGTATTATATACATTTAAAGGTCAATAATAATTACATATCATATGAATAATATAACAATAGTATAAAAATCTCTTATGCTATTAGTAAATGGATTTAATATGTATACACTCACAGTGTAAGTGTTTTTTACACTGTCAGTAAATCATCCACCATTAATTTGTAACAATCATTTACTCTCAAACAAACAAATCAATGATGGATGATATGCTGACAGTGTAGTAAAAACTTTACACTGTCAGTGTATAGATTTTAAACTCTTAGTAAATACATCATTTTCTCAATCTTTTAGTATTAGAAGAGATTGTCTCACATTACATTATATGACATTCATTAGTTTTAATATCCATTTTTGTGAAGAAGATCTTGCTCCTGAACTTGACACGATTTTGATGAATATATCAAGATCACAAAAAGAAGAAAAAGAAAGAAGACTATGAAAACATAGAAGAGACAAACTTCAAGATTATTAGAGTTTAAGTTTTCAACAGGTACTACTATCCTTATGCTCAATTAATAATTACTAACAATGTCAAAAAAACTCAAAGGAATCAAAACTATTTTCAAAATAATTGAATAAGTCTTGAAACAATGCCAATAATGCTAAGTAACAAGTTACTTGACTTGAGTAACATGTTATTAGATATGGGTAACAAGTTATTTGAACTGTGTGGCAGTTGGTAATAGGTTATTGGAACTACGTAGCATATTACTTGACTAACAACACAGTTACAAAACATAACTGACACTAAATAATCAATTATTACTTTGTATTAATCGGATCATTACCTTGGACGGAAAGTTTTGGCAATCGATTACACCATTGTAACAACCGATTGTTCATAGTTGTTAGAAATCAAATTTTCAAATTTAAATGAACACCTTTCATCCAAAGTGAATGAGTTTCATTCCTATCATGTCTCTTCTTCATGGAATGTTACTTTGGCTGATTGGAAGCATATTTAAAGGCATTGAGACATTCAATTCAAAACACACAAGTGATACACGCAATTTTCATATCTTAGTAAAACAATTTTTGCACTCTTTTACAAATTTGTTTCCAAACTTTCAGATTTTCTGAAATTGCTTTAAGTGCTAAGTTCTAGAGTTTCAAACATATAAGAACATTGTTTACTAAGTATATATTTGTGAGCAAAATGATTACAAGTTATAGCAATTGTCAACCTTGTAAATGCAATCTTGCTATTGATATATTCTTCGTCTTGTTGTTAACTTTTCACCACAAGGGTGTGGTGAGAAAGGGAAAAGAGTTCACTTGAAAATGTTGTTTTCAATGGTAGATAGTTGTAAGTGTGTAAGATAAGGGTCTCAGAAAGAGAATTTGTAATTGCAACTCAAATATTTAATAGAAAAATATATCGTGTTGCAAGAGTACCGAATGTTTACTTTTATTAGTGTACTCTTCTTCTTCTACTCTCTTTGTGTGTTTACTTTTGGTCTTTAGCTTGATTGATTTCTACATCAACGTTCTGCTGCACAAACACTTTGATATAACAAGCAAAAAAATCGGTCATTTCTCCTAACAACTAATTCACCCCCTTAGTTGCTATCTAATACTTACAATTTCATCCCTCTTAGTTGCTATCTAATACTTACGTATGTGTTTGTTATATATTTGCAACATCATTTGGACTTTAAGCTCATTAATAATTACATTAATTTTCAATTTGTTACATGCCGTATTTTAAATGTTTAGAATATGTATCTTTTGTCCTAAAAAAGACTATGTTCATATCCTAATCAATTAAATTTTACCAAGTAATATAAAAATATTATCTTTTATTTTTAAGAATTGTTTTTATTTAAGTGACATTTTTTAATTGATAGATACGAGGACACGCTTAAGAATAACTGATATTAGTTGATATTTTCAGCCCATTAATTGAGTGCTTGAGGTAAAAGAGCCTACTCATTTCACATAATCTAGTTCAAAAAAATTAGTTTTATGTTTATAATATATTCAAAAGTTAACCAACGGACTATATGATTCTGTGTTTGGACAACAAAATAACTAAGACAAGTCTAAATAACAATATAAAAATACATTCAAAATCAATCTTAGTCAATTTCTATTGTTAACCATTCATAATTCGGATACATATGGGCTATGTTGCACAGATACGAATACGTGTATCGGATACATATGGGCTATGTTGCACAGATATGGATACGTGTATCGGATACGATACGTATCCGATACGTCGACACGTATTTTTTCTAGAATGTAGGATACGATACGTTCAGGGATACACGTATAAATTAATAAAAAATACATAAAATATGATAAAATTATAAGTGTAAACCAAAATATTCAAAGTAAAAATTATAATGGAAAATGAAAATCATTGCCTCCAAAATTCAAAGTATCAAAACTAGAAAATATAGTAGAATAATTCATAAAATTGCTTATTGTCTAACCTTAAATTTGTTGTGTGATGAGAGAATGACACCATGTGTCATGGTCTTTTCTTTTAGAAAATACGGTACATTTTTTCACACAAAAAATTCATCCCTTTATTTTTTCACAAAAAGCAAGTCAAGCCCCTGACTTGTTTAACCTATTCACAAAAAGGAACATACTAAGCGAAAAGAAACTAAGAAGTAGGAAATGTAAGCATTTTTTTGTTTGTTCTTCATAACATACCTATGACGGTAGAGACAGTAACACTAAGCACCGACCAGCGACGTTATGGATCGGAAAGTACCAGCTATTTGAGGGTCAATGTGGTGTGATGGTAAGTTGATAGGATGTGACCTTTAAATAAGTGAGTGTTTATTGAAAACAAATCTATCTTATCATAAAACGAATCTATATATCCTATATTTTATTCAAAACGAATCTATATATCCTATATTTTATTGAAAACGAATCTGATACGTGTCTTGATATTTATTTTTATTTTTATTTTTTTTTAATTTTTGGATACTCTATGGACACGTATCCTTCGCGAATCTGAGCATATCCGTGTCGGATACGTGTCGGACACCGACACGCGAGGGTATTTGGCGAATCCGTGCATCATAGCATATGGGAAACTACTTGCAAAGAATGAATGTCATACTTAAGAAAGTAAGGTGGCACAAAAGTATTATCTGCATAATTTCAAAGTATAAGGCAGATTTATTTAAGTCTTTATTAAGGGATATCATCCCACTTTGAACAATTGACTTATACTTTTTAGGATTGTTGTCTTTATTAAAAAATGTTGCTTTTGTATATAAAAAATGTATATGTGACCTTATACAATTTTTTAGATCTAAGATGATAGAGGCTACAAAAATAATTTATTAAAAATAAAAGAATAAAATATCTCATTATATAAGAAGATAACTTATCTCATTCAACAGTAAAAATATAATATGTGTACTATTTTTTTTAATTTTAGAAATATTTTTATGAAAAATAATTAAATAAGATATATGTCATAATTTTACTGACTAGAGGAGATAATTTATCTCCTTATAACAGAAGATATTTTATTCTCTAAAAATAAAACATCCTCGCAACTAAGCAATAGTAAGTAATGACATTAGGAATACTTAAATGCGAATGCTCATGACTCAAACATATCTACTATCTACTATCTTTTATAAGAATGTAAAGGCTGATGATATTACCAGAATAGTTATCTCCTATAATTGACACTTGGATTTTGAAGGGACATATTTGTAATAACATATTTATTTGTTTGAAAAAATTTAAAAACAAAATTGTGTGCAGAGAGTCAATTATTACTGATCAATGATATTAGTAAAGTGAGTTTTGAAAGGTCACCTCACATGTTTCAAAATTCAAACTCACTCTCTTTCTCTCTCTATTTTCAATATATTTCTCTTTCCATTGGTTCATTCATTTTTTCACAGTTATTATTTTAGTATTTCACTCTTTCTCTATTTTCATCCCATTCTCTTTCTACGTTTCCACTCACTCTCTTTCTCCATTTTCAGTCTCTCTCACCATTTTCCAATCTGTAACTCACTAGGCACAACTTCTTCATCCCCCTTCTTTCTTCATCCCCTTCTTTATACTAGGCACAACTTCTTCATCCGACCTTATAACTTCTTCATCCAGTGAGATCTTCATTCATATGTATGATTTTTGTTTGAAGAAATTTTGCTTTGCCAACATGTTTCTGTTGTTGTATTGGATTTTGGTTTCATTTTGTATACACCTTATTCCTTACCTTAGTATTTCTCTCAATTTTTTCAAATAATATTTCTTCTTTTTATCAAAAACCTCTGTCAAATTAATCGAGTTTAATGAATGCTTAACTCAGTTATTGCTTTGGTGGGGAATTTTTGTGGCATCTACACCTGTATTGAACGGTGCTGAATGGCTGGTAATCATTGGACTAATCTTCCTCACATTGTTGCTTCTTTTTGTCAATGGCATTCCACTGCTTGAGGTTTGTTTCTTACCTCTGATTTTGTTAAAACTGTGCTGACAATGTTGTGGCTTTACTGACTGATGAATTGCGTCATGGAAGCAGGAATCAGTAGAAAAGAAGTTTGGAAATGTGGATGGATATAGGATATACAAACAAAGAACCAAGTCAGTTTAACCATCTTGTGTAATCGCATACATTTCAGTGCATCTTTAAGGTGAAACAACTAAGCCATATCATTTTTTATATTCTATTGGTATATAGTTTCGACGCGATAAACTAGCTTATCATCTTTACAATTTCAGCCCTAGGTTATAAGCTTTCAGTTTGCTAGATTTTTGTACTATGTGGAGCTAGAATGTTTGTTTAACTGAAAACCTTTTATTTTGTAGCAGTGAACTTCTCTTGTGCTAGGAAAGGAAATATCTTTTGTCAAAAGCAAGATGTCAGAGTCATAATAGTGTCTTGAAGACTTTTTTCATCATGGTTTACTATGAAGGTTTAACTACTCAAGGTCTTGGTGCATTTTTTACTCACATGTTGTAAGAAACTCCTTATTCAATTTAAAACTTTGAAGCTATATCATTGGCAACATTTCACATTTCAACTTTTAGGCACTAGGATTTAAAACTTCTTTTTTGGATGGAAAAAAATGATCTGAATACACATTATGTTAGTTAACCTTATAGTAGTTAGTACATTGATTTAATTCGTGACTTAATTTTTTGGTCTTTTAGTTTTTTTTATGTCGATAATAGGAAATGACAATATAGCTATTAGGTAAAGTCATAGCTTTTTATTCTTTCTGAACTTTGTAGCTACTCTTTCATTTTAGGATTTCTTGGGTTTTGAAATTTCATGCATTCATAAAAGTCATTCCTACTTCAGCGACTTTGATTTAGAAGAGAAGGATAGGGATAACCAAACAATATTAACAACATGATATGGAATATTAGCATATTCTTACTTGAAGATTATATATGCTCCTTTGTAAAATGAAAGGGTGGCTCTATTAAAAGATCATAAAAGTTGTGATATAATATCTATGTGTAATATGATGAATGTTATGACCTATGTGCATAGGAATCAATCACTAAGTGGAATAGGTGCTGATGTGGAAGAAGGTAACTTTGCAATTCGACGATGATGCTTTTGTTCATAACTCATTCAACATGTCTTCATGGTTTAGAATACTATGCTTCACTAGAACATGGAGCATTATCAGCCATGTGAGAAGAGGAAAAAATTATATCAAGCCTACAACACATTGTAATCTAATCATTAGGTATGTACTCAATCTGAAAAATAAGAGTATTTAGAATGTAGAATTGTAAAACAGAATTTACAATGTGGGTTTTATATACCATTATAAATAACTTTTTGATTACATTTGGTCTAAACACATATGGGTGAACAATTGGCATCTTATTTTTTTTCTTATAGATGTATAATCATATACTGCATTGCCATGTAGGCTTGCTTATTGTTGGAATTGACAGAATACTTGAAGTATAGTTCCTCAGTCATCTGCTCTTGCTGTTGTATTTGTTGGCATATGTTTTGGGTTGACAATTGTTGCTCTGGTGCAAGGGAAAACACAAATACCAGGATCTACTCACTAGAATGATTATGCCAAAAATCTTATATGGTCTAAGAGTAAGAAAATATTATTATTGTCAATCATTTAACATTTATTTCTTTAGTGTCATGTTAGAATAAGTGAGCCTAATTTTGTCATGCTTTCAATAGTCTATTTTAACATATACTAACACTAATCTAGATTGAGTATATACCAGTATATGATTACACGGATGGTCATGTAGTGAGCCACTATATGATCACACTGATGGTCAAGGAGTAAGTCATTAACCCCATATAAGTTGAGTGTTTAATCATACACTGCACTGCCATTCCAAATGTAATCACATACTACACTGCCATAACTGTATATATGTATAATAATAAAATACACATTTAACCATATGTTACACTGCAATAAACTAAAAAACCAGTATAGGTAAAACACAAATAGATAGAAAATCTATTCATAGATTATAACAAATGCTTTTGGCACCATCATTATCAAGGATCCAACAATGTAAGACACATATATTGTTAATAGTGCACATTTTCAGCCTTAAAAAGTTAGTAGTGTATTCCCTTAGCTTCATGTTTAGCATGATGTTATGAACCACCTACACTCCCTAGGAAATGATTTCTTCACCAAGTTTTTTAATGATTCATGCATCAGGATTTGATGCAGCATCATGTAGCCCTATCTGATGAAGCCAGACTCATAACTGAATCCTTTCATGTCTCTGATTTTTTGAAGTCTGTTCAGCTTTTAGGCATTACCTTAAATTTGAATTCAGCCTCAATTTATTTTTTATGATTATTTATACATATGTATTTGTTTTCTATGGTACTAGGTTATGAAAATGAACTCTTTAAAAGAAAGATCTTATAGAAGTCCTCTAAACGTAGGCGTCTTTACAATGAAGTAATTGAATTGAAGGGGAACATTAGAGTGTTCTACTGATGCATAACATTGAGTAGAGGTATGTTTATGCTATTAATTTCCACCTACTGCTATTTCCATTTGTGGGCACCATAATGTGAATTACATGCATAATTTTCATTTAGATTGTTGTTTCAATTACGAAGTAGTGGACTGGAATTTTGCTCAACATGACTTAAGGTGAGCCAAAAATCATCTTTCATAACTCAGAATAGGATGTGAGTTCCATGCTTTAATTTCAAAAAAGTTATTCTTCGAGTTCTATATACAACAAAAATTGGAAGCTTTCACCATTGTTGCCACAACTCATCTTCCACCTTCTAAATATTTAGTTGAACAATTACTTTTTCATGAACGAGTGATGTTACATAAACATGCTCTTTAATTTGTTTATTGTTGTTGTTCTCTTTTATTTTGACTTTTAGTTTTTGTCACTGTTTCAATTATAAGATGACATATATGGTTGATGGTGAAATTAAAAAAAAAATGGCAGTTAGATTAAGAGAATTCTTACTTTTTATACTTCATACAATTTCAGGGACTTGAGAGATTGGGATAACATTTAAAGATCAACTTACTGTTCTATATTTGGAACTATTGAGTGTTTAAATCAAGTGCAAGCAAAGCAGGAAAGATTGAGAAATGTAATATCCCATAAGGTTTTGCTTTAGAAGTGGAACTCGATCATATGAAATGTTAGCATATTCTTTCTTGAAGATTATATATGCTCCTTTGTAAAATGAAAGGGTGACTCTAATAAGATCATAAAAGTTGTGGTATAATATTTATGTGTAATATGATGACTGTTATGACCTATGAGCATAGGAATCAATCACTAAGTGGAATAGGTGTTGTTGTGGAAGATGGTAACTTTGCAATTTGAAGATGATGCTTTTATTCATAACTCATTCAACATGTCTTCATGGTTTAGAATACTACTGCTACATGTGATGGTTGCGTGATATTTGTTTAAGGAAAATGCTAACTGGAGCACGTTAAGAAATATTTCGTCATGCTTATATTGTTGATTTTTTTATTTTGTACTTCTATCTATTGTATAGTTAGCTAACCCAATGCATTGGAAAAACTCAAATGTGCAAAAGACTCTTTAAACTTCATACAATTTTAGTGTGGAGATCAATAAACTCAAATGTGCAAATGACTTTCAATTTATCACTTAAAATTATGATCTCGAGGTTTTGTACCTTTGTATTCTATTGTCTACATCAACAATAAAATACGTAGAAAACATATATTATGAGATAATCTTTCATAATATTTTATTAATAAATTATGTTGTTATTTTTAATTAAATTTATGTAAATTACTACTCGTGTGAATGTACGAGTATCCTACCAGTTCAATAAAGAAACAATGGATTCCAAAAGTTGGGATGACAAAAAAACTCAACCCATGAGTATCCGTAAAAATGCACACACTAGATACCCATAATAGTAACTTATGGGTGATATCAAGTTTTATGATACCCATCCGATAGTTACCCACATATTTATAAAATTAAATTAAATTAAATTTTAATATATATTATATTTTTTTATCATTATTTCAAGATTATATATTATCTACTTTATTATTATTTCATAATAAATTGTAGTGATTTGATTATAATCATAAATTTATCATATAAATATCTTATTACTCATGTAATAATTATTTTTGTATATTGATTATTAAAAAACATATAAATAAATAATAAAATTAAAAACTAGTTGGTTATATGTAGATACTCGCTACCCGCAAATAGCCCAAGTTTGGGAAGGGAAAATACTACCTGCCTAGCTCGACCCATTTTCATCCTTATCCGAAAGGGATTAATTACATAAAAAAGGTGATGATACCAAAAATATAATGCAATTAAATACAATAAGAGTTTTAAAATTGTTATTAATAATATAATATTCCTAATTTTTATTTATTCTTTAATTATTATTCTTAACTTATAAATT
Organism: Lupinus angustifolius; assembly: GCF_001865875.1. Lineage (NCBI taxonomy): Eukaryota > Viridiplantae > Streptophyta > Magnoliopsida > Fabales > Fabaceae > Lupinus > Lupinus angustifolius. The sequence goes on from NC_032021.1 coordinate 7,302,457, forward strand.
ATTAAAATTGAATAAGATATAGAGTTTTATGTAAGTGAAATATTTTATTGAAATAAGAATATGGATTATCACGAATAAGAGAGGTAACACAAAATATTTGTTAACGAGGTTCAAATAATTTATATTCATACAATTTAAAACGTTAATAGGTATTACGAAGGAGAATGAGAATGTGATTGTTGTTGTATCATTAAGTTTATTTACATAATAATATATATAGTTCTCTATACCGACCTTTTATATTATCTAACATCATAATTTTTTTACAAAAAAAAAAAATACTGTATAGTGAAAATATGAGTCATTTCCACATCATACAAATATTGAAATTGTAACAAAAAAACAGAAAAGAAACGGAATAAATAAAATTATAATAAATAATAAAATAACTATTTTCCAAATATTACATTAGCATTTCCTAATTTGGAGAATGAGAATGAGAATTGGGGACAAAGAAGTAAAGAAGGAAAGGAACGTTGATTTGAAATTCAAAAAATAAATAGCCGTTGCTCAACGATTCAATTTTCAATCGCTATATAGATATTGATCCAAGACTCATTTTTTCATTTTCTTCACAAAACCCATTTGAGATTAACGATAAAAAATGGAGAAATCTGGAGGAGGAGTTGCAGTGTTATCAGCAAAAGAAGCATTCGAAAAGTTAGAGAAAGTGGGAGAAGGAACTTACGGAAAGGTTTACAGAGCTAGAGATAAAGTCACTGGTAAAATCGTTGCACTGAAGAAAACTCGTCTTCACGAAGATGATGAAGGTGTTCCTCCCACCACTCTTCGTGAGGTCTCCATTCTTCGAATGCTCTCACGCGATCCACATGTCGTTAGGTACAACATTTATGGTTTCAACAATCATTAGGATATTCCAAATTGTTTATTCATGATTTGATTGTAAGTATTAATAGGGTTGCGGTGTGAATTTTTTATGCGATTTAGGTTGATGGATGTGAAACAAGGTCAGAACAAGGAAGGGAAGACGGTTCTGTATCTGGTTTTTGAGTATATGGATACGGATCTTAAGAAATTCATTCGATCTTTCCGTGCAACTGGACAAAACATTCCTCCTGCAACCGTCAAAGTAAATTGAATCTCTGTTTTTTTTTGGAGTATGGTGATTGAGTTTTTGATTTGATTGATTTTGGATTTGGTTATTGCAGAGCTTGATGTTCCAACTATGCAAGGGTGTTGCTTTCTGCCATGGTCATGGAATCTTACACAGGTACTAAACTTTCTTTGATTAATTAACTTTTGGATCTTTGTTTCTATGTCCTTCTAGAAACATACTAAAGATTTGTTGTATTGGTTCGCGAAGGGACTTGAAGCCTCACAATTTGTTGATGGATCGAACAACTATGATGCTTAAAATTGCTGATCTAGGACTCGCTAGAGCATTCACTGTTCCAATTAAGAAATACACTCATGAGGTACAATCATCATAGCATAGAACATAGACTATTCTCATTAGACTAGTATTATTTGAACCACTATTTTGGACAATTTCATGTTATATCTGATAGTCTTATTTATACATAAAGTATGTCTCCAAACTCATAAACTCTGTATATGTTAGATGTTGTCTGAAATAGTTGTTCAAATCACATTTTTGTGTGTTGTATGACATTGATATATCTATTCATGATTAGTTTTGGTGATAATATCTATGCACTCTTATTGTATAAACATTTATCCAAAGTCAATATATCATCCATCATTCGTTTGGATTATTTTTTTCTTCTTTCTAAAGAGCAAATGATGATTAAATATGAGTCAATTTATAAAACTCACATAATATAAGTGCATATATTTCTCTTTCTTAGTTTTGTAGTCATGGAATGTCTTGTTTGAATTTTAATTTCAGATACTGACCCTTTGGTATAGAGCTCCTGAAGTTCTTTTAGGAGCTACCCACTATTCAATGGCTGTGGATGTCTGGTCTGTTGGCTGCATATTTGGTAAACTAATCTTATCTTGTTTATTTTTATCGTTTAAAGAAATGATTACACTCCACACACTTAATCTTTTTCTCTGCACATACTTGTAAACTATTAGTTGCAATAAGTTACTCAATTTATTCAAATCACTTCTTCAGTTTGTTTAGATCAGAATTACTTTTATAAATTGAATCGAATAACTTATCGCGATACTGGATAATTTTTTGTACAAACCATGCTCATAAACTATCTGACTTCATTGCTCAAATCACATTTTCAATTTGTTTGTATTTTTAATCTTCTTATTTTGATATGGTCTCAATTTGTAGCTGAACTTATCACAAAAACAGCGCTATTTCCGGGTGACTCTGAGCTGCAACAACTCCTTCATATATTCAGACTCTTGGGTACTCCTAACGAAACAATGTGGCCGGGGGTTAGTAAACTAATGAACTGGCATGAGTACCCACAGTGGAGCCCTAAGAGTCTGTCAACTGCTGTTCCTGGTTTGGACGAACTGGGACTAGATTTACTGGCTGTAAGTTACATAGCTGGTTTATAAACTCTCTCTTGTAATATTGTTGTTTTTGCTTCTATCTTAATTGTTGATTCTCTCTTGTTTTCAGCAAATGTTGAAATATGAGCCTGCTAGTAGAATTTCTGCAAAGAAAGCCATGGAGCATGCTTACTTTGATGACTTGGACAAGACCTATCTTTGAAGAACTATTTTAGATTTGGCTGTTAGGATTTTATATGACTAAGGATTTACTATGCTTCTCTCGAGCCCATATCAGAATTTGTGTTAGGGTGATTAACCTTTGTCATTTTATTTTTCATATTGAGATATTATGGATGATAATCCCCTTCTAGGGATTTTGGTTACCCATCCTTGGATGTTACTATCCTTGTTGACTATTGGAAATTTTACAGTCTAAAATAATACAATGTGATTTGATTTTATTATTCATTCAGTAATCTCTTTAGATATCCTTCATTGTCAACATCCTCTTAATCCAAATATAGTTTAAGTTAGGTCTATAAGTGAGATGTATTTTGAAGGGAAATGAAGATAAATAGAAAGGTGTGTTCACTTTATTACCCCCTTCAGAGTTGGGGTTTTATCACTCTTTTAAATGGCACTAAAAGCTGGTTTTCTTGCAGTTTACTACAGAACTAAAATGGTTAGACCCATTTCACGTTTAAGACACAAAGTTGGGTTCTAAATAAGTTAAAGTACTTTGATTTTGATTAATGTATCATATATTCGAGAAAAAGTACCAATGAAGTACATATTCAATGAGGAAGTATAAAATGAATATTGTGAATTTTTTTCATTATTTGAAGGCAACAAACTTACATAAACAAACTATTACATGAATAAGTAATAAACTTACATAAACAAACTTAGCAATGTGTAAATGACAATGTAATGGGTCGAAATCTCGATCCTAACGTGATTGGATTTTCTCAATCACTTGATCTTGTTTGTTGATGTTGTTGATGTTGTTGTTGTTGATCTTATTGTTGATCTTATTGTTGATGTTGTTGTTGATCTTGATGGTATTTGTGATTGTTTCCCTGACTTATCTTTGGACTGATATTGCTGCATCTTTTTCTTTCTTATGGTAAAAGATCAAACACAAAGCAATGTATGTGAATAAGATCAAAGAACAAAGTTTAACTTCAAATGAATATTGATTAAGCAGCAACAAAAGGCTCCAAAATTTATGGAGATTAAACCCTAGAGTGAAGCTGAAACTGTTCTTGCCCTCCAGCTTGATTAATGCTCTCAGACAACCTAAAGCAACTCTAGCAAAGTTATTGTATTAGCCATGCATACATTTCTTGATGGCCATTTATATGGTTCTCTTTCTATTTTTCCTCTACAAGATACTATCATAAGCAAATGAAAGAAGGTGTAGGAGCCACGAAGAAGAATAAGAAGACCAAGAAAGAAAAGAGAGTAAAGATTGAATCTTTTGGATTGAAGCATCTCCATATCTTATCCAAAAGGTGTCTTAGCTACCCAAGAAATATCACTTCTGTAAGCCATTCATAGTGCCCTTGTAAACGTTCACCGAGCAAGAAATTGCTTTAAATAAATCTGATGAAGTTTTTAAAGATTATATGGTCCTCACTTGAAAACAATTTGCTGTGAATGGCCTCCTTGGCTTTGAATTTGATGAATGGTTCCTTCTATTGAATTTGTTGTGAAGGTGGTGGAGAAAGAAAGAAGGATGATAATTTTTGTTGAACCAGGTAAGAATAATCGTAGAAAATACGCAGCGATGGTGACCATAACCTTCATAACGAAAGCTCTGATGCCATATTGCGAAAATAATGTGGAAGCATAAAATAAATATTGTAAAATTTTCTTATTATTTGATCAAGACATAAGACCTTATTTATACATGAATATGTAACAAACTAATAAAACACATATATAAAATGTGTAAAATATGTAAAATGTAATAGCTTTGTTCTTCAACAACTAAATATGTCATTTTACTAAAAATGGTTCATAAGTGTCACATTATTGCAAGAAAATGAAGGAACTTAATAAGAGAATAAATATATATAACAACAATGTAAAAGTTTTTTTATGTCTTATGCTTAATCACCATTTTACATTAATATTAATAGTATATATATATTCCACTCATTTTACAATGATACTGCACCAATACATTAATATATTAGAGATAGCATATGATATTTCCATGACCACTATATAGCCTGTTAAGAAAAAGAACAAAATTTGCCCTAAAAAAATCAAAACTATTTTTCTTAATTTCACCAAGCAAAGTCACAGCTCCAACACTACTTACTACTCTTAGTTTGGTTTGCTGCACAATATGATCAATTATACAACCTTATAGCTGCTTGATAATGTCCTTATCATGGCCACATGGCAGAGACAGTGTGTTTGCCAATAGTGAATAATGTTCATTGTTAGCAAAGAGATTTATCAGCCTGTCTCTTTGTGGTTTAGGAATGAGATTTTGTCAAGTGGGGTATGAATCCAAATTTGGGATGACTGTGTTATTTTAATATGGTAAATGCTAGCTAGTGTCATTTGGGTATTACTTATGGGTATTCCATTTATATTCAATTGGAATCTTGTACATTTTTGGTACATATTGAAATCTTGTATTAATCGATGATAATTAAATTAATTGTTGCAAATTAAAGCATTTGCCTTATAACATTTAAGGACAAAAGTACCTCATTCATTTTAACATGTAAAAACTAAAATGAAGAAACTCACTAAAATCAAAATATACTATCATAAATAAAGAAATCCCACTGAAATCTCAGAAAATAAATCCCACTAAAAGTCTACCTAAAAAAGGCTGTCATTGATGTGCCTTAAAATGCTGTCTCCTTCCTACTTTTCTCCTGGGGAAAAAACAAAAATTATAATTTCTTCTGCATCTGCTCCATTGTTGGAGTAAGTGATTTTTTTACTCAATTTCTTATATGAATACCCCTTTTATTTTATGTATTTTTATATTTACAATTTCATTTTTTAAAAGGAAAATGAAATATCTTTGAAATTGGCAAGTCATCATAGGTTTACTTCTACCTTGGACATATTATGAAGAAACAAGTTAATGTGATTTTAATTGGAGAAAAAAGCAGTAAACACAGTATCACCAGTGGCAAATTTTAAAGTGAGAATCGATCCAATTTTAAAGCCATCATCACAAGTTAACATTTGCTTTAAATCAAAATAAAATCAAAACATTCAGTATCAAACTATTGGAATATTGTATAGGCACTTTCATTGGATATATTCCAGTGTAAACTCTCAAATTTGATAGGATAAATGGAAAAAAATTTAAATAAAAAAAACCAATAAAATTATTGCATTAAAATTTTGATTCCAAATGTTGTAAAAGAAAAATATCAGGAAAATGTGACCTGAAAATGAAATACATTGGTAACATTCTTAAGTACTAGATCCATGATTTAAACATTTCGGAAATCAAGTTGCTTCCACTTTGTCGTCTATTTACTTCTTGAGACAAAAGTATTAGAACTGCATCATAATGAAATTATAAAAATAATAAAATACTTTGTTTTCTCTATTCTATCTTTTCCAATTCCATTTTCAATTTATCACTTGAACTAAGGAAACCAGAAAAGTTTATCCAGAAGAAAAAAAGGTCACCTTATGTCCTTATAGCAACTAGAAAGATCACAGTTGATAGCAACATTACCCATAATCCATAAATCATCTCATTTAATTTGCAATCAATGGCTTTACCCGTATCAAGTTAAATTTAAAAATGGTTTTAATTTTGCTATGCAATCCAACATGTAAGATAATTCATTTCCCAAACCTGTAACTATTGCACAAATCATCTGCAAAATAATATAGGGTGAGCTTACTTATTTCCTTGCTCTTTTCAATAGAAAACGCAACGAAAAATACCCAAGAGCAAAAGTTTGCCAAAACCACCCTCTTGCATTTGCAGGATCCACCCTCTTAGCTAGGTGCCAAGCATAAATACCCTCAAAGATATGTGCAGCAGTACCTAGAAGAAATACCAGCCTGGTCATCCACATTGACCGAAACTGGAATAGACATATAGCTCTGAGAATGGACACGATCCCGGTGTCACCAGGTAAGTAAGCAGCACAAAACAGTGAGACCATTCCAAGGATACAGAACAGCCATGCGTAGATTGAAGGGCCATCCACAATTTCTTTCCTCTCTTGCCAATAAGATATGGTTGAAGCCATCCCCTCTTTAGGGGTCACCATGGGAACATAGCCGATCTCCTCTTTGGCTTTAAGATAAGAGAAATAATGAGTCACTCCCACCTGTCAAAGATATAACATGAAAGTACATTAAATCGTTATGTTTGCTCAATGCATCATCGTCTAAAAATAATGCTAGATGCAAAAGTTTATGTGCACATCACCTCACAGCACAGTATGGTAGCAAAATCAGGGTAAAAGTGAGTGGAAAATAAGTCAGGCCTATTATAATCAAGTGGTGGGGGAAAACTGTAGCGATGTGAAGTGATCATGTGTGTCAGTAGCAATATACTCACGCAGAACACATGGGGTGACTAAATTAACAATAAGAACATATAGAAAAGGCAAGGTTTTCTTAAATGGAGTTGAACTGTAACACAGACACACATACAAAACATGTTCAAGTTTATTTATTTCAAACAGGCAACCTGAACACTACATAAAAGTCTCCAATATTCACAGCTAGAATGGAAGGACTGACCTTGTGTACTTCAGAGGGAAGGATGAATGGCTGAGGGAGCCACCAGCGATTGAGCCATGGATATAAGATTGTGTAAAAAAACCAGCAAATCTTCCCAAGAACAAGAGCGTGATTGACAGCCAAAGATGTCTTTGGTATTCCATAACCCAAACTCTTGAGTAGAGGTTGGAGGAACTCAAAAGTATTGACAGGAGAACCTGAAAAACAGAAGACTCAGCTGTCCTTTGTTTCTCGAAATTCGAGCGTACTCTATATGTAGAAAGTAATTGAAAAATTTAATAAAGAAATGGTCATTACAATACCGTCAGATATAAAATATGCCTGTCCAGCAGCTACAGGGTGTTTTTCCTTCCCAGGAATGTCATCCAAAAGTCCCATACTTGCCAGTATAAGAGCAAGGACAAGGTTATCCACATAAACCCAATCTGATTTCACAGTTTTGTCCCCAACTCTGAAAAGAAGCAGACCCAACCTTGCCGTGGATATGATCCTTGGAAGGTGCCTGTCTTCACCCGGACCATAGATTGCAGCTGGACGAACAGCACAAGTGTAAAGACAACCCCCTGACTTGTTCCTTGAAAGGAGAAAAAAAGTATGCAGCTCAATATCAGCTATGAAACCGTAATCATGGGTATAAAGAATGGCGATTATTCAATTTATTAATGAAAATCTTGTCATAATCATTATTTTCATTTTGAACCTAGTTACAGCTTATCACAATCTCATATGAAGGAAAATGTTCTATGGCTATGCACATTCCTTTACAATAGCTTAACATCCTTATGTTTGTGAAAATGCTACTCATGCATACTCAGCGCATGTTTGGAACAGATTCCTTCTGGAAAATAATCACTCATTTTTCAAAAAATAAATCTCAAGAAACTTTTGACTGTAAATTATTTTGACCACAAAATAAGCCAATCCTTACACACTCACGTCTCCTCACATTCTCTGCAGTTTACATTATTTGATTACACTTGAACCAGTCTCATACCCAGTTTTCTGCACACTTGCACTTAGATTCTAGGCCACATAAGCATATGTGAAAGACTCATATCGGTGAAAATGATATGTCTCTAGCATTCTCCATTTCTTTGAGAGGTATAAGAATCACAGTGCAAGTATACAGAAAAGAAAGCACAATAAGGATCAGGTGTAAATAAATAATAAAAACAAATATATATGAGAAAGGATATTGGTGTGTTTGGCACTATTCTTAAAAGAAATAAGTTAACCTAAAATGCTAACAACACACTTTTTATTAAACTAGATCTCACATTCTCTCCTATATTTTAAATCATGCTTTGAAATGTAAGAGATATGGCCCAATATGATAACACATGTTTAGACACAAATTTTAACTGCACATCTATGGAAATAATATGTCTCTAGCATCCTCTGTTTCTTTGTGAGGTAACAAAATCACAGTGAGTTACATAACAGAAAGCACCATAAGGATCAGAGTGAGTTACATAACAGAAAGCACCATAATGAAAAATGCAAAAAACAAAAGTAGTTAGCATTTCAACCCTTTTTATTGAATGACATCTCACCCTCCAACTTTTAAATCATAAAAGATAAAACATTGCATTGTTAGTGTTAGCATTTATGATTAAAAAGTTACTTGAAAGGACAGCCATTATTCTTCAGCACAAACTGTTCAGCAATCGATTTACTTCGGCCATATGGATCCGCGTGTTGATCAATCGATAAATAAGGCAAAGCCTCATTCCCGTTGACAATCTCTTGACCACCAAAGACAACATTATAAGTGCTGCAATACACAAGTCTTTTAACACCAAGCTCTAAACAAACATCAATAACAAGACATGTTCCATTTATGTTAACATCATCAACGCGACCGAATTGTAACATCTCTTTCCCCGACATTCCAAATGATGCAAGATGAAAAACACAATCAGCACCTCTGAATGCTCTTTCAACATCTCTTTTTCGAACAACATCTCCTATTCGATGAATAATAACATAATATAAAGATTATAATGATTTGAATTGAGGATTCAAGTGAAGAATTGAAGTGAAATGAAAAATAAAAGAACCTTGGATGCAGTGAACACCGTTTTCGATTAGAAGTTTGGAGAAAGGAGAAGAGGAACGAAGATCAAAAGCTCGAACATTACGAGCACCTCTTCGAATGAGTTCAAGGCAAAGAGAAGATCCTACGAATCCGAGTCCACCGGTAACTACGAAACTCTTCCCTTCTATCCCTTCGTTCTCGCTTAGATGCATTCTCAACTTTCTTCGATTCTACTCCTACTTCTTCTGACTCTCATTTTCTCCGTCTTTATTTATTATATCATAATATTTTTTGGTACAAGATCATTAGGTATTGGAAGTTGGAACCAAACATTATATTTTGATAAATCTAATAATCTAATAAAATCTTATACAATTAAAATAACATACTCTTTCTTTGGGTGTCAGTTTTTTGGTAAGTAAATAATTATTTTGATTAGTTGTTTTTTACTTTGAATAAATATCATTAGTAAAAATTAAATTCTTAAGCTTTTCGTTATATCGAGGATTCAACTAGGTCTTATACTGATAGTCCAATATTATGGGTAAAATAACATACCGGGTAACCAAAAAAACATACTCTTGTATATAGTAATATAATAAATCAAGATTATTTTCCTTACTTTATCATTATTTTTCTTCTTCATTATATTCTTATTATAATTATAATTACCTATCCAAAACAATTTTGTCATTATTATATTTGGGAAAGTTATAATAATATATGAGTTTTTATATTGTTATTGTATTATTCACCATTCATATAAAATAATTATTGACTCTTTTAAAAAACTAATGAATCATAGTGTCATGATCAATCTTGATCTTGACTTTGGACATAGTGATGTTTAATTATATTGTATAATTAAAATTCATAAAATATAAAGAAACATTTTCAAAATGAGTATATATATTATATACATGTAGTTTTTTAATTTAGCATGTACGTGTGATTTTAATTTTGATTAAATGAATTTATAATTCTGGAATTGGTTGAATTTCTATTTCAATAAGTTTAATAATTTGTATTTGCCATGAATCTAAGCATTTAAAGGCTTTCTAAAAGCAAACATATTGCCTTAATCAATAATATTTTTATATTAGTCTTCTCCATATATAATACTCGGCATCAAACTTATTTCCTTTTATCCAATGCATGATTTGATTTTGATGTCTTTGTATGAAATAATTCGATATGGCATAGGATTGCTTGTAGAAAAATTTACAAAGCAATTATAGGAAGGGATGTTAGAGTTTTAATTTTGAGTTTAATGTTTAGCTATATGACTAACTAGGTCAAGAAAAGGAAATAAGATACTAAGTAGTGTACAATTTTTATATATTTTGTATGCTTCCTTCATTTTTGGAGAATTTTTATTTTTTAGTAAGTATAAAATTGACTGATTTGATCCAATACAATCCATGTATTAGTCAAGTTGGATAATTTTAGTTTTTACGTTAAATTGTTATAACATCTAAATCATTCCGGTCTGATTAATTTTAACCTGATTGGCTTTTTATCTTACCTAAAATTGATTCAATCCAACCTCTTATATTCACACATAAGTGAGAGAAAATATAAGTGAAAAACATATTTGTTTTGTTGTAGTAAGATATACAAAACAGTTGATGTAATGTGATTGTCAACATACTTAAAAAAACATATCAATACAATTTATGTGATTATTAGACTATTTCTTATTATAATTATGTGATTATTAGACTATCTCTTTTAAAAGAACGTAAAGAAACATAACTATGATTATTATTGTTGAAGTAGTTTTGTTAATATTCTGTAATGGTTATCAGATGGTTTTGTTGGTAAATTTAGAATTTAGGAAATCATGGACAAATATTCTTAACAACAAGTAGATCATTTTTTGTTGGGTTAGTTTGCACAATATGGGCATACACTACAAAGTATACAAGTATTTTTCTATGATTTACATCATATTAGTCCCGTAGGAATTAAAACGCTACCCTGGCAGGTAGCATATGGTGTATGGATTGAACCATATATAACAGGTCTCATTCTCTTCAATGGCACTTCTTTAGGTGAAACCAGAATGATATACTTTTTTTTAATCTTTCATCTTATCTATTATAATTATAAAATACAAATCATAAAACATATTTTGATGTTTTATTTTATTTTATTATGACTGGTCTATCAAATACTACTTACCAACCAACAGCTGTTGGTTCAAGTGATACATGATTGATTCTTCTTAAACAAGGTTTGTGTATGAAAAACATATATGCTGAGAGAGTTAACCCCACATATATTGGATGTTCCTGGCTCGGATAAGACTACCTTCTATCTGAGGATACCAAAAAAATACTACTTACCAATATTAGTTTGAAAGACTAATGTACCCAGTCCCTAGACATGGTTTCTTATGGGATCTAAATAATGCTTTTTATTTTATTTCACAACGGATGGTTGTCTTGTTGTTGCATAGTGACCAACTGGGTCAAATATTAGAAATAACATCTATGATAAAGGATAAGACTACTACAAAATTATTCATTCTCTAAACTGTGTGAGAGTCTCGTGCATGTCGTCCTTTATTTTATTTCACAAGGATTAACTTGTTAGATTAGCCCCAAAAATCTCAAAATTAATTTGGTGGTTTACTCTAAGTTTAAGAGATGCATAATCATATATTTCTGAACAGCATAATAGCAACAAGCTGTAGCTAACAACTGTTTCTTTGTGTGTGCTTCTCCATTTGGCTTTTTTCTTCATGGTAGTGTTGCTTCTAACTGGGATTAGTTATATGTATAGGTTTATCCTTAAATACAGTTTTGGATATGATATTTTCATATTTATGTTATATTACACGGATATGTTTAAGTTAAATATAATTTTATACGTTTGGTAAAATTTTATGATCAAGTTATGATCACATATATTCCCCTTCCAAACTTAGATAAGATCTCAATCTTATCAAGGATAGTCAAGGAAGCCTTTGAGGTGTATGACACAACATGGGTAATCTAAATTCATTGTAAATTTGAACAAAATAGGATAAGTCATTGATTTCGTACAAAGAAACAATAACTGAGGGTACTTAATATAGTAATAGATGGGAGAGGGAACGTAGGAATTGATGTAGCCATACCCTTCTCTTAATCCTACTTCATGCACAAAGTCTAAGACTCACGGGCATCATTTATATATTTTTTTTCTTATTTAAAATTCTAATGAAATATTGTCTAAATTTTAAAAGCTAACTCTACTAATCATATCTGAATGTTCTCTAGATCTTCAGAATGATCAAAATGTCAAAAATTCGATTCTGAAAGCGACACTTGCTAAAAGGCAGTCACGCACCCTAAATAGATTAGTTCCTTATCCAAAAGAGTGAGAAGATATCTTTGGTAGTATAAAAAAGAAATATCCAAGTGTCCTACTGTATCATTGTCTCTTTTATTCATTCGTGCTTCCAGGCAAGTCACATCAATATTTTGTGCATCCAAGCCAGTAACATAATATTGTGTGCATCCAAGCAAGTAACATAACATCTAATGACTTCGCTCATTCAAAACATATATTCCAATTTCTGCTTGGGTTAGATTTATATTTTCAGGATCATAGATTTCAATTATATAAACATAACAATTCCTTCCAATTTTAATGAAGAGATATCAACATTGGGAATGCAAAGACTTAATCTCATTAAGTTAAGTCTGCATATATCCGCAATGGGAATATTGAAATTAAATCATTGGTCACCACAGGAACCAGGATAGGCACTGATATAGCAACAATAAACACCAGCTTACGAATTGCACATAAATTTACAACCAAGGATCACAGAACATAGACACAACAAACCAATTGAAAGCTTGATATTTTGCAAAAGTTACACACTGAAGAAGCCATAAAAAAGCAGATCAAATGCGACAGGTTCTAGGTTAATGTCCAAAGCATGCAAAATGACAGTAGCCAGTTCGGTCAAAAAGCATAACCATAACAGTACAAAATGATTGAGGTAAGGATTCAGGATTTGGCTTCAAAATAATGTGGTAGAGGCAAAATATGAGCAAATATTATTAGACATCAACGTAAGAAAACATCATACTTCACCAAATTCGACTCATACACATGCAACAGATAACTGCAAAATAAAGCTAAAGAAGTATATCATAAATCAATTGATATAAAACCACAACACTTCGTACAAGTAAAGACCAAGTACAAGGAAAGGTAAAAGGGAAAGAGTAAAAAGCACCAGACCTAAAAAAATATCACAAGAAAATGCAAAGTAAAGATTAAGTGCAAGGGCAAAAATAAAAATTCATGCATCAAAAGCCTTAGCAATTACCAAATGCATCATCCACTTCACAACTACAAAAATCAATGAAAGGCAATTTTGGATGCTTAAAATCTGACGAAACCTTCAAAAGTTGATGCTTAAAATCTGACGAAACCTTCAAAAGTTGAGAAAATTTTATATAAGGTAACCGCAAAAAAATTACACAAAAAAATCTTCAGTTTCTTTGCCCTTCATAAAAATACAAAAAACATTCAAAACCTTCACTTCTCCTTCCAAACATAACATATATATAGGGGGCCAATACCCAAGAAAAAGCGCATCCGGGACAAAATCATAGACAACCCATTGTATTGGTTTTCTTACCAAAAGAATCACAAGCACACAGCTTCTTATGGGGAAAAACATCCATCAAATATATACATTGCATAATAACAGGCAGAAAAGGATAACCTGATAATATTGATACAAAAGTAACCAGAATTCATCAGGGAACTAAATCTAAATAAAAGCTCTAAGGATATAAACGCCCTCTAACTAAAACCTTGAAGTTAAAAGTACAAATAAAGGTTAGCCCACTTACTATTCACCATTGGAAGTTCAAAACAAGTTTACTGAAGGAGCAGGAATATATTTTCTAATAGCATGAAATGTTTATCAAAATGACCAGACCATCACAACATAGGATCAACATAGGATGATCAAATCATTATAAAATCCTAAATAAGTGATATTCTGAGCCCAGCCTCTACTCATCGTCATCATCATCATCATCATCATCCTGCACACATGAATTAAAGAATAACTAAGATACAAAACCTTTCAAGATCATAAACCCAATCCAACATAAAAAAGACTGGAGCATACCTCATCACTTCCATCATCATCACCATCATCTTCGTCATTCACCTCTGAAATTGATTTCTCAGATTCTTCTTCATCTGCAGCAGCAGGGCCTTCAGCCTGAAGTGTGATAAAATAAAGAAAGCAAGACAAATATTAGTTACACAAGTCCCACACATAAAAATAATAAAGGGCAACCCAATGCAAGAGGCTTCCACTTAGTGGGGTTTGGAAAGAGTAGATGTATGCAGCCTTACCCCACCAACAGAGAGACTATCTCTAGGATTTGAACCCAGGACCTCATGGTCACTAAGCAGCAAGCATAATAGTAATGATAATTCATAAAGATGTGCACACCTGTTTGTTGTTATAGGCTCTCATATTCTTCATATACTCCACTTTCCGTTTCTCTGCCTTTGCCACATATGGTGCTTTCTCCTAAAACCATACAACATTGCTTTAGTACCCACATCAAACCAAACAGCACTCCAAACATAAGTTAAGGCTTACAAACAGCCAAATACATACAGCATCAGAGATGGACTTCCATTTGGCTCCAGCAGCCTTGCCAACCTGAAATTAATGAAACAAAACATTTGAGTAACCCATCAGTAAAAGCTCGTTAATCGAGAGCTTCACAAATATAACTGATTACGTGCGGTTACTGTAAGATAAAAGCAATACAAAAAGAGACTTACAGCAGAGACAGCTTTGTTCTCAGGATTTTCTTTGTTGAACTGCTTCCTAAACTCCTCCCTTTAATAACCACAAGTTTAAGAAAATACCAACAAATAAATAAATAAATTACACAACAGATGAAGGTAGTATACAGCACATAAATGGAAAATGATGTGACGATCTATTCTCTTGACGCAAAATGTCAATCTCATATCATGTTCTACTGTACTTATAAAATCCACCAAACACACAAATCATATGTTTTACTCTAACATCTCAACCAAAAGCCCTGCCAAAGAATAACTGCTTATTTATCTTGCAATACTGAAACTAAAACTGTGGTAAAAACAAAACTACATGTAACAAACTTGTCAGATTTTTTCACATGCAATCGATGATGAAAGAGATGCTAAAGTGGCCCCAAAAAAATACAAATATACTTTTGTAAAAAAATAGGGTTTAAAAAATTGATAATGATAAATTACATGAAAATGGTTAACTATTTATCTATCAAGCTTAACAGATTTTTCATATGCAAATGATAATTAAATATACACAAAAGTAAAATTAAAATATGCAACATACCTATAAAAAATAAAATAGTTTAAAAATAGAAAACGAAAAATCACATGAAAATGAAGAAGGCACTGGCAGGCCTCTTAGGCTTGTTAGGGTCTTTAGCAGCCTTCCCCTTAGCCGGTTTCCTTGCCGGTTTCGCAGCAGCAGCACCCTTCTTATTCACAGCAAGCCTGAAATCAATAATAACAAAAACACCAACAAATATTAAGAACTAGAGTGAATACTCAATTCGGTCCTTAAAATTTTCCAAAAGTACCATTTTGATTCCGAAAAAAGTAAAAATCCAAACTAACAATCAAATATTGCAAATGTAAGTCGAAATAATCACTATCATGGGTCATAAAAATGCAAAAGAAATGACTATTTGACCCACAATTTATATTCTTGGGATTATTTTGAGTTCTTCAACTTTGAGTCTTAAGGGACCGAAACAGGTCTTTACTCTGAATACAATCCATATTTTCTCTTTCACAATTCCCAGATCTCAGATCTGAATATCCCTTATCAAATCCTCATTTTTTCTTATTTTTAATTATTATTTTGTGTTTTATGAAAACAAAACAAAACAAAATGAAATGAAATAGAACTTACTTGGGATCAGCTCTCTTGGTCTCGGTTTTCGATTTCCCACCCTTCATGTTGAAATCTGCAATTGAAATGAATTTCAAAAAATTGGATGAGAAAATTGATTTTGGAACGTAATAGAAAAAATAAATTGATGAGAAAAAGAGCTTACCAGAGAGAAAACGATGAGTTAGGGTTTGGTTGGGTGTGAGATGCGGAAAGGGAGAAAGATATTAATGTTGAGTTGTGATGTGAGGCCTGTTTTGGGGATTTTGCATATTGAAAATTCAATTGCAAATTTGCAAATACCAAAAGATAGGGCTTTAGGTGAGATTTAACAACAACAAAATATTGTCTCATGCCATATTTTGAAGATATCCAGAGAAATATCTGGTGAGGTCCATAAATGTCTTTTGAGATATTAACCATATTTGAAGTCCTGAAGAAGACAAAAAATGTATTAACAACTATAATATAAAAGTTTTATATACCGTCATTATTTATCAATTATTTTTATAATTTATTATTCAAAAAATAATACAAATTAATAATGTATAAATCTTTACCTTATATTTTATGAGATAGTTTAATCTTATTATTTACGTGGTCAACTAATCTTATTAAAAAAATTATGATTTAATGAGATAGTTTGACAACTTTTAGCTTTCATCTCCACCGCTGGCTTTTTAATAAGTGAAAATTTTGATTTTTTTTGTGTTATTAGGAGTGTTTCTTCACTTTTTTGAATAAATAATTAATCTCTTTTAGTGTTTTTGGCTGGTCCCTGCTGACAAGTATCGCTACCAGAAATCAAACATTTAACATTGAAATCTAGTAAAATCTTATACTACTTAATCAATACAACTCAAACTCTAACACATGACATTTAGATACTTTCAATTATAGGTTAACAAATCATTAAATAAATAGTGAGTCATAATACACCTAAAAACTTTGTCTCTTTCTTCTCTTCTAATTCATTTCATAATTTCTCCCTATTCGAAAATCAAATATTAACACAAATACAAATATTTAGAAAGAAAGACGGAAGAAGAAAAAGAAAGAAAATTTAATTTGTCACTGTATACATATTTTTTTCTTTTTTCTTCTTCATGATACTTTCTTCCTCTTTTCCTAAGGTCTTTCTCTCTCTTTCTCTAACCCAATTCCATATTTACACACCTAAAAACTTCAAGGAATATACTTTTTCTCAACAAAAAGAATAAACTTGCATTAAGAAAGCGCAATAGGTGTTAACCGGCACAACAATTAACAATACAAGAAAATAGGTCCACACACCAAGAAGCCATTTTACATTCATAATTCCTACAGAAAACCATAACCAAGATATGAGTTTAATCAACTCCATAATTATCAAAAAAACTACACTCATTTCCATTAAAAACTAAGCCATTTCTCATTATAATACACATCTGTTGTCCCACAAGTTATGTCACTGCATGTGTCATAAATTGTGATTGGTCTAGAAAATAATTAACTATTAATTTTTTAACTTAAATAGATTTTTTTAACCAATAACAGACTAGTGACACATGTAATGGCATAATTTGTGGGACAAGAGATGTGCTCCCTCCTCGTTAACCACATGAACCACTGGAGAGTCCAGTGTTGGATAAGATCATGACATATGGCTAATAAATTTTTTTAACGATTATGATTACATGTTATTTTTTATTAAAAATAAATAAAAACTCTTTAAAAAAATTTCAACCTCATATTACAGTACTGATTTCTCCAGGAGATGAGTTGAACTCCACATAGAGATGAGTGAGTTTAATATGTATTATGCATGAAGACCCTTCATGTACCACCACTTTTGTTTATACAATTATTGTATGTCCATCATGAAGACACAAATGCACTTCTTTTTTTTCTCCATACTCTATTTTTTACAAGGGAAACTAAAAAATAGAACAAAAAAAAACATAAACGAAACACCACACAACAATAAATTAGTTGTGTTCGTGAACAACACTAGTGCAATCAGCCAAAAGCAGTGGTGCACACTCAGCCGTAGGTTTATCCCAAAAAGCAGAAAGCCCCTCAGTGCCATTTTTAGCAAGGTAGTCAACAAGTCAGAGAGAATAGAAGCATATTGGTGAGCCCAAGGCAAGGAATCAGAATGACACTACACATTGAGGTAACCTCTTTCCCAGGAAAGAAGAAGACCATGCCTGATCCCAAGGATTTCAGCTAACAAAATCGAACCCTTCCCCACATAACCATAGAGTTACACCAACGCCAAAGCCATTAAAGTGTGGCTAGAAATAACTCATCTTTGCCGTGACAAGCAAAATTCTTCAGCCAAGCAACATGATCACTTGCATAGAAATCTGGATTATGATTGAAGCCTAGGCGGTACCACACTTCCACGAACGAGGACAAGCACAAATGCAATGGAGAATGTCTTCGCAATATGCTGAACATCTATCACAAATAGCAAAGTTAGTCAAATGACAATGAACACATAAAGAGTTTGTTGCAGAGCTCTTAAACAAATCATCAAAACAGATATTGAACCTTTCTCTCGGTTTTTGTTGTCCAACTCCAACCCAAATTCGACTCACCCGTCCAAGTTTTATAGGTTGCCCCAAGCCACTGGTAGCCAGAAGACGCAGTATACCCCCATTGACATTACCACCCCAAATTAGAGCGTCCTCCAAGCCATGAAAAATCGGAATAGGTTGAGTACCAATCAGTTTTCTCACATTCACAGACATAGGGGTATAGCAACAGGACAAATCTCAGCTTCCATCGCGCCAAACATCCTTGACCTTCAACTGTGTATCTGTTATATGGACATAATTCACCATATCACAAAGCTTTACGCCTTACATCCACTGATCATACCAAAGAGAAACTGAAGCCGAACCAATTCTCTAGCGGAAACTCACACCAATCATATCTTTAGCCTTAATAATCCCCCTCCAAGTATAAGAACAGGTCTTATTAGCCACAACATTCATGATATGCTTGCCCTTAAGATATTTATGTTGTAAGGCTTGGACCAAAAGTTTGTCCTCATTGTACACAATGTTCCACACAAGCTTCCCAAACATTGAAATATTCGTAAGTCTAGCTTCGCAAATTCTCGTACCATCATATTGCATTGGGCAGGTCATGACATCCCTATTAACCATATTCAAACCACGAGTAACACCATTTTAATTCCAAATAAAGCCTATAATCAACTTGTCAATTCTATCACATACTCTCTCATGTAACCACAAAGACTGCATAGTATAAATGAGAATGAAAGTAATGGCCGACTTTGTAAGACAAGTCTTTTGAGCTTGGTTGAGGAGGTTGAACTTTCAAGGAGGCAACATATTTTGAATTTTCTCTAGTATGGGATCAAAGGCTTCCTTTTTGACTCTATCCTATAGGAGAGGGATGTCAAGCTCTGAAGCCCGGATTCGTCAAACACTCTTACGTGTTAGTGTCCGACACGTATTCGACACGGATACGCTCGGATTCGCGAACGATACGTATCATAGATTATCCAAAAATTAAAAAAATAAAATAAAATAAATAAATATTAAGACATATATCCAATTCGTTTTCAATAAAATAAATGATATATTAATTCGTTTTCAGTAAAGTATAGAATATATAGATTCGTTTCCAATAGGATAAGATAGATTCGTTTTCAATAAAAAATGATAAATAAAACAGGATAAGATAGATTCATTTTCATTAAAATATGATAATATATATTTGTTATGGAGGACAATGATTTTATGATAAATTCGTTTTCATTAAAATATGATAAAATAGATTTGTTATGGATGACAATGATTTTAAATTTTCATTATATTTTTTACTTCGAATATTTTGATTTACACTTATAATTTTATCATATTTTATGTGTTTTTTATTATTTTATACGTGTATCCATGAACGTATCGCATCCTGTATTTTGGAAAAAATACGTGTCGACGTATCGGATACATATCGTACCTGACATATGTCTCAGTATCCATGCTTCATAATCCGGCAAAGGCTTGCTTTCCAGTGTTAATAACGTTTTTGGAGCAAATTGCCTTGGATTTCTCGAAGTTAACATGAAGGCCAGAAACCAAGCAAAACATTTTCAGAGCCTATGCTATTAAGCTGACTTGAGGATTGCTAGCCTTCTTGAACAACATGACATCATCGGCGAAGTAAAGGTGGGAAATGGCGGGTTCACCTCTAGATATGCCGATTGGAGACCATCCACCCTTCATTCCTAATTGGTTTATGAGGAGGGCAAGTTTTTCCATGCACAAACCCTGAGAAGGTTCAAAGGATACCAATTTAGAACCATTCCAAAGAATAGAGAAAGAGGAGAAGTCACACACCACCGTAGCCTAGGGGAATCCAAAGTCTAGAAGGGTCATTTTCAGAAAATTCCAACATAGTTTATCATAGGCCTTCTCAAGTCCACTTTGAAAGCTACCACACCTTTCCTAACCTTAGTATAGTTGAAATAATGCATGATCTCTTTAACCAAAATAACATTATCAATTGTGTCCAGACATGGAATGAAGCTATTTTGTAGGGGGCCAACAAGATCATTTAAGAAGGGTCTAAGTCTATTCACCAACACCTTGGTAATGACTTTACAAGTGACGTTGCAAAGACTAATGAGGCAGAAATTCTTAAAGGAGATAAGAGCTTTCGTTTTAGGAATCAAATACAAGTAGTGTCTCCACCAAGGTAGGGTAAAAGGATCTCTTGTTGAAGGCTTTATGATCCAGTTTCCATATATCATCTCCTACAATATCCGAGTACCTCTATTTAATAACAAACAAAATTAAATTTGTTTCTTTAAATCTTATATGTTGAAGTTGTCTTCAACTAAGTTAGTATCTGGATCCACTAGTTGAAGTTGTGTGATGGGCAATTATTATATAAATAGCCTGATATATTTCACAAACTTTTACCCATAATAATTAGAAAATAAATATTTAGTTGAAGCTTTTTTACACATTTGTTGGTGTCCAAAAGAAAATCATATATATTTTGCGTCAAACATTAAAATTTAACTTTTTTGAAAATCATACCTATAAAGTAATATAATTTTACAATTTAAATTTATCATTGTAATTGAAGTTGGGAAAACGTGTGGATAAGCATGATGTTTTAGTATTCATCTACCTAAGTCACAATACTTAAGCATTGGATCCTTATTTAATGATACGGATCTTAAAAAATAAAATAAAATCTCTCTATTTTGGAATAGAAGGAGGACCCAATAATTGAAATTTTTGAGTTAAAGATACATAAAAATACTGAGTTACTGGAACCTTACGCGTCTAGATATTAAGAAGATAATCAAGTTCAAAATTTGCTAGATCATTCATAATAAAAGTTTGAAGGGTCTTTATTTAAGAAATTATTTTTTAACCTAAAATTTTAAACTGTACATTATTCTCTACCTTTAATTCAATTTATTGCTTTAATTACACTGTATTCAAAATCTTTTTATTACAAGGGAAGATTCACCTAATCCACCTAATTGAAATCAAATCATTTTTTGCTAACTATATGAAACCATATCAATATCCTAATTGAAACCATCTTAATTGAACTAAAAAAAGATTTCAAACATGTGTCAAGAAAATTACCAAGGGTTGCTACCCAATTTTTGTGGGCGCGACGAGAAAAATGCAATTAAATACTATGTAGTCGTCATCGATGTTTTTTAGAGGGAAAACATGAAAAACCAATTTTTAAAAAAGATTGGTCTGCTTGCACAAATAAATTAAGTTCGGAAGTCGGTTACAGATGAGGAATATATTAGACACATCATACCGCCCGTTATAAAAAAATGGTACCTAGATAAATTATGTGCATATTTATTCAAAACATTGATTTTACCATCACATTATTAACCAGAATAAAGAAAGATAAAATGTTTTTTTTTGTCTGACAGGGAAATACCTGCTCCTACATATCTCTAGCTGCAATAGAGAAATCAAGGCTGCGTAGTTCTTTTAGAAAATAGTTGATTGATGGGCATATTTTATTTTTATCATAAAGTTAGCAAAGTAAGATAACACGACAATGCACAAGGCCTATAGTGAGCTAACTTATATTGCTTCTAAAAATTATTTGAAAAGAAATTACAACATAAGGTAACGCGACAAGTAGAGCTGACAATAACCGAACCAACTCAGTATTCGTTCGAAACTCGATTCGTTATTTAGCTCGATAAACTTGGTTCATGAACTAAATGAGCTGAACTTGAGCTAGAAATTAAGTTAGTTAAATAAACGAGTCGAACTTAAGTTGGATATAGTTCGACTCGTTTGATTCATGAGTTGACTCGATATATATATATAAACTAATTTTAAGTTTATTCTGACCCATATTTAATTATTTATTTGAGTTGTTCAAATGAACCATTCGAACTGAACCAACAGTTCGCTAACTTTAACCGAGCCGAACTCAAGCTAAAATAATAACTTGTATCGAACTCAAGTCGAGTTTCGATCCGAGCCAATCCTTATCAAGCTGAACCGAGTTGAGCTTTGGTTCGACTAGGTTCGGCTTGTTTCCAGCCCTAGCGATAAGGCACTACGCCTATAGTGAGTTACCTTTTATTGCTTTTAAAAATTAATTGAAAAGATGTTACAACATAAGGTAACGCGACAAGTACTAGGCCTATAGTGGGTTACCTCCTATTGCTTTTAAAGATTATTTGAAAAGAAATTACAACATAAGTTAACGCAACAAGACACTAATTGAAAATAAATTTACAACATAAGGTAATGCGACAAGACATTCGGCCTATAGTGGCTTAATTCATATTACTTAAAAAAATTATTGAATAAGAATTTATAACATAAAGTAACATGACAAGACAATAGGCCTATAGTACCTCACATCAGTTTTTTTAAATTATTATTTGTTGCTACATTTTATATATATATATATATATATATATATATATATATACATTCTTATTTAAATAAACAAATAATAATTATTATAAAAAAAATAATAAATAAAAGAAATAAAGCAATAAAATATCACAACAGTAACAAAAACGAAAAATCATTAACTTAATAAATATATAATAATCAAAAGGAAATCAAACAAATTGGGGATTTAGGGGTAGAGTTTGAAATTAATTTGGGGATTTAGGTTTAAATTAATTTAGGAGTTTAAGTCTAAATTAATTTGGGGTAAGAGTTTTAAAATCAAATTGGGATTAAGGATTAAATCAATTTGAGGCTAAGGATTTTAAAATAAAATGGGGGTTTAGGGTTAAATTAAATTGGGGATTAAGTTTCAAAATTAATTTGGAGATTATGGTTAGAGTAAAATTAAAATAGGGTTTAAGGTTAACAACAATGTGAAATGTTCAACAATAAAATTAGTTTCCAAACATAAGTACTTGACATTACACACATTATAATAACAAAAAGAGAATAAAACAAATGATAAGAGAAGTATCTCTTTAGAGCTTATGGAAAATGAAGAAGATGCTACATTTTTCTTTCTAAGTGTGTATCTTTCTCTTTTAAAAATTAGAGTTGCCTCCTTTTTTTTTGCTGATTACCTTTTGTGAGTTGCTAAGTTAGGCATTATATGGGGGGTGTGGATTAGGGTTTCCGGTTGGGCCAGGGGAAAAACCTAGTTGCCATAAACATTTGAAATTTTGATCCCCTTTGTGTTTTGAAATTTTTACCCCATTCAAAATTGGGTGTTTATAGTTGTTCCTCTTTACTTGCTTTTCATTAGATAACAGAAGCGACAAATGTTGCTAAAGTTATCATGGTGAGAAGGAAGTAAATATAAGAAAACCAAATTTTGACTGGGTAATAACACACGAAGGAAAAAGTCTCAAGCTCAAGCACACAACATAAGCTCGAGGTTAGTGGGTATAAAGCTCACGAGTCCAAAAGTTGACCAAATGAGACCACTGAAAGGTCAAAGCACAATCACGCGACCGTTGAGGGGTCGGGGTGCAAAAGGATAAAAGAGACCGCTGAGGGTTCGAAGCACAATCCCGCGACCGCTTAGGGGTCAGGGTGCAAAATGATAAAAAAGACCAGTGAGGGGTCGAAGCATGATCACGCAACCACCGAGGGGTCGGGGTGCAAAATGATAAAAGAGACCACCGAGGGGTCAAAGCATAATCACTCGACCACCGAGGGGTCGGGGTGCAAAAGGATAAAAGAGATCATTGAGGGGTCAAAGCACAATCACGCGACCGCTGAGAGGTCGGGGTGCAAAAAGGTAAAAGAGACCACTGAGGAGTCAAAGCACAATTACGCGGTCACTGAGAGGTCGAGGTGCAATAGGATAAAAGAGACCAATTAGAGGTCGAAGCATAATCACACGACCGCCGAGGGGTCGGGTGTAAAAGGATAAAAGAGATCATTGAGGGGTCAAACCACGATCAAGCGACCGCTGAGGGGTCAGAGTGCAAAAGGATAAAAGAGACCACAGAGGAGTAAAGGCACAATCACGCAACCACTGAGGGGTCAGGGTGCAAAAGGGTAAAAGAGACCACTGAGGGGTCAAAGCACAATCACGCGACCGCCGAAGGGTTGGGGTGCCAAAGGATAAAAGAGACCATTGAGGGATCAAAACACAATCACGCGACCGCTGAGGGGTTGGGATGCAAAAGGGTAAAAGAAGCCACCAAGGAATCAAAGCACAATCACGCGACCACTGAGAGGTCGGGGTGCAATAGGATAAAAGAGACCATTGATGGGGTCAAAACGTAGATAATGATGGACTTTGGGTCAAAAATAAAAAGAACACTCGGGTTCAAGACTTTCGGTCATGCATATATATGATAGTGCTAATGAAAATGTTGTATGAGTAACGTGAAGATGTTTGCAATGATGCATGCGTAATGTATTACACATTTGTGAACAACTTTATTATCACCATGAAGATTGATTGATATAAAATCATAACGCTTCCTCAGTAGATAACAACTAATCAAGCCGATATTGATCACATCCTCTTTATTTTTTTTTTCTTTTCTGTTTTTCTTTTTCCTTCTTCTTGGATTCCCCTTGGGGTGCTGCCTTCCTTCATTACGGTAAAATACATCATTTTTTCATCGTCGATATACACCTCGAGACTCAGTTCTAATGAGTTTTGTTTGCTTGAACCGCTAGTGAAAGACAATATCATAAGAGTTACCTGATTATACAGTACGAACATCATATTTATATAACTTGAGACTTATCTAAGTGAACATGCACACATTAATTTATAGTAGGGAGATGCATAAATTTTCTTCTATTTAAGGAATTTTAATAGGAAGATCTAAGGATATATGTGTTACGAGAGGTATTATAAGTTGCAAAATTTTGCAAATTTTTCGCCCAAGTATAAGGTATTTGCTCATTTATCAATTGACATCCCGAGATGGCCGGATAACTAGACCATCGTGCTAGCCTCGTTTGGTACTCCCAAGAACTTCATATTTTATCCCATAATGCGAGAAACTTCTACAATTCCAACTTAATATGCAGCATGTGGAGGATTATGGCTTACCCCTATAATGGTAGACTTTCAAGAGATTCACCTTTTCATTGCCCTAACTTTTACTTAGGTTGCCCTTTCGTGTTTTCAACCTAACGAGTTTCTCATTCTTACCCTAACTTTTGCTTAGGCTGACCATTTTGGTTTTCAACCTAATGCGCTTTTATTTTATTTCAAGTTTCTATTTTTAGGCATAGACATTCTTGATTGTGTCAGTATTCATAGGTTTGGGTAAAACATTTCCATCCTTGACTTGTAATACTAGAACAAGTTACAAAATTTTGCAAATTTGTTTCCCCAGTATAAGATAATTGCTCACTCATCAATTGTTCTTCTAAGATAGCCGAATAAGTAGACCATCATGCTAACATTGTTTGATTCTTCCCATAACTTCTTACTCATTTCTAAATTTCTCGAAACTTCTATGATTCCCACCTGATGCACAACCGTGAGAGTGATCTTGATTCACACAAAGCATGACATGCTCGTAAGAAAAAAATGCCCTTTTATTGCGTTAATTTTTGCCTAGGTCGCCTTTTTGGATTATGAACCTACCATGCTTTTATTGATACCCTAATTTTTGCTTAGGTTGTTCTTTCTAGTTTTCAACCTAACGAGTTTTTTACTTCTTTTTTTTCTTTTTTAGGCATATAATCTCTTAATCACGTCTATGTTTACAGGTCTGAGTAAAACGTTCTCATCCATGTCTTGCAAGATCTGAGTCACCCTTGAGAATGCATTCTTGACAATCTATGAACCTTCATAGCTTGGGGTCTATTTTCCACAAGCATCTTCTTGATTTTGGAGGATCTTTTTAAGCACTAAGTCCTCAATTTCGAATTCTCTGGGACTAACCTTCTTATCAAAAGCTCTCATCACTCTACCTTGGTATAATTGACCATGGTGGAAAATGGCCGCGAACCTTTTCTCTTTAATCATGAGCAATTGCTTATACTTGAGGTTAACCCATACCGACTCTTCTTCCTCTACTTCCATCAAGGCTCTTAACAAGGGAATCTCCGCTTCTATGGGTGAAATAACTTCCATCTTGTACATCATTGTTGTCTATGATGCCCAAATATTGTTCCATTAGGGATAAATTATAACTCATGGCCACACCATTAACGAAAACATCAATGTGAGGATGAGGAAATCATCTTTCAGACTTGCTTCGTTCAAATTTCAGTAGTCCACACACATTCTCAGATTCTCTCCTTTCTTGGGTTCCAATACAACATTAGTCACTCGTTATGTATATCGAGACATTTCTATGAAACCTGACTGCCATTGTTTCATTATCTCTTCCTTTACTCCTCAACCATCTTCTCCATCACCAAACTCAATAAGATGATTATCAGGTACCGCAAAAGAATTAATTGATAAATGTTCAAGTATCCTATAACTGGATAAAATCTCTGCAAAATTATGATACATGTATTGATGCACGAGACGTTGGGGAAGAAATGAGACATAAAATACGGATGTTCGTAAAGGTATGGCAAAAGGATAAATATATGTGAGTGAAGATGATAAAAATTGATGAATGATGGATTGATGGGGAATCGTTAGATAGTCATGCACATTCACTAAGATATTGTCTCAAGTAACATAAATATAAGTCAAAATAAAATTCAAAGTATATAAGTTACAGCATAATCAAATAATTACAATTTAAATTTGTCCATCATTAACTCAGACTACCAATTTTTAAAGGATCATTTTCTTCATCACGAAGGATGACATGATTTATGAACAATTTGTCTTCTTTCAAGGAACTAATAGAGATGTGGAGATTAGGATTAATAACAGATCCCTTCTCCTATTCTTGTCATCTATGTCTTCACTTGGATTCCTTTATTTTGTGAATTTTTAGCCTTCATTGTTGTTTGAGCTTTGGGGTTAAAAATATGAGTTTGATTAGCGTTGTTTTACCTAGGTCACACAGTGATTCCAATTATAAATTTGTAACTCCCAAAGATTTTGATTTAAAAAATTATTTTTGAATTATTGAAACTATGTCTATTATCAAACGAAGAACTTTCCATATAACAAGTTAACTATCCCACAATCGTTTTCTAGGGTTATAACCCCTCTAGATCGTGTAGTGGTTGACGAAAATCATAGAGAGAGTACATGGACGCCACAATATGATTGCATTTGTTTTATTGATAATTCATGGTCTCATGATATATAGAATGAGAAATCGTTTGGTAAAGGATCTTGAAAACAAATGATAATGTTGGTCCTTTCTCACATATGTATGAAATGGATGTATGATTCGATGCATGCATTTCACATAAGTGTTATAATAAATGTTGTAGTGACATGAACGCCACATGAATCCCCTTTTTCTTTTCCCTTTTTTCTTTTCTTTTTTCATTCTTTCATTTTTTTTACAATTAAGATATTATTGTTTTTTTCTTTTTTTTCTCTAGTGCATGATATGCATGTGTATAACATTATGAAATAATTTATATTTTTTTTTGAGTGCATGACATGCATATGAATGCTATAATGAAATGATTTATATATTATTTTTGTTTGAGTGCATGATATGCATGTGAATGGTATAATGAAATTATTTTTTGATGACCAAATGCATGATATGCATGTAGATGTTGTCCTGAAATGATTTTTTTTGTAAGCCTTCCATCCTAGCATAAGAGTACCGAAGTGTAGTGGTACCTTAATTCACTCAGACTCATGTGATGGTCAATCACTTTATGATTGCAGGATAGAGGTATTCCGGACTTTATGCTGAATAATAAAATGACAAAAAAAGATGCATACTCCCGTGTCCTATATAAAGGTGTTTGATCCTACGAGGTTTGTTCGGTCTAAAAGGTCATACCCTAGGACGAAGTTATAAGGTCCATACATGCAAAATTTGGTGCTACAAGACTCCTCTAGGTCCTCAGACTGCCGTCACTAGTGGAAGCTGATGGCTCGGATATCACAAATATGACACGAAGATGTACGAGACACCATGAGGGCCATATTCATAATACCCAGTAACAATCTGAGTGATACATCATCACAATACTGAAATGTGTAAGAAGATCCAATAACGATAAGACAATGTATTCATATCAGTAGGTAAATAGGCCCGGTAGACGACCGAAGTAACAATGCATGAATAATAAAGTGTGTGGGGAAGTGTACAAACCTCAACACAATAATGCATAAAAACCCAACAGTAATCCCAAAACTTGTACATAATGGCAAAACACCACGTATATATACAAGGTTTATTTACAAATAAGTAATAAATAAGAACGACAACAAAACAAAAATAAAATGAAACAATAAAATTAAAATAATGATTTAAATATCCACACAATTAATCTTCAAAGGCCTGACTCTCAGCTGTCCCCGTGGAGTCGCCTTGTTGTCGCTACCCAACTTCTATAGGTGTGACAAAAAATATATAATTAAATGCAATGGAGTCGTCATCGATATTTTTCAGAGGGAAAACATGAAAAATCAATTTTTAAAAAAGATTGGTCTGCTTGCACAAAGAAATTAAGTTCAAAAGTCGGTTACGAGTGAGAAAGGTATTAGGCACCTCAAATCGCCCATTATAAAAACGGTACCTAGATCAGTTATGTGGATATTTATTCAAAACATTAATTTGACCATCACATTATTAAACAAAATAAAGAAAGACAAAAAATATTTTTTTTAAATTTTTAGTGACTGACAGGGAAAAATCTGCTCCTACGTATCTCTAGTTGCAATAGAGAAATCAAGGCTACGTAGTTCTTTTAGAAAATAGTTGATTGGTGGATATATTTTATTTTTTTATTATAAAGTTAGAAAAGTAAGATAACGCGATAATGCACAAGGCCTATAGTGGGCTAACTTATATTGCTTCTAAAAAAAATTTGAAAAGAAATTATAACATAAGATAACGCGACAAGACAATGTGCATATAGTGAGTTACCTCTTATTGCTTTTAAAAATTAATTGAAAAGATTTTACAACATAAGATAACGTGACAATGCACTGGGTTACTTCCTATTGCTTTAAAAATTATTTGAAAAGAAATTATAACGTAAGGTAACGCGACAAGACACTAGGCCTATAGTGGCTTACCTCATATTCTTTTTAAAAATAGTTTGAAAAGAAATTTACAACATAAGATAATACGACAAGACACTCGACCTATAGTGGGTTATCTCATATTGCTTTAAAATTTTATTGAATAAGAATGTACAACATAAAGTAACGCGACAAGACACTAGGCCTATAGTGAGTTACCTCACATTGTGTTTTTAAATTTTTTTTTGCTACATTTTACATATATATATACACATTCTTAATAAACAAATAATTATTATTATAAAACAAAATACTAAAACAGAATAATTAATAAAATAAATAAAAAATAAAAAATCGTAACAAAAACGAAAAAACATTAAGTTAATAAATGTATAATAATCAAAAGGAAAGCAAACAAATTGTGGATATTGGGAGTAGGATTTGAAATTAATTTGAAGATTTAGGTCTAAACTAATTTAGGAGTTTAACTCTAAATTAAGTTGGGGTAAAAGTTTTAAAATCAAATTGGGGTTTAAGATTAAATCAATTTGAGACTAAGGGTTTTAAATTGGGGATTAAGTTTCAAAATCAATTTGAGGATTAGGGTTAGAGTAAAATTAAATTGGGGTTTAGGGTTAACAACAATGTGAGATGTTCAACAATAAAATTATTTTCCAAACACAAATACTTGACAATACACACATTATAATAACAAAAAAGAATAAAACAAATGAGAAGAGAAGTATTTCTCTAGAGCTTATGGAAAATGAAGAAGATGATACATTTGTTTTAGTTTCTCCCTTCTCTCTTTATCAAGCGTTTTTTCTTTCTAAGTGTGTCTCTTTCTCTTTTAAAAATTAGGGTTGCCTCCTTTTTTTTGCTGATTACCTTTTTTGAGTTGCTAAGTTAAGCATTATATATGGGGTGGGAATTAGGGTTTTTGGTTGGGCTAGGGGAAAAAGCTCAGTTGCCACAAACATTTGAAATCCTGATTTCCCCCTTTCCATTTTAAAATTTTTACCCCGATCAAAATTGGGTGTTTACATCAAGAAATTAATTTTTTTTACTTCACAAGTAATTTTGAGCAACATTCTTAGGAGAAATGTAAGGAGGAACTTCGATTATACATAACCGACTTTTTTTGTATAACCAAGAATATTACATCACCATCTGGTTAAAGAATTACTTTTGTGTGTTTCACTACTTCCAACAAGTGTTGCGTACAAAAAATTGAACATTTAAGAGTTTGCTCTACCTGAGGATTCAATATGGTCTTATACTACTTGACCATTAGCTTGTTGGTTATGCATGGCAGACGACATTGAACTTAGAGGATTATTATGAATTATTTTTCAAATTGAAATGAGGGGTTTTCAATTTTCCCATTCAAACAAACTTAGTAAAAGCTAATTTTGTTTTAATGTTTTTGGTTAGGGTTGACAATTAAAACCGAGCCTGTAGTTATCCATCCGAACTTAGCCCAAATTTAATATGGAAAACTTAATATGATTGAGTTCAGGTTCAAGTTTTACACGAATTCAACATCCGATTTCGGGTTTGATATAGTTGATACTCTACTCGAACTCGATTAATATATATATAATTATAATATTACACATAAATATATAACCTATATATAGCACATATATACAAATAAATTTTTCAGACAGGTTCCCATTAAGTTCAGGTTACCGAAACCGGACGGGTCCAGGAATAACATCATTATTTTTAACTCTAGTTAATTCAGGATCAGGTTTTGGATTTCTGATTCTGGGTTGTGAAAGCACAAACTCAATCTCAACCCGTCCTATTGTCATTCATATTTTTGGTCACCACTATATTATATATATATATTCTGTATATTTAATATGTAAGATATGACAAGAGCAATATATTTGTTATTTTACATGTGAATGAAAATGATGAACATTTACAAACAGGTGTTATTATATGGAAATAGTTAATTTGTTGCACATGGTATGCGGCTAAATTAGTGTTGTTTGGTATTCTAAATTTGGCAATGATGGATAAATATAGACAAATTCTGCAAAGCTTAGTTTCTATTTCCATTTCATTAACTTTCTTCAAAATTGACACATTAATTTAGTTCCATTATTTGCAATATTTGACAATTGATCATTGAAAATATTGCATGTGGTACTGATTGGGAGATGAGCTGCATTTCTTGTCTAGCTTTTCGTCAAAAGAAATTGGATAATAGTGTTGAAGAAAAAGATAATCTACATTTGAAAGAGAAAATTGGAGGAGAAAATTCTTCTGGGGCTTCAAGTTTCACCTTTTATGAGCTTTCATTGGCAACAAAGGGTTTCAAGTGTGCAAATTTGATTGGTGAAGGAGGTTTTGGAAAAGTTTACAAGGGTCATCTCTCAAAAGGCCAGGCAAGTCAAATCATATATATAAAGGTTTATCGACCCGACCCATGTAGTCGATCTTACTTAGTTAGATAAAAACTTGATTGTTGTTGTTGTGTTTATTGTTTGTTTGTTCAATTGTACAGGTTGTCGCTATAAAACAATTAAACCTTGATGGTCAACAAGGTTCTCATGAATTTGTTACTGAGGTTCTTATGTTAAGCCTTTTCCATCATTCAAATCTTGTTAAGTTAATTGGATATTGTAGTGAAGGAAATCAGAGGCTTTTGGTTTATGAGTACATGCCCAAGCGTAGCCTTGAACATCATCTTTTTGGTAATTAACATTTCCATTATCTTTCTCTTTAATCAGACATGTTAAGTATATCTTAAAATGTCTTCTTTGTTGCTGCGAAATTCTTAACTAACTACAGTCATGGTTGAATATTGTAAAAATATTTTTGGATGAATTTAATTTTTGATATATTCTTGTCAAAGTTTTTTATATTTATGTTAAATCATTCCTTGCCATATTATTAAAAACATTTGACCTTTATAATAATCACTTCAAGAAATATACATATGGTCAATTTTCATCTGATCATGTTGTACGAGGTTAGTTTATGGTGTAAAAGCTTCACATGAATGTTAATAGTTGGGTGAGACTTTTGACATTGTAACAGACATAATCATACTCCCTGTTAATTAATTATGATTTAATTTCTTTTACAAAATTATTATTGGTCAAAAGTAGTATGAATCAGTATTTGAGAGTTAATACTCATGGGTACAAAATTAAACTCTTAGATAATGAAATGTAATATGTATGCACTATTACTATAAGAATCTATACACAATTAGTATATTATTCAACATTTATTTATATTTCTTATATTTAAGATTAAGTGATAATTAAACATGAAAACAACTATCCCAATAAATTTTATTTTCTTATAATTAGACAATCAAACTTTACAAAATAATATAAAAATAGTAATTTTTGTTTTTATAATTTTCTTTTTAATTAACTAACAAATTTCAATCACCAAATCAACTTTATATATATATATCAAATAATAATTTGACTACACATCAGCAATTATGCCTCTTTACACAAATATGTACTTCATTTTCTCAATATGTTCAGAACCAGAGAAAAGTAAACAACTATCTTGGAATGTTCGGATGAAGATAGCTGTTGGAGCTGCACGTGGTTTGGAATATCTTCAATGCAAAGCATATCCACCAGTTATCTACCGTGACTTGAAATCTGCAAACATTTTATTGGACCATGATTTTAACCCAAAACTCTCAGATTTTGGTCTTGCTAAACTTGGTCCTGTTGGAGATAATACACATGTTTCAACCAGAGTCATGGGTACATATGGTTATTGTGCTCCAGAGTATGCCATGAGTGGCAAATTGACACTTAAATCTGATATTTACAGTTTTGGTGTGGTCTTGTTAGAGTTGATCACTGGACATAAGGCTTTAGATTTGACCAGAAAATCTGGCCATCAAAACTTAGTTGCATGGGTAAGTCCTTTTTTTTTTGTTATACTATCCTTATCATGCTTTTTCATTTAAGTGTTTTGACATAGATCAGATGTCTCAATTTCTGTCTCATCTTTCCAATGAGAAAATGTCATTGGATTAAAAAGAAAAATTATAAAAATACAAATTAACACTTTTATATTACTTGGATGAAGTTCATTTTGGTATAGAGATCCTTATTTTTTGTTTTACATCCTAAATAAGAATTTGTTGTCTCAAATCATGTCCCAAATTTTGTCTCGTACTAATGAAAACATACAATGTTAATTAAAAAACAATTAAATATTCATTATTTTTTGTTTTTATTTTATTGTCATTGGTGCGAGACAATATTTGAGATGTTAAATCATTGTTCGTTAATTACATGATTTATTGGGGGAATATGACGAAAATAAGAAGTAAAGTATGGCATCTTACAAAAATACTAGCCTGACTTGTGATAGTAATATATTTGCCTTTTGAAATAATAATTGAGTAAATACTCATTTTAGTGTCTTATATTTTTTGACATTATCAGTTTAGTCCTTCAAAAAAGAAAAGACTTAAAATGGTCCTTACAAATTTCAAATGTGAGTCAAATTATCTTTTCTGAGTAAACTTAGTCTCTACCAAGTGTTGTAAAACATGCTAAAAAGACTAATTTAACTCACGTTTAGAATTTTTGGAATCATTTTAGTTCTTTTTTCTAAGACAAATGATAAGTTCAAAAAATCTGAGGGACTAAGTATTTACTCGTAATAATAATCATTTCCTAAGATTTTTTCCCATGCTATCATAGTATCATGTCTCTTTTTTCTTCTGGGGGACTCTCACTATATCATTGTACATTTGTAATAAGTTTGCTTTTTACATTAGTGTTTGTGATTTTTCAGTTTCGGCCATATTTCAATAACAAAAGAATGTATGCACAAGTGGTTGACTCTCGTTTAGAAGGAAACTACCCTCCACGTAGTTTGAACCATGCAATTGCTATTACCGCAATGTGTCTTCAAGAGGATGCGAATCGTCGTCCCCTTATTAATGATATTGTTGTTGCACTCGAGTACATAGCTTCTAAGAGCATTCGTGAACTCAACAAACGTCTTGAATCAAAACCAGAAACAAATCCCAACTAATTTTCAGAGACTCACATTTTTTTATTACCTTCAAGTTCTGCCTACGCCTATAGCAGCAATATTGCTGCATGTGTTACCATTATAGTAGTGAAGAAAAGAAAATATTGCCGTAGCAGTAGTGAAAGAAGAAAAATAGACTTCCATGCTACGGTTCAAAATTCATTATTGTGGATTATTATTAGTTGTATTGAAAAATTCATTAGTTATTTTATGTTATTATTAACTACAAAATTTGGTTTTGCAACCAGAAAGGCTAGAGCTGGAATGCCATTTAGTTGAAGAGTGGATGTAACATTTTGTAAATGTTATTGTAATGGTACTATATATGAGACATTATTGTTTAAGGGGCGTAAAGTCTTTATCTTCTACATTTATGTTACCAATAATGTTTTAAGAAAATATTTTTTACAAAAGTTACAAGCATGTAAGCTACACCGATGATATAAGAGTTTTTAATATTACCATTTTATTATTCATCATTTATATTTGAATATTATTAACATTTAAATATAAGTAACACAATTGAATAATATATGATATATTAATTATGTAGAAATCTTTACACTAGTAATATATTAGATATTATTATCTTTATAAGGAAATTGTTATCTAAAGAACTTGGAGACATAGTTTGATTGCTACTCTTGAAATATTGATAAACATTAATGCATTCCTTTAAATCAGTATCACAAAGCTAGTCTTTTTATAAGCAAAATTTGTGCTCCTAATCTTGACACGGTTTTGATGAAGACGCTAACATCACTAAAAATAAGAAAAGGAAGAATACTTATGATGACAAAGAAGACAAAATTTTAAGACAAATTAGTCTAAGTCTAAATAGGTACTTCTATCTTATACTCTTGAATATACAACAGTAGTAATGCTCAAACTATTTTAAAAGAAAATTGAAGCACTTCAAGTATACTCAAAACAATTTTCAAAAATAGTGTGTAACGGATTATTGCATCTAAGTAACAGGTTACATGTGTGAGAAAAGATTTATCCAACTTAAAACTGGTCAGAGTAATCCATTACTTTCTTTGAGTAACATATTACTAATTTTAATGAAGTTGAGTAACTGATTACCCACTTGTTGTAATCGATTACTCTAAATCGAATTTAAATGCTCAGTGGACAGAATGTTTGGGCAATCGATTATTGGTTATAATCGATTACTAAGAGTTGTTGCATCAGATTTCAGATTTCAAAATGACAGGTTTTCATCGCAAACGAAATGTCTTCACTCCAATCTATTCCTACCTTTTCGTAGAGGCACTATGAGTGATTGGAAAGTCTATTTAAAGGCATTGAATCTCACAACACAAACACACAACTCTCATACAAATTTTAAAAGCTCTTACACACATTCTGAAAATATTTTTCTGCACTTTTGGTAACTAGTTCTTAAACTTTCAAAGTTGATTTTTCTGAAGTTGCTTAAAGTAAAGTGTTTCAAAGTTTACCAACTTATAAAGAACATTATTACTAAGTATACAAAAGAGTTGATTAGATTGCAAGTTATATTAATTTCAAACTTGTAAAGGCAATCTGTCATTGTTGTACATTCTTTATTATTATTGCAGAATACTTTCTTTCACAAGGTGTGATAAGAAAGGGGATTAGAATCACTTGGAAATGTGTTTTCCAAGAGTGAATCAGGATTAGTGAGTGTGTAAGGTACATAGAGATCTTGGGATGAGATATTATAATTGCAACTCATAATCTTTAGTGAAGAAATCTCTTGTGCTGCAAGAGTATTGGATGTAGCCTTCGATGGACAAGAAGGTGAACAAGTATAAAAATCCTTGTGTATTATCTTCTCCCTTATCTCTTTGATTATTTATTTGTTTAATTTTTGTATATATTTTCCCCTGCACTTTAAGCTTCTTAAAAAGAAAAAGAAATTGTTTTCTCAATCTCTTTACAAAAACAACAAAAAGGTGCAAAAGAAAGTGAAAAACAAAAAGAGATTGAAAAATATAAAGAAAAACCAAAAAGAAGTCAAGGTTCAAAAGTTAAGAGGTTAGAAAACAATTTACAAAATGCTCTCTTTTTACTTGAACTTAACTTGATTATCTAGAACAACCATGATTGTCCAAATCAAACCTCATTACAATTGAAAACAAGACCTTAGTGATCCTTGATTAATTATTCAATTTAAGAGAATAGGTGAGACAAAGAACAAGTTCAAATTACTACAATCAAATGGTTGAAAAATTGAGTGAAACACTTACCCCGTTAAAGTTCCAATTTTGAACTTGTATGTAAAAACATTTTTTGATTGAAAAATATTTACTTAGGTAAATTGTTGCATATTTTTAATGAACAAAAACATACATTTTACGTTTGAAGCATTATGTGTAAAAAAAATCACAAATCATGAAAAATCTCATTGAGAACAAATTTTTTATCATGCTTAAGCAAATTTGAAATCATGATAATCATATCTTAAAAATTAGTCAAATTTTCATTTCGGATGTACCTTACCATTTGTTTGAGGACAAACAAAGTCTTAAGTTCGGGGGAGTTGATAAGTTCCAATAATGCCTAAATTTTATACACTTTTTATGGCACTTATCCTTGGCAAAATTGAGAAAACCAACTTAATTATGCACTTTTTGGATAAATTATCACAATCTTGTATATATACAATGATCCATACATAACATGCTTAAGCTTGACGTGGCAAGCTATGTGCTTAGCCTTAAGCATGACTCAACAAGACTTGGTCTATGTGAAAAAATATAGAGTCAACTTGAAGCTTTTCACTAAGCAACTTAGCTTGGACCAAGCCCACACCTAGCTGACCTGGACCCAATCTGGCACGGTCAGAACACAAGTCTGGCACAAGTAAACCTGTTCAAGCAGACAGCTTAGCGGAGCACCTGGACCGCCCAGCTTGGAACCACACACCTGACCAGATCAGTAAGCACCACGCCACATCACCAATAGCACGATCAAAGCTGCTCAAGCAGGCAGCTTAGCGGTGCCACATAGTAGCTTGGCGGTGTACACCTAGCAACTTGGTCAAGTTGACTTAGCCACCAAGCAACCATGACCCCATGCATGACCTCACTCCAAGTAGCATACATATGCTTTTCAGAGGTAGCTCACAATAGTTGGGCTAGTAGCTCATAACTAGCTTGGGTGACTCAGGCCCAAAAAGGTGACTAAGCTGCTTGGTCATGACCAAACCCATGCTGAAGGGTTGGGTCAGCAACTTGGCTGTAATTGAGAGGAGCTTGGTGATTGGCAGAAACTCCTATAAATAGGAGGCACCTCAAAGACAAAAAGGATACACATTTTCTCATCAACACATACTCCACATTTCACTACTCTCTAGAATTCGAAATTCTCTCTTCTACACTTTCTTCTTTGTAAATTCTTGGAGGATTTCTTCTCCAAAGTAGTTTATGTAAGTTTATTTTGTAGTTTCTCCTTAATTCAATTCTTTAGAAAGTGCTTAATGCGGTTTTAGCTTGATCACCTAAAACTTGATTTCAAGATCCAAAATACTCTTTTTAAAGTCTTGACAAATTAACTAAAAAGTAGGAATACACCTTAGTTCATTTGCCAATTCAAAGTATCCATTTTAAGCAACTTGTATACAAGGCTAATCAATGTTTACGGAGCCTGAAATAAGGTGTGACAACTTATTTCGTCGAGTGACAGTTTTCCATTGATTAGTGTATTTTGCAAGGTTTAAAAATCATTTTTCTCGCTGAGGGACTAGGGGAAATTTTATGAACTGATGTTTAGAATAACCAAAATATAGCACATAACTTTTATAAACATTTTTCGTAGAAACATGTTAAGAAATATTTTCATCATTCAAACTAAATTTTCTCCTCAAGAATTTGTGTATAATAGTTGTTTATGTTTATTTATGTTTACTTGTTCAAAGTCCATAAACAAAATCAAACTAAAAATATGTTCAAACTTTATTAGTAATATAACATGTTTATAATAATGTATCTATTAGGCAATTTCTAGTGGTTCGATATAACTCTATATCATACTACAATTGAATCTTGAAAGATATGCAAATGTAAAATAGTAAAGTGTTAACTTATAAATTTTATTTGTTGACAAAGAAAGAAACATTGAATCAAAGTGCAATTTAATTTATAAATTGTAACTTTCTGAAAAGGAAAAAATACACAAATATAATGAGTGATCTAACTACTCACTTTTATTTTCTCTCATTTATTTTCTGCAACTAACATTTATTTTCTGTCATTTACAT
The DNA here is from genome assembly GCF_001865875.1 of Lupinus angustifolius. Classification (NCBI taxonomy): domain Eukaryota; kingdom Viridiplantae; phylum Streptophyta; class Magnoliopsida; order Fabales; family Fabaceae; genus Lupinus; species Lupinus angustifolius. The sequence continues at coordinate 7,341,472 of NC_032021.1, forward strand.
TTTCGCAACTAACATTTATTTATTGTTTTATTCTTTATTCTTTATACCAATCATTCGAAAGAAGTGGTACGGTTAAATTCTAACTTTATTACTTTATTTATGTGTTCTTTACCAACATTTCATAAGGAAGTAGTTCAGTTAATAAAGGAAAGCAAAAATAAATATCACTCATTATCATTTGTGTTAAATTGCTAAATTCATACCATTATACTGGCATTGGACAACAAAGCCGAGATGATATAAAATTGTTAATAATTCAATAAAGTTAAGTTTTTCATTAAAGGAATATTCTTGAAACCATTATACTTGCGTTGAAATTTATTCCAACAAAATCGAGATGACGAGCAAATAATCGACCTGTGAATAAATAAATCAATAAGTAGCAAGGACAACTCTTTCAACAGCATCCATCTTAGATACTTGGCCCCAAGTTCCAATGAGATGCTATCTTTTGACCAAGAGAACGTTCGGCATGTACAACAATACCATGAAAGAACATTGCATGAGCACACCAATTCAGATTCAATCAACTTCAACACTATTGACCCTATTGTTTACACTTGTACAGTAACAACTTAGATTAGAAGAAAATCTCACCTGAGACCAGTATGATACCCATATGCTGCGGATTTCATGGGGTGACACGGGGGTCGGATAAAGCCTCAACCCATCGGTGCACAAATCTTTCTTGCCTAAAAGGAAATAAAAAACAGCAGAGTCCCCAGTGTCAAACATGGCCAACCATCCTTCATATTTGATCATATCAGTGTAGTTTATAAAAGAAACCTGTCAGGTGCCTAGGATCAGTATCTCTCTCCAGGTTGCTTGAAGTTGTTCTCCTTCTCAATTATGCACTGCATGAAGCAACTATAAATTTTCAACATTTTACAACTGATAGTTTTGTTCAAACCATAGGGTTTGTTTTAAACAAGAGCTAATCATCAACCTCTTCTATGCAAAAGTAATACTAGAAGGAAACACAACTCTGAGCTTTTTATTAATTTTGGCATGACTATATTAACATTTAAGAGCCATTTAACTTATCAATGTATTGTTTCTACTTTCGTTTTGCACTGTATCTGCTGAACGGCAACCATCACCTAAATAAAAAGGATATGTCAACGAAAGATAGTTTTCATCTAAACCTCATTAGCTTCTTTTAAAAAAGCTTGTTAGGATTCTAAAATTGCCTGCATGCTAATTATTAAGGAAGGGTGAAAAAATAGAAAAAATAATTGATGTAATCAAAATTGAATCACAAGGCTGTTGGATTCATTGCAACTGATCAAAACTAACCTTTTCATGCTTCCCATTGAAGATAGCAGAAGGAATGGGGTGTGTTTCTGCATGGCGAACTGGGTCATACCTTGAAGGAAAGTAGTTGACCTGTTAACCAGAAGCACTTAATCATTAGGGGGGAATTGTATACAAGTATAGCATAAGTTGCAATATCACAGTAAGAGTCTAGGTCCCAATAAGCATGCAAATGAATAATGCATAAAAAGAACGATAAAAGAATAATTTACTTCTACATCCCTGTGCATGAAATTCATGAAACCCTCATGGTGATTGTTGTGATGGGCACACTTGGGTGCATTTACAGGAAGCTGCAGATAGTTTGGTCCGAGTCTGTATGTCTGAGTATCAATCAGCATATGAAAATATCCGAGTTTGAAGCGGCTTATCATCAGAGTAGTATACAACGACAATGGCAGGGCAAAATGCAAGTTGTTCGTTCTCATTGAAGAAACTATCTATGTTCTTATTCAAGACCAAGCGGCCAACAGGCTGCAGGGGCAAAATGTCTTCAGGCCAAGTCTTAGTTACATCAAGTGGGTCGAAATCATATCTGTCTTCATGGTCAGGATTTATTGTTTGGATGTAAAGTTTCCACTCCCGATAATTTCCAGCAGCAATTGAATCATAAAGATGTTGAGTGGCATGGTTGTGGTTTGACCCTCCCACCTTAAAGGCCTCTTCCTCCGGTAGACACTTCAGACCACAGGTAGGTTTCGAGTGAAACTTGACATAATGTGTTTTCCAAGCCTTGTTGATAAGGGTGTATGTATTAATGCCAGAACCTTCCATATGCCTATAATCTTGAGGGACATGTCAAATAAGAAGGAGAACATGTGAATACTTTCTAGGTGGTGGGAGAAGAAATCAAGGATCTCCAATTCTCCTGAATTTGGGACTTGGGATTTGGCTTGAGTGCATGGACCATATCTGGAAACTTCATCCCCTCACGGACAAAGAAGACAGGGAAGTTGTTTCCTACAAGGTCGAAATTCCCCTGATTTCATAATCCACAAAGTAAGAATACAAACAGGAATATTTCCTTCAAAAAAATTTCTCAACATTTCAGAAACTAGACTAAAACATTCACTTCAGTTAAACATAACTTTTACTAGTGATATGTACACTCACAACAAAAATGCTTTCTACACACCAAAATTATTACACCACCTTAAAACTAGTTAATGATGTACACAAACCTGGTTAGCATGTATTAAGTCACTAACAAGACTATTTATCTATTATTCCTGTTAACTACATGACATTATTAACTAGATATGAACCACATGATACACAATACACATCAAATACATATATACCTTATTAATTAGATATTCATATGTCACTAACTAGTCTAAAGATGGCAATAATATGGAACACCGAAGATGTTAGAAATTATAAATTTCTAATTAAGGTGAGCATCATATATTTGATATAATGATATTAGCTATTTATTTTCGGGGTTACATTATAAGTAATCTAATTAGTGACACCCCTTAGATTTCTAAAAGGTTATAACGGATATGGGCTTAATGGGTGGATACCCATCAGGTTAACCCATAGGGGATAATGGGAACCCTATAAGTTAACACATCAGGAAGGTTATGGTCCCCAATACACCAAATCAAATTTAGTTTTCTCATCTCCCCATCAGAGTGAA
>NC_032021.1:7344527-7345825 GCF_001865875.1 Lupinus angustifolius
CCTCTTTCAGAAACGTAGATCAAAGGAGCACATCTAGGAACATGGATTCAGGTATGACACTGCACCCTTTGATTCATAAATATGTGTGAGAATCATTAAATTCAAGATCCTAGGATTGGTATTTCACCAATCATAAGGAATTTCCAACAAGTGGTATCAGAACGTAGGTTCTGAATTTTATGATTCTCCATTAAGGGTGGTTTCCCCAATCTTGTATGAACCCTAATTTTAATTTGGGGATTATTGAATTATGCTTTCGCTGTTCTGTTATAAAGATTGGGTATTGGGTTGTATTAAACTATTAATTATATGGTTTCTCAAACCTAGTTGAATTGTTCTGACCTGTGAAAAATGTAATGATGTTAATAGTTAAGTTCAGAATTATTAGAAGAAAAACAGCTACCACCCAAACTGTTTTTAGTGTTTGCAAAATAGTTTATGAAACCACAACAGCTTCGTGTGTTTGGGAAATCGGCGGGAAATCACATTTATTCAATACTTGCAGTATGTTAGTAATCCAATCGAAAACACAAGAATTGGCATAATTTAGGAATTGAAATCATTGAGATAAAAAAAAATCAAACGTTATAAATCAGAAACAAAACACAGTCGTTATTATCATCAGATTGATAGATAAAAGTTATGCACTTTATTGATGTGCATAATTTCTGCACTAACGTGAATGCAATTGAGATATGTGCGTTAGGTACAAATTTTGTTTTTTAATTGATTTTGCACTAATATAAGTTTTGTTCTTATCAACATTTGGATTAAATATGTTTTTTTTATAATGGACCCATATTATTTTAATTTTTTGTCTGGTAATTATTTTGGATTAATTGATGCAATATGTTGCCAAAGTAACATCTATTGTAAAAATTAATTGAATTACACAGATGAATATGAAATTATTTATGCGAATTGTGTTCAGCCCAAAGGAAGACACAATTTGGAAAAATAATAACATACATGTGATGATAAATATGTAACAATTATATAGTTTATTTTCATGTGAATAATAGTCGGTCCAAAGAAAGGCTGTTGTTTGACAGAACTGATTGTTAATATTTGATCATTACACTGAGAGTACCACTTACAAATTGATTTCTCTGTCCAAAGACTAGATATTGATGTTGTGTTAGGTATCTTGTGATGGGTCTATTATGTGAACATGTCTTGTTTTAAATATATTACATGACTTGTTTGTTTATATTTGAACATGTTATTAATTCTTTGTTATATGGATTCAGTGTCTTTTACCAATGATGCAAATTTTTCTGCTCAAATTAGTAACATCC
>NC_032021.1:7345925-7346517 GCF_001865875.1 Lupinus angustifolius
CTATGGCAGATATGATGGATCAGGAGAACAACGTCCAGGACCATTTGCGCTTTTCCTCAGAGAGTGTGGAATTGTTCTGCAATACACTATGCCAGGAAAACCTAGCATGAATGGTGTTGATGAGCGACGAAACCGAACTCTTAAGGATATGGTGAGAAGTATGATTAGTCATTCTTCCTTACCAGAGTCTCTTTGGGGGGAAGCTTTAAAGATCGCACTTTACATCCTTAATAGGTGTCAAGTAAAGCATTTAACAAAACCTCATATGAGCTTTGGACTAATAAAAGAGCAAGCTTGAAACACTTGCACATTTGGGGTTATCCAGCTGAGGTGCGACCTTATAGACCGCATGAAAGAAAACTGGACTCTGGAACTGTTAGCTGTTATTTTGTTGGCTATGCTGAACGCTCTCAGGGCTATAAATTTTATGATCTCATTTTAAGACTCTTTTTTGAGATGGGAAATGCAAGATTTATTGAAGAAGTTGATTTTGGGAAGGAATAGAACATAAGGAATGTTGTCTTTGAGGAAGAACCTGTCACTGATAGTGAACAAGTTCTTGTGCCTATTACCATTCAAGGAATAAATTCGG
>NC_032021.1:7346617-7346893 GCF_001865875.1 Lupinus angustifolius
CCCTATAGCTAAGGGAGACAAGTTTAGTCTCGAACAGTGCCCCAACAATGACCTTGAAATATACGAGATGCAAAAGATTCCTTATGCATCTGCAGTAGGAAGTCTAATGTATGCTCAAGTTTGCACACGTCCCGACATAACATTTGTTGTGAGAGTTTTGGGCAGACATTTGAGTAATCCTGGAATGCATCATTAGAAGGCAGTCAAACGTGTTATACGTTACTTGAAGAGAACAAAGGAGTACATGCTCACTTATCGGAGGTCTGAGAATTTAGA
>NC_032021.1:7346993-7357510 GCF_001865875.1 Lupinus angustifolius
CCTGTGATATAATTGTATCATGAAGATATGAAGCTCAAGTGGGAGATTGTTAGAAATTATAAATTTCTAATTAAGGTGAGCATCATATATTTGATACAATGATATTAGCTATTTATTTTCAGGGTTACATTATAAGTGATCTAATTAGTGACACCCCTTAGATTTCTAAAAGGTTATAACGGATATGGGCTTAATGGGTGGATACCCATCAGGTTAACCCATAGGGGATAATGGGAACCCTATAAGTTAGCACATCAGGAAGGTTATGGTCCCCAATATACCAAATCAAATTCAGTTTTCTCCTCTCCCCATCAGAGTGAAAATGCAAGTCCCAAGAGGAATCAGGGATTTGGTTGAGGAAGGCCATCATACCACATCTCTTTCAGAAACGTGGATCAAAGGAGCACATTCAGGAACATGGATTCAGGTATGACACTGCACCCTTTGATTCATAAATGTGTGTGAGAATCATTAAATTCAAGATCCTAGGATTGATATTTCACCAATCATAAGAATTTCCAACAGAAGAATGATGTCAACATCGCAATTAAGGTTTGTATGTGAGATAAAAAATGGAGAATGGATAGAAGAGGACTCGTGTGAAAAAAGTTTCCCCATGGTATAGCAAGAAGAAGAAGAAAGAAGAAGAAACAGTGAACTAAATGGAAAAGAAAATCAAGAGGAGAAAATAAACTTCAACTTTATTGAATGATGCCTTGATTATTGATTAGATGATTATACAAACTTAAGCCTGCTCTATATTTATACAAGAGAAAAACTATCAACAGAAAAACAGACTTACTTAATAAGGAAACAAAACTAATAACAGAATTTCAAAAAAATGCCAAAAGAGGAAAGTTTCCTAAATCAATCATTTTCAATCCACTCTTCAATTGGTTGAATCTTTGGGCTCTTTGGGCTGGTAGAATCTTCATTCTTCATAGACCCCCTCAAACTAGGCGCATGAATATCGATGATGCCGAGTTTGGTAAGATTCTTGAGGAATAGAGATGGAGATAATGATTTAGTAAAGATGTCAGCCAATTGAAGAAAAGTATGGATGGGAAGAAGATGTATCGTGTTGTTAAGAACTCTTTCTCTAACAACATGGCAATCCACATCATTGTGCTTTGTTCTTTCATGGAAAATAGGATTTGCAGCTATGTGTAAGGCTGAGTTATTGTCACAAAAGATGCTAACAGGTCTGGAATGAGCTATGCCAAGATCTCTAAAGAGGAATAATAACCATTGAGCTTCACAAGCAGCCATGGCAAGTGCTCTGTATTCAGCTTCTGAGGAAGATCTTGAAACAGTGTTCTGTTTCTTGCTCTTCCAAGAAACCAAAGCATTGCCCAAAAAGAAGCACCAACCAGTAATTGATCTCCTTGTGTCAATGCATTTGGCCCAATCTGAATCAGAGTAACCTTGTATGGTTGTTGTGTTATTTGAAGAAAAGAAAATGTCTTGTCCTGGTGTGCTCTTTAGATATCTAAGCACTCTAGTAGTAGCTTTGTAATGAAGATTAGTATGTGAATCAAGAAATTGACTTAATGAACTAACAGCAAAAGATATATCAGGTCTAGTGTGAGTCAAGTATAGCAATTTCCCTAATAATCTTCTATAACTGGTTATATCTTTGAGTGGTGTACCTGATTTAGAATGAAGATTGGAGTTGTATTCCATAGGTGTACTTGCAGGTTTGGAACCTAGTAGACCAGTTTCTTCTAATAAGTCTAAAGTATACTTTCTTTGATAGAGGGCAATACCTTGGTTAGATCTAGCAACTTCCATGCCAAGGAAAAAATTTTAACTGCCAAGATCCTTAATGCTGAAAGTGTTGTTAAGATGATTTGGTTTCCATTATTTCTTGCAAGTTGTTTCCTGTTACAATTTAATCATCAACATAAACTAAAATTGCAGTACAATTATATTTGATGCCTTTGGTAAAGAGAGAGTGGTCAGAGAAAGATTTCACATAACCAAGTTTTAGGAGAGTAGTGGTGAGCTTCTCATGCCATTGTCTGCTAGTTTGCTTCAAGCCATAAATGGATTTCTGCAGTTTGCATACCAGGCTTGGATCAGAGACAATGAGACCTGGTGGAGCCTTCATGTACACAATCTCTTTTAAGTCACCATGTAAGAAAGCTGTATTGATGCCAAGCTGATGCAAATGCCACTTATGTATAGCTGCCAAACAAAGAAGCACCCTAATTGTTGTCATTTTGACTACCGTCTTTGTAGTCAATACCCTCAGTTTGATTGAATCCCTTTGCCACAAGCCTAGCCTTGAATCTCTTTATAGATCCATCAGCATGATGTTTGATCTTGAAAACTCATTTGCACCCTATTGCCCTTTTGTCATTAGGCAGATGAGACAAGGTCCAAGTGCTGTTCTTATTTAAGGCTTCAAGTTCACTGTGAATGGCTTCTCTCCAAGCAGGGTGTTTAATGGCGTCAGTGAAAGAGATGAGTGTTTGGTCAATGGATATGGATAGAGAGAATTTCTTATGACTTAGAGACAGGTTGTGGTAGCTAAGGTTTTTATCTATAGGATGCCTACTATTTGGCTTGATAGCATTAGACTTGCTTAATAAGCTGCAATGATAGTCTTTCAAATAGCTAGGAGGTCCTCTAGTTCTATGAGGTTTTGTAGGTTGTTGAGAGTCTTCACTGATATGTTGATATGAAGATGCAACAGGTTAGAGAGGGTTAGGATATTGATCATTAGGTTGATTAGGAGGATCTAATTGTATCTCAGCTTGAGGTAAGGGCACTATAATGTCTTGGTTCTGTTGTGGGTAAGTGGTGCCATGAGTTGGTGCAGGGTCATTGTGTGGTGCATAACTTGATGCAGGACTAGAAAAAATATCTATTTGGTGCCTAGACTCACTATCACTATTGTTTTGGTCTTTAAAAGGGTAAATATGTTCATAAAAGGCAGTATTTCTACTTATGAAGATTTCATTGGTGTTGATGTCAAGCATAATGAATCCTTTGGTACCATGCTTGAATCCTAAGAAGGCACATTTTCTGGATCTTGAGTCAAACTTCTTCATGTGGTTAACCAAAGTGGAAGCAAAGCAAAGACTACCAAAAGTTTTCAAGTTGGAAATATCAAGTAAAACACTATGCAATATTTCATAAGGGCATTTATTGTTAAGATAGAGACTTGGTTGTCTATTTATGAGATGCACAGCATATGCAATAGCAAAATTCCAAAAACATATAGGAATATTAGATTGAAAAACTAAAGATCTAGCAACACCAAGAATATGTTTATGTTTTCTCTCAACAATACCATTTTGTTGAGGTGTTTCAACACATGTTGTTTGGTGTTCAATACCCTTTTCAAGATAAAATTATTTTAATATGAATTGATGTCCATTATCAGTCCTAACAACTTTAATTTTTTATCCAAACTGAGTTTCAGCATAAGATACAAACCCTTTAACTAACAAAATTGTTTCTCTTTTCTGTTTCATAAAAAAATCCAAGTGAATCTTGATTTATCATCCACTATGGTTAAGAAATATTTGTTAGCAAAAGTTGATGGTGTAGAGATTGGTCCCCAAATATCTATGTGAATAAGATCAAAACACTTATCAGAACTAGTTATGCTAGAATTGTAAGGCAGTCTCTTTTGTTTAGCTAAATGGCAAACTTCACAGGGATCATTAGTCTTATTACACATGATAAAAGGAAAAACAGATTGCATAAGTTGCATTTTTCTATGAGATAGATGGCCTAATCTACTATGCCACAAATTTCCATCATGTTAAGAAGTAAAAAGGTTCACATTGTGAGCTTTAAGCAATATGTTTGTTGAAAACAGTAAGAACATATAATCCTTTCCTTAGCTCAGCTGCACCAATCATCTTCAAGGAGTGTTGGTCCTGAATTTCACAATGATTGTTTGAAAAAATCAAGGTGCAGCCTAAAGACTTGACAAGTCTAGAAACAGATATTAAATTAAAGTTAAAACTATGAACATATAAGACATCTGAAATGTACAAAATGTCTGAGAAAATTATGGTCCCTGAGTAATTAGCTACCACTTTGTTACCATTAGGTAAGGATATGGTAAGAGGATTGATCCTCTTGAAATCATGAAAGGCAGCAAGGGTGCAACAGACATTATCTGTTGCACCTGTGTCTAGAATCCATGTGATGGATTTGTGCATATTGGCAAGATTGATATTACCTGAGAAGCCTGCTATTGAATTTGAAGTCATACTGACTTGATTAGTTGTATGGATGGTTTGATTCATTGACTCTTGAATCCTTGCCTTGAGAGTATTATGCTGAGCAGGTGTGAAAGCAGATCCAATGTCTGCTGCATCATTTCCAAATTCTTGTTTTAAATCTCATCTTCTTGTTCATTGATTTTTTATCTGTTCCAATGTAGCTATTGATATTAGTAGTAGTGTTGGAGAAGCTAGGAGGAAATCCATGCTTCTTGTACCAAACATCCTCTGTGTGACCTATCTTTTGACAGAAAGTGCATATCTTCTGTCCTCTTCCTCTTGAATTGCTTGCCATTCTTCCTTGAGTGTTGGATCTTCCACCTATTGAACCTTTAAGTTACCTCTGCCTCTCTGTCTTGTGTCATAATTGTTGATACTAGACAGAGTTTGAGATGTTGAAAGGTTTTCAAGTGCCATTTGTCTTTCTTGTTGGATGAGGATGGAGAACACATTATTAATTGGTGGCAAGGGCTGCATCAGCATTATATGTGACCTCACGGCTGAAAATTGATCATTGAGTCCTGCCAAGAAGCATATGATGTACTCATTTTCCCTATACTTCTTCATGACAGGAACCAATCTGCAATGACACTTTATTTCACACTCACACATAGGAATTGGTGTGTAGTCATCAAGCTGTTGCCATAGTCCCTTCATCTGTGTAAAAAACTTATCAACTGAGGAGCTTCCTTGCTTGATTGAATGCATTTGCCCAATGATTTGAGAAATCTTAAAGATATCTCCTTGATAGTATATCTCTTTAAGATCTTTCCATATCTCTACTGTTGAATCCATCCAAAGGATGGTTTGTACTATGGAGGGTTACATGGATTGAGTGAGCCAAGAAACAACAAGATTGTTGCATCTGCTCCAAACAGGTTGCATCAAATCAGTTGGGGGTGGTCTAGGCAGAGATCCATTTATGAAGCACAACTTGTTCTTGGTGTCAAGAGCAATTGTTATTGCCCTTGACAATTGGTGATAATTCTCACCATTTAGCAGGCTAGAGACCAATATTGCTCCTGGATTTTCATTTGATGAGAGATAGTAGGGACTTGAAGGATCAAGAATAAGATTGATAATCTGGTTGGCCATCTAAGTAATGAGAGTATAGGGAAGAATGTTGGCGATGTAGGAGGGAAGAAAGCATATGTAGTTAGTGAGGGAAATGGAGTCGAGTTGCGCAGCAGAGACACCCTCAAAAGGGTGCTCTGATACCATGTGAAAAAAGTTTCCCCATGGTATAGCAAGAAGAAGAAGAAAGAAGAAGAAACAGTGAACTAAATGGAAAATAAAATCAAGAGGAAAAAAAACTTGAACTTTATTGAATGATGCCTTGATTATTGATTAGATGATTATACAAACTTAAGCCTACTCTATATTTATACAAGAGAAAAACTATCAACAGAAAAACAGACTGACTTACTTAATAAGGAAACAAAACTAATAACATAATTTCAAAAAATGCCAAAAGAGGAAAGTTTCCTAAATCAATCATTTTCAATCCACTCTTCAATTGGTTGAATCTTTGGGCTCTTTGGGCTGGTAGAATCTTCATTCTTCACAACTCGACATTCCTCTTCTTCAATTCTTTCTTCAACCACAATCAAGCCTTAGTTTGGGTTAGCTATATGGATCGTCCAACGTTACAACTTTCTATCATAAATCATGTGCATTGATAAAACATTATTCTCTAAATCTTTAGAGGACTAGTAAAGAAACATTGATCTCAAGTCCCACCTCTCCTTCCTTCCCACTCCCGTTTTCAAACTTGCAAAAAACTGCCTTAATGTTTATGTTATCATATTAGACAGACTCTTCCACCATGAAATGACACTGATCATATTGATATACCCTAAAAGGGAGATAAGGTAACTTTTGAAACAAGAGCACTGTCAAACTAACTAAATCAAATCCATCATTATAATTTCCCCAAAATGGTATGCAAATAGCAACATAAATCTAACCTCTCTGGTGTAGAATTGGACCTGACAAATACATACAAATTTTCAATTATTTGATTATTAATAGAGCAAACGTTCAATCTACAGGGCAAGTCTGGATAAGAAGATTGCTACTTCATTGCTAAGAGGTCACAAGTCCAAATTCGTGCAACTATGAAGCACCTATACCGATATAAGTATCGGATACAATATGTGTAAGTATCAGAGTGCAACTAAGAGGGGGGTGAATTAGTTGTCTTAAAATAATGGCCGCTTTTTCTGCAAAATCAAAGTTAAAGTGCAGCGGAACAATATGCAGAAAATAATAGGAAATAAAATGAAAGAGATAAGGAGAAGAGAGTACACAAGGAGTTTTATACTGGTTCACCTTCTTGTCCACCGAAGGCTACGTCCAGTACTCTTGCCACACAAGAGATTTTCCACTAAGAATTATGAGTTGCAATTACAATATCTCACCCCGAGATCTCTATGTACCTTACACACTCCCTAATTCTTATACCCTTGGAAAACACCTTTCCAAGTGAATCTATTCCCCTTTCTTTTCACACCCCGTGAAAGAAAGAATTGAATATATTCCCCTTTCTCTTCACACCCCGTGAAAGAAAGAATTCTTTACAACAATGAAGAATATTCAACTATGGCAGATTGCCTTTACAAGTGCTCTTTGTAAAAGTCTTTGAAACACTTGAAGCAACTTTGCAAAATTAACTTGAAAGTTTAAGAACAAGTTGCAAAAAGTTCAAAGATAAATTCTAAGAAAAAGTGTGAGAGCTTTTGAGAGTTGAGAGAAAAATGTATGAAAGTTGTGTGTTTTCTCTTGTTCTTTTTTGTGAGAGTTTAGAGCCTTTATATAGAGTTTACAAACACTCATTGAAGGTTTCTGAAAGTGTATGAGTTGTTTGGAGTGAAGAGATTTCGTTTGGAGTGAAAACCTTTCACTTTGAAATCTGAAAAACACTTCCAACAACTCTCAGTAATTGGTTACTCATTTGAGTAATCGGTTACTCAAACTTTCTGTCCAACAGATGCTTAAAAATTATTTTGAGTAATTGGTTACTCAGCTTNAGCTTTCAAAAATCAGTTTTTCAGTTGGATAACTCTTTTCTCACACATGTAACCTGTTACTCAATGAAGTAACCTGTTACACACTATTTTTGAAAAATGTTTTAAGTCTTGTAAAAGTGTCTCACATTTTCTAAAAAATAGTTTGAGCAATTATACTTGTATATACTTAAGAGTTTAGGATAGAAGTACTTACAAAGACTTAATCTAATGTCTTGAAGCTTTATCTTCATTTATCTTCATAAGTCATCTTCCTTTTCTTTCTTTTTTTTGGTGATGTTGGTGTCTTCATCACAACCGTGCCAAGGTCAGAAGCAAGATCTTCTTTACAATATGTGTGCATATTCATATTCTTGAAAATGCATATAAAATTCATAAAACATAATAATCATATAATTGTTATTGTGAAATTCCAAATGGAATATATTTATAAGAAATCACTAAACATTATTCTAAAAAATCATTGCTTAGTAAAATTTGTATCAATCTCTATCCAACATTATGCACATGCCTTTTCTCTCTCACCACAAGTTCATTTGATATATTGAATGATGTAATTTTCTCTTCTACTTAATTAATTGTTCTCAAAGGTATTAAAAAATATTTTAAAAGTATAAAAGAGTATGTGGAAAATATATGTGACTTAAAATTTATTTATTTTACAATAAAATAATTTTGATACTATGTGATATATTTGGATGAAGTATTAGACAGTATCAATATCGGATACGGATATATAGCTGTACATTCTGTTTGCGGTCTTTATATCTACTCTCCAAACCCTACAATGTGCTAGCCTCGTTCACAAGACTGTGTTTTAGAGAGTTGCTTTTTTTTTGGTTCAAGATTGAAACTTCTGTATCCAAGTGTCAGTGATGAATTGTTGTTTCAAATAGGTGCACCGGAATTTGTTGTCCAGTAAGGTGAATTGAAAGCGCGTTACTTTGTTTCCATCAGTAATGAAATGAAGAGAAGAAACGTAAAATTGTTTAAAATCAAAGTGAATATGAAAGGAAGAGATGAGTGATGTTTAAGGTACCTTGTAGGGTCCATTGTTTGATGGTAGTGAGAGAAATGAAAGGATAGAAGAAGATAAAGAAGTAAGAATCATCTCTACGTACAGATAAGTCCTACAAAAATAGAGGAGAAAAAGGTAGCATGATGAAAATGTTTTTATAATTTTATATACAATAAAATATCATATTTGAGGATGATAGAGATGGTCCAATGATAATTTATGACTTTATGTTGGTCACAAAAAGTCTAAGGTGCAATTTTATATTGTAGGGTATTATGTTACTATACTTCACATCTAAATAATAAGTTATAATTTTTTTTAATAATTTAGATTTATTTATTAATTTAAATTATTGGATTTTTCTAAACAAATGAGTAAGATGTAGATAAGTTTCTTAATTTTCTCTATGAATTCCTCTCATTTTCTATTCCTATAGCTTTTTTATGTTTCCATTGCAGTGTTTATCCGCCCTTTTATAAATTAAGAGGGAGACCTATCAAAATTTTCCTTCTATATCATAAAAATTATACACATTACTTATAAATCAATTATTAATAAATAAAGCATACAAAAAAAAATCAAATCAAGACCATGGCATAGAACAAGAGAATAAGGAATATTTATTGAATTAACCATGAGAACAAAAAAAAGTTATCTTAGGTTGAAAATTTTCCAATATAAAGTTACTGTTAGACGTGTTAAGTTTAACATTGTCAAAAAAAAATCAGAAGCACAGGAGGAAACTGAGATTTCAATGCACAATAAGTTATTGACCAAAATATTAAGAGTTCAATTCTCATGAACGATACTTATTGTAATGGATAATTATAAATTTCGAAAGTAATTAATCCCTCACATATAATAAGGTGGGAAATAATTTTGGTAGTACCAAAAAAATCGCATATGATATTTTCCATATGCCACCTTCTATTCATGCAAGGAGACTGACCTTCATTTATCGGTTATGGATTGTCTAGGTCATAGAACATAAACTCTACCAAAAAAAAGTTCCACAGGCCTGTAATACATATGGTTTGGTCACTCGTGTTAGAATTTTTAATTGTCCTAAACATAAACTCTTCAAAAAAACTCCCAACTTAATTGATCCTAATTATCCATTTAGTCCATTTTTAATTATCAACTTTTTTTTATATTGTTTGTCATGAGGTCAATGTTTATTGATTAATTTTTTTTTGTCCTTACTGCATTGAGTAAAGGTGGTAATAATAAGGATAAGTTATTGGAGATAGTTTAGTAAATTTATTATTTGACATGATAATTAATATATCCATTGATTTTTTTTAATGTTTGTGCGTTATATTAACGTGATAATTAGATTTGGAGAGAAGGTACATTACTCCAAGTCTCCAATGTTATGAGAATGGGGTATAGTGGTTTTACTGATGTGATCGGTGACCATACTTAAAAATAAGTATGTGTTCCTACCCGGCGAACCGAAGAGTCACATGCTTGATCACCGAGGTGGGCCCCGCGTGTTGGTACCACCAAAGTTGACCTAAGAGACAGCATGCCCTCAGTACCTCACCAACCCACCTGCCAGTACGGCAGACAGGCTGCAGAACGGCTACCAAACCAACCACAGGCTAAAAGACAAGAGTGGCACAGTGTATGGTCCTGGCAATCATTATCCGTATCTTTGTGTTCTATGAAAGAACATTGGCGCCGTCTGTGAGGAACAATGGAAAAGGACGCAACAGACCTCACTCGAAAATGCACTCGCTGCCAACTTTTCGCCGATTTCCACAAAGCCCCACCAGAAGAATTAACCACAACACAAGCGCCTTAGCCTTTCTGTAGGTGGGGTATGGACATTCTGGGACCTTTCCCTCAAGCAGCGGGGCAGCTAAAAATTTTGATAGTCACCATAGATTACTTCACCAAATGGATAGAAGCAGAAGCATTGGCGACCATCACCTCAGCAAATATCCAGAAGTTCACTTGGCGAAGCATAATCACTTGTTTCGGCATCCCGTCCGCCATAGTAACGGATAATGGCACCCAGTTTGCCGATCGAAGATTCCAAGAATTGTTATCAGGCCTCCGCATCAAACAACACTTCACTTCAGTAGAGCATCCACAGACTAACGGGCAGGCCGAAACAACAAACAAGGTCATCCTGAAAGGGGTAAAGAAAAGGCTAGACGAGTCAAAGGCGAATTGGCCAGATCAACTCCATCACGTACTATGGGCGTATCGAACCACTCCCCA
>NC_032021.1:7357610-7372326 GCF_001865875.1 Lupinus angustifolius
CAACTTAACATACGGCGCAGAGGCCATGATCCCGGTCGAGATAGGAGAACCTACCTGGCGAACAATTCAATTCAACGAGGGCGATAACCAATCCCTCCTCATAAACAACCTCGATGAAGTGGAAGAAATCCGAGAAAAGGCTCGTCTCACAGAAGAAAACATCAAAAAGAAAACTGCGGCGAAATTCAACTCTTCGGTCATTCCCTGCCAATTTCCCGAAGGAACTCTGGTATTAAGGAGAGCAGACATAGGACGGGTGAAAGGCAAGCTAGGACCTAATTGGGAAGGACCTTACCGCGTCATCAGCAAGATCGGCAAAGGAGCATACAAGCTTCAAGATTTGGCAGGAAAAACAATCCCCAGAACTTGGAACGCAGCCAACCTCCGGATATTTTATGCCTAACCGACAACCCCATACGCGGTTGGTCGTTTCTTTTGTAATCTTTTCCACTTATATATGATCGAGATATTATACTCTGCAATTGTTTTGATGAATCATTTCCCAGCTTTGGTTTTTTACAATCACCGAAGAGGCCGGTCTTCACCCCTCTTGCCTGGTGCCACCTCACAACGGTTTTTTAATTTCACCCAAGGGGCTGGACCTCGCCCCCTTGCCTGGTGCAAACTCGGTGGTTTTTTACTTTAACTCAAGGGGCCGGTCCTCGCCCCCCTTGCCAAGGGACCATTTTGCACTTACGTTCGCCTGGCTGAAGGCGTTCAAATTCAGAACTAAATCCATCACATTCAAATTGTTCACAAACATATCATCCAGTGGTTATACAGAGTTTCATAAAGAATTTAATAAAGGAGATTAGCGCAAAGATTTTTCATTAAAAGAAACAAGTTACAAGGTGATTAAAAGGGAGCAAAATTACAAGGTACTTGAAAACAAAAAATTACAAAGTTCCCCCACCCTGACCAGGAAAAGACATCAAGACCGGCTCACCGTTGTCACCCCCACTAATAGGCGCCCATCTTCCACATAGGCCCCCAACTGCATCCAAGACCAGTCTTTGTCTGGAAAAGCCAGAGCTAATTGGAACTAGGCACTCTCCCAAGCATCCACAGCGGCTTCACCCACAGCTTTCTCCATCTGCTCTTTTTCAGCCTCAGCGGCCGCCTTCCCCTCCTCCAATGCTCGTACTCGAGTCTCCAAAGACGCATTCTCCTCCCCTAATGCCCGCACCTGCCCCAGAAGTCCGGCCTTTTCTCGCTCGGCATCCTCAGTACGGGTTTTCCAAGCTACGGCCTCCTCTTGTCGCCGACGAAGCGCTTCATCTTTGGCACGGACCGCCCCTCGGATTCCATCACCTGGGCGGTGAGTTTCAACTTGTCACTTTCCAAAAACCCCACGCGAGTGGATAGATCCGCCGCCTGGGCCTTGGCGACCTCGCCCAATCTGATCAACTCCGCCTTCTCGGCGGAATGAAGATCAACCACCTTCTGCTTCTCCGCCTCATGCTCACCCCGAAGTTTCGCCATCGCACCATCCGCCATCCGCGACTCCAGAACCCCGTCCACCTCCAAATACTTCTGGATAGAAGCAATAAGGATAGCACTTCCCTTCACATTCTGCAGCAGGACGGACAGGGGTAACTTGTCGAAGGTCTCCTTGGCATGGGCATTAAGGAGCGCCTGCTCAATCGCCCTGGGGACGCTAATAGGAGAAATACGGTCCTGACTCCCCCTAGCACCTTTCTTCCTGCTTGGCTCAGAGGAACGACCAACATCCTCTCCAGCTGTCTGCCCAGAAGAAGGGAGCGCCGATGTACCGGCTTCCTCCCCAGTCGATGCGAACGGAGGGTTTCCAGTAGGATCAGCAGGAAGAACCGTTTCAGTAGGAACAACATGGGGCGTCTCAGGAGCCCTTTAGACCAGCTCTTGATCCATCAAATTCTCATGCTGCCCCCCATTCTCTGAAGAGGGCGGCACATCTGTCTGACTGGGGGACCCCTCGGTAGGACAGGGAACGGAGGATGACGTTCTCTGACACTGAGAAGCAGCAGCGTCTTTTTTAACTAGGGCGGCGGTCCTTTTCAGAAGCAGGCTCTTCATCAGCTTCTCACTCATTTTGGCTTTTAGTTCGACTTCACGAAGAGGAAGAAAAACGTTAGTAACAGGATAAACAGATACATAAAGACAAAGCAATAAAAGAAGTCGAAATCCGGTCCACCCACCAACAAAGTCCACTAAAGCCCCGCCCCTGTCACGGTTCGCCGAGCAAGGAAGAATTCCCCCCTCATCGATCCAGTAAGTTATAAGTTGGGCAGTTTTCCCCTCTTCCGGAGATAAGTCTTCGGTCTCCACTAAAAAGCTCTTGGAAGGGCGTTGATGGATGTCCCCCTTCCAGGCAAAGGGAATCGCGGCTCGCCGGACTTCCTGAGACACCAGTCATTCCACGCCCGCCTGACGTTTACCTTGAAGTACCCGCCCTTCCATTTTTTCTCATTTGAAGAGAACGGCATGAATAGCCCCCGTTTTGGCCGAGATTGCAGACTCGTCCACCCGTGGCGCCCTTCCTTGTCTTCATCGGAATTGGTGCGGTGGCCGACCCGGAACATCCAAAAGAACAGCTTTAGAGTGCAAGGGATGCCCGCCGCCTGGCACATTATCTCGAACGCCCGAATGAACCCCCACGAGTTTGGGGTCAGTTGACTCGGTGCAATCTGCAGATGCACCAGAATTTGCATATCCCACTCCTCCAAGGGGAGACGAAGCCTCATACAGAAAGAATGTGTATTTGTCTTTTTTCTCCTCGGCGAAGTCATAGCACACCCTCTCCCCTGACCTAGGGGCGCTGGCCTCGAAACCATGAAAAGTCTCTTTGGCCACAGGTATGCTGAGGGGAGTCCCATATGGGAACGTGCTGGGAGTCCCGAGCACCTCTCTGTCCACCCACCAATAGCGGGAGTCCTCCCCGGCCAACTCCGCTAGAACGGATAGTTGAGGAGCCTTTGCCTTATATGTCATCATCGTCATGAACCTGCCATCACAAGAGTCATTAGACTCAGACCCAGACTCAGACTCAGACTTAGACTCGGAACTATCACTCAGATTGAACCCGTACTTGGCACACAGTGAGGCCAAATAATCATCGGCGCCCCTCCAGTGAAACCCTACACCTCCACCTCTGGGAGGAGGAGGGACGACGCTCAGCGGTTCAAGAACCTCCACCAATGCGTAAGACAAAGGCGACGATTTTTAGAAACACGGTGGAGGTCCAAGAAGGATGTCCACGTCGGAATCAGACTCGTAATCACAAATGAAAACCATGAAAAACGAGTGTTACCTAGGTTTTTTAAGAAGTTGAAGATAGGAAGAATCCAGAAGAAGATCGCGCTGGAAGCAAGAAGTCGCGGAAGGAATTCATGGATTTTTGAAAATACGTAAAAGAGAAAAAGTCACAAGACTCTCTATTTATAGAGGAACCTGGACCACGGGCCAAATAACCAGGCCCATCCATATCCTCATCAGGGCCGTAGAAAAACACTCAAGTGCAATCCAACGGAAACCCGAAAAACAAGGAAAATTCAGCGGAAACCAAAGGTCGTGCCACGTGCTGGCAGTTAAATGACCAGCGGTCACTCCCATGACACGACAAAGTTCGGCAGACATTAAGGGTCACAGTAGGTAATGATGAAACGTCACACTCTAGCTGATACATTACCCAAGGTCATTAGTGCCTACCACGTGGCGCGGGGAACCAAGGAGACACGTCACAAAATCTCAAGAAACACCTAACTGCTCAAGATAGATCAATACGCCCAGTTAGACAATCACCGGGTCGGGGAGCGTCTCTAACAGTCCTCGCCTGGCGCCCTGGCCAGCTCAATCAACGCCCTTTCAATCTCAGGTCGCCAAATCTCATACGGTCAGACCGCCCTGAAGAAGGTAGAGCCTCCCGACATGCTCGCCCAGCATCCTGGCAGACTGGGGGCAACTGTTCCTACCCGGCGAACCGAAGAGTCACATACTTGGTCGCCGAGGTGGATCCCGCACCCAAATCAAGCGAAGCTCGTGTAGAGTCTCCCAGCATGCTCGCCCAGCATCCTGGCAGACTGGGGGCAACTGTTCCTACCCGGCGAACCGAAGAGTCACATGCTTGGTCGCCGAGGTGGGCCTCGTGTGTTGGGACCACCAGAGTTGACCTAAGAGACAGCATGCACTCAGTACCTCACTAACCCACCTGTCAGCACGGCAGACAGGCTGCAGAACGGCTACCAAACCAACCACAGGCTAAAAGACAAGAGTGGCACAGTGTACGGTCCTGGCAGACCGCCTGACACGGGAAAAGTAACTCCCGACAATACATTTGGTCGGTCACACATCGCACCACCAGCCAAGAGCCCAAAGTCAACTCTCCCTTCTATAAATAGGGATCTCTACCAACAGGAAGTATCTTAACCTCTTTACTCTTTAGCATTACTCACTCTACTACTCTCTACCTTCATTATTCTCACATTTCCCATTCACTTAGTTCATACACTGACTTGATCGTCGGAGAACCTTTTCAGGTACCTCCACCGGCGGGTCCATCAGGTACCTCCATCGGCGGGTCTAACTCTCCTACTTCATCTTGCTACTTTGACGACTATCCTCTTCTCCCTCCTCAGCAGCTGATCAATCATTATCTGTACCTTTGTGTTCTAGGAAAGAACAGTATGGTTTTCACCGAGAGATTATAGTTTGATTATGTTAAACTCAATTAAACTTGAATAATCAAGGAAGTAAACTATACTTGTTATTTTGATGATAAATTCAACCTAATAACAATTAAAACTCTAACATAGTATATGTGATGGATAATAATTTCTCTAACTTGCTAAAATCTATAAGGAGCAATAACAAATAATGGCAGCAACTAAAATCATACAAGCCACACCAAATTTTTTAAAAGTGAAAAACCTTCTCAATGTGAGAAGTAAAAATCATATGCATAAGTTTGTCAATCAAACTCCATTATAATCAAAATAGGAATACAAGAGTGTCCTAAAATATAGCACAAATTGTGCTCAACAATAAGACATGTAACAAAGCAATAAGCTTGAAAACAAGAACAAAAGAGTAGCAGAAAAACTAGAAAAATAGCTACTGTAATAGCTTGTTTTCTACCACCTTTGTGTGACCTCTCACCGATCTTACCGTTCATTCACATAATGAAGTACCAGAAATTGTGAACCTTCTGTCCAAATTTTAGTCTAATCCAATTGTCAACGAAGACATAGTCATAAAGTCCCCACATATGTTATGAGTTTCTACGGTTTAAGTTCTCTTCTCTCACTTTTCTATTGTTTTATTTTGCCTAAACTGATTTTACACACTTTCTCATGTAACCCCTCTCCACTAGGTTAAGTGAGATGAGTAAACTTTGACTAATTAGGTCTTTTTTCACATACGAAAAGAGCTCAAACTCAATTATTATTGTATTGTTCATCATTCTTAACTAATCATCATTAATGATATATATAACTGGATATAAATTTATAACTTACAACTCATAAATATTACATTTTCTATCCTTAAACAATCCTCACATTTTATCCATAATGAATAAGAATCAAAATAGCGTTGGAACATAAACTGATAAACTTCACCACCGTCCAATAAAGAACGTGAGAGAAATGGACAAAAATAGAAGACTATTGATTAATGCGGTGCTGGCGTCACTGTAGATTTGGAATAAGCTAACCAACTGGCAGGTCTGGGTGGGTGCCTATATTATATAAATGCAATGACAATGAAAGATCCCGAACCCACCCTTCTTAGTAAAACCCATTAAATCATATCAATTCATACATGGAATGGAACTATGGTAAGTCTATAATCACATTACTTTATCATTTTCTTTTCACTAATTCAATCATATGATTAAATATTAATCATAACTTTCAAATGAATATGAATATCGGTGGTTTGGTGGATATAGTTTTTTCCCTTGCAGAATGATTTGCTCCCGAAATCATATCACAAACCAATAAAAATATGACATGTTTGATATTAATTTAAAAGATTAATTTTTTATTATTTTTCTATTTTTGCCTTAACATTATTTGTCATGAACATGATTTAAAATAATAGATCTTTGTATGAACCTGATCAATAAGCTGACGAGGATGGCCCCACACAAATCTCCAATCATGCGAAGATACGCACGACATGACAATTTAACCTCTTTCACATTTCCATCTTTTCTTTCATCATTTTCCGCTTTCCCTTACTAGGATCTTAGTCAGCATAGATATTTCTATTTTCCATTTAGATAAGGATGTGGCTTACGATTAATAACCTTTATTTCATGTCTACCAAGTTGCCTTAGATTTTTTTCAATTATTTATTATTTTTGTTACTATATGATGGGTAAGTCTCAACTTAACCGTGATATAGTTCCTTTAAAAGACGATATATTCCAATCTTGTCGGATAAGACTGTATACATTTATTATCTATGAGACCTCATCAGGTAGGAGTCTTTTATGGGACGAAGTTTATATATCTTGTGACAGTGATGTTATATGTGTCTCTATCTGTTTTTTCATTCACATAAATGATTGTGTTCCCAATTTGCTTACAACTCACACAAAAGTTTTGATCTCACACAAACACACATATATATATGATTGAAATATTGATTGGTGTTTTTGTTATAGGGTCTCACTCTCTCAGCTATAACAGTGAGGATCAATGACTATGATGGTGGAAAAGAAGGAGAAGCTTCTCACGGTGGCGCCATTTGAGTGTGCATGGAGGGAGGATTTGAAGTTCCGGGAGGCTGGCCGTGGCTGCGTGGCGTTCGAGGCTTTCGCCTGCAACGATGTGACATTGGTGTTCCGTGAGAATGTAGGGAGTAGAGGGTACCATTACAAAAGAGATAGCAGCCCTCATTACACAGTTATATTGGGGAGTCATAGGAACAAGAGGCTAAGAATTGAGGTAAATGGAAAAACTGTTGTTGATGTTGCAGGTGTTGGATTATGTTGTTCTTCAAAGTTTCAGAGTTATTGGATTAGTATCTATGATGGGTTGATTAGCATTGGTAATGGAAAGTACCCTTTTCAAGATGTGGTGTTTCAATGGATGGATTCTAATCCAATTTGTAATGTTCAGTATATTGGGCTTAGTAGTTGGGACAAACATGTTAGGTATAGAAATGTTAATGTTTTGTCATTGAAACATAGTCTATGGAGGAATATGGGTTTTGGTGATTATGATGTTGATGATGAAGATGAGGTTGATGCAGGGCATATGATGGATTATGATAAATGGGGGCTCAGGAATTTTCTGGAAAGTTGGGAGTTATCTGATATGTTATTCATTGTTGGTGTTGAAGAAAAACCTGTACCTGGTCATAAGGCAATTTTAACTGCATCTGGAAACTTCTTTATGTTCTCATCATCTTTTCTCATCAAACTGCCAAATTTTTCTTATGTGACTCTCCATGCATTGCTTCAGTATATCTACACTGGCTGGACCCAGGTAAGGGTTATTCTATTTTTGTTATTTCTGTATCTCTACTGTCATTTATGCTAACTTGGAAATTGATGCAATGGTTATCAAGAAGAAAAGTTTCTAATACTGTATTTTTGGTATAACCAAGATTATCCCTCACGGTCTGACTGTCTCTACAAATAAGTGTACTCACAGGAATCACCTTCTAATATTCAGTCCGCTTATGGATATTACTGTTTCCTTTCATTTTTACTGATCCTTTTCTTGTTTATATGAGACCAATCTAGTCATCTACTGTGGCAAGTTTGTAACTTTTGGCCCATTTGTTTAATTAATTATTTTGATAAAAATCACTTCTGTTGCACAGTTGTTTGGTTGGACTTTTATAAAAAAACAGAAGCTGCATAAAAAACTGAATATCAACTTTTTTTAAGAAGATATTTTTCATCTTCTAAAAAATAAGTATTGTGAAAATCAATTTTATAGAATCAGTTTTTATGCATAAACAAACAGACTGTCAAGCTGTTTGATTATCTTCTTTCTAGAGCGATTTTACTATGATCCTTAAATTATGTAGATATTTACATGCTCAAGGTAGTTGTGTTTTTGTCTTTGTATCATATAGGTTCCACATGATCAACTTGATTCTTTGAGGGATTTAAGCCGACAGTTTGAAGTGATGCCACTGTTGAAGCAATGTGAAGAGACTATGGAACGGTTTAAGAAAGATAAGAAGTTGTTTGATAGCAACAAGAATGTGGAATTAACATATCCATGCATCCGACCTCACTGTTCAATTTTGCCCTCGCTTCCTCTCAGCGTCGAGAGACTGAGGCAATTGAAACTAACTGGCCAGTATAGCGATGTAAACATTTATATTGAGAATTATGGACTTGTTGCACAAGCACATAGAATCATTCTCAGCTTATGGAGTATCCCCTTTGCCAAGGTGAGAAAATTTCACAATCTTTTATCTTGATCTACTTTTGTGGAGGAAGTATTAACTTAGATGAGTTTAGTTATATGAGAGTTCTGTTCAAAAGTGATGGACAGTATGTCAAAGAAAACTTTCAAAGGAAGTTTGCAAATGTTTTACATTCTAAGGTTGAAAGGACAAATAACAAATATTGTCTGAGGTTTAATGAGACAATTATCATCAACATGTTCTGTTATTAGTTTTGACACCATAGGCTGGGTCTTGATTCGATAATATGAAAACCTGTTAATTTAATCCTGTGAGTTGTGATTGATCAATTAACGCCTCAATTACCATTCTAAATAGCTTCATCATCCATCACCTTCACCTAAGTAATTGCAATTTAAGTTTTGCATATTGTACAGAAACAAGTATTTGCCATATTTTCTTTGTGCAACTGAAATTGCTTTATGCATGTAATATTTATGTAATGTTTAGTAATAATATGTTTTATGTGGTAGTTTTGTGTTTTTGTATTCCATAAACTATTAGTTAAAGATCTTGTTATATTGCCAGATGTTCACAAATGGAATGAGCGAAAGCATGTCCGCAGAGGTTACTTTAAGGGATGTGCCACCAGAAGCTTTCAAGGCTATGCTGGACTTTTTATACGATGGCGAATTGAATAACAAAATTATAGATTCTGGTGCTTTGTTGCTCCAACTCCTTTTATTAGCTGACCAATTTGGAGTGACTTTCCTTCACCAAGAATGCTGCAAAATGCTTTTAGAATGTATCTCAGAGGTAGTTTGGTAAACTTAATAGAAAGTTAGACTCGTTTATTCTGTGGATGCCACTTGAATTAACTGATCGGAGAGGAGAATAGCGGTTTCGGACTTCTGAAAACAAAAGAAGAGATTGATTTTAGAATGATCAATTCTAAGACATCGTTACTTCTCGTCTACATATTATATGCAGGGGTGAAGTTCTTCTATTGTGGAAGGTCATTCAACAGAGTTTTTCTATTATACACATTTAATGGAGGAGATTGCAGACAATTGCGGAAACTAATAGTATTGTAGCTTTTAAAGCTAACTATTGAACTTTGTTGCAGGACTCAGTATGTCCACTCCTCCAAGTGGTTTCTTCAATCTCATCATGTAGAGTTATTAAGGAAACACTACAGAGGAGAACTTCCATGAACTTTGACTATTGTATCAGTGCGTGTACTGACTTTGTTTTGTTAGATGAGACAATTTTCGTCAATATCATTAAGGTGTGTCTCTGCTCATGTTGCTCATTTTTTTTAATTTGATGGTAAATCCAAGGGTTGGTGTAACATAATATCTCCCAAGAGGCCTGCATGTAGATTGCAGTACAAATAATCAGATAAATTTTGCAAGTAGGAGGGAATAAAGAATAAGTGATTGAAGTTATACTTATATGGAATCACAGATATGCTATTGAAGTTAAAAACAGGATTTTAGTGAAGCATAGAGTTGTTCAACCTTAGAATTGTAGACTACTTTTGAAACACTAAATTTGTCAATGCCAAAAGCCAAAACTTAAAATCCTGTGGAGATTATTTTGATTATGATTTTCTTTACATAACAAATTGTCCATACAATAGGTCTTCGGTCAATGTTAGCACATCTGCCTGATAAATTCTCAATCTATATTTGGATTTTGCAGCATCCAGAATTGACAGTTACATCTGAGGAGAAGGTGCTTAATGCAATCCTAATGTATGGCATGAAAGCAAAAGAATTGGTTGGGTGGGAAGTGGTGAATGACATGATACAAAATTCAAGTCCTGAACTCCTTTTCGGCGAGAGGCTTCAGTTAGTTAATGACTTGTTACCATTTGTGCGGTTTCCACTACTACAAGATTCCTTACTTGAGAAGGTTTGTCGACCCTACATTTCGATGGGTTGTTTACAGAAATAGGATTGACTTATTATAACCATACCACTATAATTACTTTGTGCAGTTGCAAAGTAGCAACATTGGTCGGCATATTCCTGTTTTTCAAAATCTTGTAAGTTTCTGTCCCTTTCCAATTAAATCATTTTAGGTGATATGTGTGATGTGCTTTTGTAAATGTTGTCTTTGAGTAACATTTCTGTTATTTTATTTGTTATAGGTTAATGAGGCTCTCATTTCTGTTAAATGTGGACTGACAAGGCTTGAAAATGAAGAGAAGTAAGTTCTTCATCTTAGTCCATCTCCTACGCTTCTTCACTGGAGCATTAAGTCAAGAGCAGTATTTTACATTGCAGTTGCAGTCGCGATTGTGATCACAGTTGCGATTGCGGGTGTATCATAGTGTAACCATTAGTTGCTTGGTGTCCTAGGATTTTCATAAATTAGGAGTATTTAGCTACTAAGTTGTAGGGTTTGCCTTTTAAGGATTTGAACATGCTTTCAGGTATCAGTTTATATTTTTATTCATATTGAGTTATTTTCTCTGGTATCCCTATTATCACCCCAAACCTCTTCTCTTTTTCCCCTCTTTTATCTCCACTGTCGTGTCACATGTATACCGGGAGTTTAACTTATGTTGGCCTTCCTTGCAGTGTTAGATTCCAGCATAGACGGTCTAGTTACCGGGAGCTCCAGTACATTTGTGACGGGGATGACAACGGAGTCCTGTACTTCGCAGGCACATCCTATGGTAAACACTCGTCGTGGTTTAATCCTCTTTTGGCAGAGGTAATCATCTGTTTTATTGTTTCTCCCCTTCCTTTTTTAGAGTTTTTAATTCTAAGGTCTGATCAATGAACTATTTATACATGCTGTTCACTAACAAATTTTGTGTGGCAGAAAAAGACAATTACCATTACAGCTAGTAGTCCACATGGCAGATACACTGATCCCAAGGTTTTGGCCTCAAGAACTTACCAGGTATGTTAGTTTTGTTTCCATAATTGACCATTGAACTTTTAAATTTTACTTTCTTGGATAGTAAACCTCATTTGAAGAGGATGATTTTGGCTCAACGGTAAGGTTGTTGCTTAGTGAACATGAGGTCACATGTTCAATTCCTGGAAACAGTCTCTCCGCTTGTGAGGGTAAAACTGCATATATCTACCCCTTCAGACCCACTAAGTGAGAGTCTCGTGCACTAGGCCGTTGTTTTTAGTAAACTTCATTTGGCTATATCACAGGGGACATGTTTTGCTGGGCCTCGATTGGAAAACGGAAATATCAGTTCCTGGTGGATGGTTGATCTTGGGCAAGATCATCAGGTATACAATATGCTGATGTTTTGTTACAAGTATTTCGTAATAGTTCATTGGCATGATATTCATCATGCACTTAAGCAAGTAAAGTGTATATAATGTTAACAACAAAAGTCCTTCTCCAAAACCATCAAAATTACACATATGACAGCATAGTTAGGTTTTTCAATTTGAAGGTTTTACTACCAGCCTTAAACCTCATTTAAAGAAGTACTAAGTGGACCTCAAAATAAGTAGATCACATTACTCATTAAATGGAATCAACATTCTGATAAATAGAAATTGGACTTTTTTGGATGCAGCTTATGTGCAACTACTACACGCTGAGGCAGGATGGTTCCAAGGCCTTCCCTAGATGTTGGAATTTTCAGGTAAACAATCTTTGCTGTGGTGACAAGTCTTGTTTTCTTAGCTAGGACTAGTAGTTGTGTTTCTGTTCAATCAAGGTAAGAAAATAAGGAAACTTTCGTATATAAGTGCCAAAAAAGGGTCGATTTTGATTTCTAAAGTGAGATTGTCTATAATGTGAGCAAGAATGTATTTATTATCCTTAGTTCGTATAGTTGATTAAAATATATTTACACTTTATCATTTAGTTGATCTTAACTTGCTCATTTAAGATACGATTTCGCTTCAAAGATTCAAATTTTTAAAAGGGTAGCTAGCTTTAAATCTCCCACTGCCCATGCACCGAGTTTGTAGTAGGCAGTCTTACCTTGCTTTTGCACGAGTACTCGGATTCGGATTATGTTAACTAATTATGCTGTGGGTCTATAATCTATATAAGAGTTGTCTTCACTAATTATGGTGTGTGCAATTTTTAAGGGTTCATTGGAGGGGAAGAGCTGGACAAACTTGAGAGTGCATGAAAATGAATGGACAGTGTGCAAGCCTGCTCAGTTTGCATCATGGCCCATAACTGGTCCCAAAGCTTTGCTTCCATTTAGGTATTTCAGGGTTGTTCTCACTGCACCTACTACTGATGCTACCAATCCTTGGAACTTCAGCATTTGTTACTTGGAATTATATGGCTTCTTTCTCTAGAATGTTTTTGGTTTGGTACTTGTGTTGATATGCATGTCCATACCATATTGTGAAAATCCTTTCATAATTAGTCTAGCTTGGTCATGTACATTATGGTTTTCTTACTGAATAAATCATTTGAATAATTTTATGGATAAAGGTTTTAAGATTACATGCTGTTTTTAGTTGACAAGGATGGAATAAGGCATCAATGTGCTAGCACTTGTGCACATGTATTACTATCTCTCACTCTAAGTATCTTTAAAAGAAAACATTAAAATTATCTAATAATCAATTTGTTTTCAAATATGAACCAAGCACACCCTCTTTTTTTTCTGGATAACTAAGGGTATCTGCTCTCTCACCTTATGGGTAAAGAACTAATCCATTTTGGGTTACGTAGTTGCACCTCCCAACAAGTGTGGCTCATAAGAATGGAATCATTGACATTTTTGTCTATCTGGGGATCTAATGAAATCTTATATCACTAAATCAATGTCTTGCTCATATCGATCACACTCTCTAGCTAGAAGCATGAATGTAATCTGTGTTAGCATCTACAAGCATGAATGTAATCTGTGTTAGCATCTCCTTCCAATAACCACCCTGATTTTGACATTTTGTATCATAACTTTTTCTTTGTTACCCTGATAGTGTCCACAATTTGCCACCAAAGCCCTCCTCTTATTAATCTCCATATTAGATAAAGCCATACTTCCCAGCAAGTCAATGGAATTGATTTCTGAAAGGTCTTTGAATTCCACACCTTCAGTCTTATGAGTTTCTCTTTTATGACAAAGTAGAAAAATCCTCATGTTGAAACCAAATAATATTTACTTGGAAAGTTGGAATGGATTTGGGCCAAATCCATTTATCAACTAATAACATGCATTTCCCAAATCATTGATCAAGCAATTTCCCTAACATATTTAGGCATTGATTAATTTCCTTTAATGTTAATGTTAACATAAAGTATAAACTCGAGTAACGAATGCAAGTAGCACATTTCTGATATTGATACTTGTTGAGAGGGAAATCACACATCCAAAATTGATTAGTTCTATATTCATAGGATTAGAGAATCCTCTTTTTTATACCATAGAAAAAAATCTCATAAATATCTACTACATCAACCCTTGGTTTTATTATTTTTGAAAACTGTAAAGGTCATAGATGTACATATTTTTCTATTTCAATGACAGCTCCAAATGATTTATGCATAAGGTCAACAGATTAACATCCAGGTAGCTACAATATAAAAAGGAAAGCACAATATTTATCTTTAGATGATGTACTGGTCTTATGTTTAAAAATGCATAGCAAGTTTTTCTATTATTTGACAGCATTAAACAAAGAAATATGAAGTGTAAGATTTTTCATGCTCATCCTTATGGAATCCTCGTTTGAAATAAAGAATTTCTTAAACTACAGCTAAAATTAATAAAATACAACCAAGTAGGAGTATATTTCAATTGGGTGGATTTAGAAATGACAAAAATACTTGTAGCAGCGGATACTCATGAAAAAAACCACAACGATTACCTAAAATATAATTTATATGTACCGGATATCAACTCTGTAAAAAAATATATATTCATATATTTATTTTCAATTAAATATTCTATATATTATATTTTTTATTTATTGAATTTTAATGAGAAATTTATCATATACATCATGTAATAACTATTTTTCATATATATTAGTTATTTCAAAATATAAGTATATAATTAAACTTAAAAATATATTTGTTACCCAATTATCACATAGTTATAATTCACATAGTTATGAAGAAGACTATGAAGAATATTCACATAAAGATTATCAATAAAATATTAACAACATATTACAAATTAAATTTTAATTAAAAAATTAATATTAAATTATAAGAGAAAAATGTATGCATTAAGACTCTAAGATTTTTTTACCTTGTCATGGTACAATTAACTATTCATTTTCAATTATCATTGACTTTTAAATAAAAGTAATTTAAATTGACAGTAGATGATGCATTGACTGTGTATAAATATTTATATTATCAATGTATAGATATTACACTCAAGTGATAATAACAAAAAAAAAAATATATA
>NC_032021.1:7372426-7410452 GCF_001865875.1 Lupinus angustifolius
TATATCCAAATACGAGGTAGGAATAATGTGTTATGCACATCCAGTGAACCAATGCTGATGGTAAATAATGTGTTCTACAACCAATGCTAACGGTAAACCAACCACACGCATATGTTTCACTTCTTCTTTTCTTATAAAAAAATGTAATATTTAGTGATAATTGCTATATTTATGTTAGTAATCACATTGTTTATTTTTCATGCACTATAATATTAAAAATGAGCTTTTAAAAAAAAATAACATATATTATCTTAGTTACAACTATAACATCTTCATAACTTCTTTCAAATGTATCGTATTGGTGATGATGGAGAATTTGACAGATGTGATAATATCTTGTAAATATTTATATGCTTGATTACAAAGAAGAAGAAACTATGGATGTTAAAACTAGTTCATGTAATACTATAATAGTACATGGTGATTTAGTGGAGAATGTTGGAACTCAAATATTAAAGAGATTGATAAGAAAATAAAAGTAGATGAAAATTATTATTGATTTATGTTCTATGATGAAGAATTTTTTTATAAATGCATTAATACTTATGATATTGAACTTTCCATTCAGATTCTGTTTTTAATTTTAATACCTTTGTATAAAATTTAACTATAGAAAAAACAAGAAACCACTAAACAACTTTTAACTTCAAAGGAGTTTTTTAGTGGCAACAATTGTAAATACCACACAAAGAATTATTAGTTGCCAAGTCACGACCAGATCGTTTTATTTTAATATGTTTCGTGACATTGTCAAAAAAATATGCAAATAGATTATCAACTATGACATCTCAAGGATAAAATAATTTCATTCTTTGTTTTCGAATTCTTACTACAATATAAAATTTGATCTCGAATATATCCACAATATGGTTATCAACATCAGTTTCTAAAATACCCACAATATGACTATATGTGTCAATTCTATTTTCCCACAATCTAATTATCAATTCTCGAAATTCCCATAATTTAGTTATCTATGTCAATTATAACACCATCAAATATGTTATAATAGATATAAGGAAAGTGAATAAAAGTTGAGGAAATGCTCTCAACTAGAACGAGTACAAATGAAAGGATGAGACTTCTATTTATAACATGACCATTTCAACCGCCACATGGATCTGATGGCTCAGATGGTGGTGTGCGCGTGTGAAAGAGTTTTGTCTGTGTGGGTTCTCACCCACCACAAAACTCATTATACCCCTTAAGGCATACTCCTTATGGAACACTTACGACTTATAAAGCCTTTTAAAGTCTTTCTTATATGCGAAACGTGAGACTTTTTTATTTCTCAAATTAATAATAATGTTACATTAAAGAGTCATTAATTCCTTCAAGTAACTACTGTCAAACAAAACATAAATTGATAAAGTTTTTATTTTCAAAACTGATTTCGCTAGTGTTAAGCCAAAAAAACTTATTGCAACTTACCTGCATCTCTGACCTCAATCATGATAATTTTTTTATAAAAATGATACTTATGTTAGATTAACTAAGCATATAATGAGTTGCATATAATATTCAACCTCCTCCAGTAGATCACATGAAGAAAAAAATGCTAGCAAATATATTTCTTAACACTTTCAATAATAAGTTAATTTTCACCCAAAAAATATGTATTAAAGAATGCATTGCTAAAATCTATGAGTTGACAAAAACAGGCAAACAAGAGTAACATTCCAAAATGTTATAATTATAAAATGATTATTAATTCTAACTTTTTTAACAATTATTTTTTCTTTGGATTTGATCGAAGAGTTCAATATTTTATGGACGAACATGATT
Source organism: Lupinus angustifolius (assembly GCF_001865875.1). Taxonomy (NCBI): domain Eukaryota; kingdom Viridiplantae; phylum Streptophyta; class Magnoliopsida; order Fabales; family Fabaceae; genus Lupinus; species Lupinus angustifolius. The sequence goes on from NC_032021.1 coordinate 7,374,212, forward strand.
TATAGTAGATTATGATATAATTTGATTTATATAAATGACTTAGTAATAGGATAAAGACTTGGTTATTGTGAATGACGAGATAATCATTCTCTCTATTGAATTACTACTACTTTGCTTATATTTGGCGGAACAAATATGCCTGTCTTGATAGTGAGAAAAAGGTATAATAGTAGTGTGTGACACAATGCACGTGATAAGGAGTAAGGAGAAAATAACATGGTGATGTGAGGAATCATAATATTGTTGTGTGTGAAATCCAAGAAAACTGTCCCCAAAACAATGAAGTGAGTGAGAAAAGGAGCCACTGAACCTGCCACCACGTGACACAGATACGTTTTCATAGTCATTTTCTATTCCGTCTCTGTGCCATTTTCATCATCATACCTTCAACTCAATAACAAACACTAACATCTCCTTCACCTGTTTCCACCTGCACCAGTTATATACAACGCGTTTTTATATTTTAGTTTCATTTTTATATGTAGCATTATTGAGACCGAACTCATGCTAACACGAGCAATAATGCTGGAGTAGTTCACATTCACGTTTTCTCGGTACCATTCTTAACAAATATTCGATTTCTAAAAGTGACACAGCAACACGTCGAAAAAGATTAGTTTTGGAATATATGTTATCATTCTTATTCTACTAAATTATTATCAAATTTCTTCTCCTTTTCTCTAGTTAAAGAAATTGTGAAGACTAAATTGCAGATAACGTGGTGTGGTTGATGGCATTTCAGCGGCGGCGCCACCACTACTGCGGCCAACGCTTCCGCCGTATGACTCCGGTCATTTCCGGAATCGCCGCTGCTCTTCTGGTCTTATTCTCTCTCCTCACTTTCTTCGCTCCTTCTCCAAACGACACCGTTTATCTTCACTCCTCGGTACTACTTTTACTACCACTGATATTTCTCTATTCACGTAATTAATATATTTCTTAAATTCTTTAAATTGATATTTCACACTGAACAATAATTATGATATTACTATTATTAGTTTCTTTTATCTAATTCCTTACTTATTCTGATTGTTTTTTTTTTCTTCTTCTCTTGAATGGATTATTGTACAGTTTAATGTTGAAAAAGGTGACGCAATTGGAACTATCGTGTTCCGCGTTCCGGTTAGGGTTCTTATTTTCCTCTGTTTCGATAATCAGTTTCTATTTTGTGTTTATTGGTCTGATCTGAATTCAGTTTAATTTTAATGATCAGAGCAGTGGAGGAGAGTTGGATCATCATCTATGGAGTTCAAAAAACTCGGAACATTTCCATGGTTGCAGTGATGCAAGCAACAAGTTTCTAAGTGCGTATTTCTTTGCAATATACTCATCAATTCAATCATCAAGTGTTGCTATGTACAAGATTTTGAAAATAGTACCCTCAATTCAATAACTCAAAGATTTGTGTCATCAATAATTTTTAGGGAATCTAATTGGTTGAATAAGTGAGTATATCTAAACCAATTGTTTAAACTTGGAGTAAGTGGTCTCTTTCTCAAAACATAGAATTTATAAAAGCTATTGACAATTTTAAATCTTTCAGGAATTAAATTTATTTATAAAAGGTAGTGACGTTTAAAATCACTTCAATTTATAAAAAGTGGTGACACAAATCTTTTAACAATCGGATAGGTGTCATTTCCATTTTTGGATGACTGAATTGTCAGATTTACTCTTCTGAAAGTATGGCATTAATTTACCTTAGGAATTCTGAGCTCTTAAGTGTCATTTAGATTTCAATGCATATAATCGTCATAGATAAGTATAACTATGCTTTTCTATAGCAGATGCTGAAGCCATTACAAAGCCTAATCGATACTTGGGGATTGCAACAAGTGGAGGCTTGAATCAACAGAGAACTGGGGTACTTTTCTAGACTCCTGTAGTCTTGTCATTATTATAGTCAAGCTGTATTAAATGTTTGATTTTTCGTTTCTATAATAACAAAATGCATCATTCTAACTTCAAATTTACATGCTCAAAACAATTATGTAGATGACAGTTTTTAAAAAAATAAGTGAAATGAACTCAAAATAAACAAAATTTGCATATGCCTCCATTTGAAAGTGATGGCAGAAGCCTCGATAGTTTACTGCAATATATCATAACTATTGTGACTTGTGAGTGCTTATTGGTTGCAATTGCTAAGTATCAACATACTCAGCTGTTGATGTCATTTTTTCCATTTTTGGGACTGGTAGATTACAGATGCTGTTGTTGCTGCGCGAATCTTGAATGCTATTCTTGTTGTTCCCAAATTGGATCAAAAATCTTTCTGGAAAGATTCTAGGTCAGTTATGGAAGGAAAGTGACATATTTATGTCCGGCCTGATTGTGCAGTTTTACTGTTGTAATTTGACCAGGCCATTGGATTGTGCCATTCTTAGTGATGAATTGCTTAAATTGTAAAATGATATTTGCTTTTTGCAGTAACTTCTCAGAGATCTTTGATGTTGATTGGTTTATCTCATATCTGTCAAAAGATGTCCGAATCATCAAGCAACTCCCAAGAAAGGGTGGGAAAACATTAAATGCATACTCTATGCGTGTTCCAAGGAAGTGTAATGAAAGGTGCTACATAAATCGGATATCACCTGTACTCGTGAAAAAGCATGTGAGTCTTTAATTTCTCTGCTTAAACTACTTTGGTGCCAATATACCGTGTAACTAATTCGATTCTCTTTTTATCCGGAACTACTAATCTTCACCCCCTGATTATATGGTCCTCGTTTAGCTTACGTAACTATACCGAATTCCACCTATTGTTTACCACATAGTAGGTTAGTTATAAAGGAAGTCTTACAATACTAATAATGTAAAAACTGACGAACCACATAGAAACATGTACCGCTTACCATGCAACTAGGATCGCCCCTTAGTTTGATTGTTATTCATTGCTTGGAACGTGTCATACTCTCAAATCTATCCCACTTATTAGCTTGATAAACTCCCCACCCCCTGATCATATCAATCCTGGTGAATTGTTCATACCAAATATGGAAATTCTATGCTGTGCAATTTCAAGCACCGTCAACACAATAGGAGACAAAGGACTGAAGGATCAATTTGGTCTAGTTTTGATGCAGTCTGTCCTTATGGGATGTAAGTAGGTCCTGATATGTTACTTCTCTTCATTTTGAATTCTTATTGTATCCTGAAACTCTGCCTATGTCATGCTCTGTCAAACTTTTGTTAGTAGGTTGTATTAGATAGTTGGTAGCCTGCATAAAAGTCATCTTTTATGACATGGATCTACGACACAATTAAAGAAGACCAAATAAGGGCTTCAATGAAAAAGATTGTTCAAGTAGAAGATAGTTTGATTAAAAGGGGTAGAGGAGGCCTAAGTAAATATTAGGAGAAGCCAGTAAAACAAGACCCTGCTCAACACGGTTTTACTAAACAAATGGTTTATGATTTACTTCAGCTGGTTGCGATCTCTTGGTTGTCTGATGCACTTAAATCCTCAGTGTTTTATGCCTAAAGTACCACATAATTCAAACAAAACTAACTCTTGTCTTTGTTCATTTCAATTTAAAGCCTTATCTAAATATTGTCAGTCAGGCCATCCTATAATAGCACTATTTTCAAGATCCAGAACCTTGTTTTCACCCTTGCTTGAGTTTGACTCAACAATTTGAGACAATGAAAATACTGTTACGTCTACCTAAATAGTCCAAGATATGATCCTTGGTACCATGTGGCGGATAAGATTACCGTACTTCCTTAGATCTTGAGACCCAGTAGTTTCCTGAATTTTAACCTATGTAAAACTTTAGTAACAGTAGCAGCAGCAGCAAAAGCCTTTTTCCCAATAAGTTGAGGCCAGACAAATTACAAAAACCAACAACCAACCAAAGAAATTTCAAAATTTTCTTTGTATTTTTTTTAATGTGATCTTTGTTAAACCAAAATCAGTCATTTTGCATGCTTGACGGTTTATAAAATTGATGAAATTCATGAATATATGAGAGCAATAGTCATACGTCATGACCGTGCCTTTTATTGCTATAATGGTCCTGGTTCTTTTGAGTGGAACACAGTTTTTATAACAGTAGTTTTCTGTCATTTTGTATTTCTTCACCCTATCATAGTTAACTGAATATTTAAGTTTATATCTCTTTAGATCTTATGGAAACTAAATCTAAGTGATTAAGTGTAAATATACAATTGATGCTTCCAGATTTCCAGTTGTAATGAAAAGATTCAGCAGCATAATATATGGATAATTATTTGAATAATCATCCATGAAAAGTATTTAGTTAATTTCATATTGTGGCAGGCTGTTCAGCTCAACAAGTTTGACTACAGACTTTCAAACAGGTTGGACACAGAGTATCAGAAGCTGAGATGTAGAGTTAACTACCATGCGTTAAGATTTACCAATCCAATACCTGCAATGGGTAAAAAATTGGTCCAACGAATGAGGATGAACAGCAAACATTATATTGCACTGCACCTGAGGTAATCTAATTGATTTGTGGTCCTTTATAATTTAGAGGGTGAGCCTTGGCGTAACGGTAAAATTGATTGTCTTATGACTTGGAGGTCATGAGTTCAAATCCTCTAAACAACCTTTTCACTTATAAGGGTAAGGCTGCATACATCTATCGTCTCTAGATCCCATTAAGTGAGAAGAGCCACAAAAAGTAGATCCATGTTACCCGCAACATTTTCCCATGTATAAATGCTTGTAAACATCCATGTCATAGAAAGTGCTCACTGCTTTGCTATTATTCCTAGTTGTAATAATTATATGGTGGGTACACTAGTACACGATATTCCCATGTAGTGGATTTTAAGAAAGTAAATATAGCAATCTTATTCTTGTAAGCTAAGAGTTGTCTTTGAGATTTGAACTCATAACCCTCAGTTCATAAGACAAACAACTTTACCATTGCACCGAAGCCTACCCTCATATTTGGAACAATTATACTATTCTTCAAGATAAAATATACAAAATATTGTAATGATATTAACATGGAAAGAAGTTTCTTGGATATAAGGATGACTTAGAATTGAACTTGTCCATAGTCACTGCAAATGGTATGCTATTTTTATGCATTATGATTATGTAGAACTGGTTTATATGAACTATTTATAGTTGTCCCATGCATTTCTGGGGTTGACTCTAACAAATTTATGAACTAAATAGTATATACTTTATTTATGTATATGATTTTATCATTATTAGTCTTTTCCTACCCTGCCTTTATTATTTATTCCCTATGCATCGCCATTTCATTACCATTTTATGTTGGATCTTTCTGTTTCTAGGAATATTCATTTTTATTTTCAAAATTTTCATGATGGAGAAGCTTTGACACTGAAGTCTTTTCTTCTTGGTATACTTGACTCTTGGATGTTTTATTGTTGACACTAGAGTCTTCTAGCTTAGCGCAATAGTAAAGTTGTTACTTAGTGACCATGAGGTCATAAGTTCAAATCTTGGAAATAATCTCTCCGCTTGTGAGGATAAGATTGCGTACATCTATCCTCCTCAGATCCCACTAAGTGAGAATCTCGTGCATTAGGCTTCCCTTTGTTGTAGTCTTCTCTTCATGGATTCTTCACTACGGTGGACACGAGATAGTAGGATTTGGGCACTGATTTATCTGAGTGTTTTTTGTTATTCTTATTGTTATATATAAAAGTCATTTATCAGTCTTCATCAAATATCTTTAAGTTTTAGGATTTATTTGTTCTTAACATGGTATCAAAGTCTCTATAACAAAGTGGACAGGAGTTTGATCCATGACCCGCCCCCATTCTTCTCAATATAAATTGAGTTTCTGTACAGGGTAAGGTAGACCATTGCATTGTCCATGCTTCAAGCCTAAAGAGAGCTTGTGTGAGGGGCTGTGTTAGATATAGGTTCCCATTTGAGATTTCGCATAATAACTTTGCTTTTGGGATAATTAATTGGTTGATCGATCCTTTACACATACTAAGCTATAAGATTTAATTAGTAAACAACAAAATTAGGGATAAAAATTCTAAATATGATAAAACTCCATGGGGAGGGAAATAAAGAAAACTTGGACACATACGGAGATAAATAAAACAACTTCTTGCTTCTTGGACACATGCGCACACAAATTTGGTTGACATGGTACACTAGGAGAAGCTTTTGTTCCATGTATTATGGACAAGAAACAATGACTTTTACATTTTAAGATGCAGTTAGCTAGGCAGAATAACTATTAAGAATTTGAGATAGTTTCTAATTATTACTTTATTTCCTCACAGATTTGAACCTGACATGCTTGCATTTTCTGGATGTGATTATGGTGGAGGAGAGAAGGAGCAGAAGGAACTCGGTGCAATAAGGAGGAGGTGGAAGACACTACATGTAAGGCTTACATGTTTAATGTTATTAGGAACCTTTAATGCTAATATCTGTTACAGGTTGCATTTGTTTGAGATTACTTCTCAACAAAGCTGCTTGTTTTTTTTTAAAATCACCTTAATACTGACGTATATTTGGGTAAGATTTTTTCCAACAATTAAAGAATATCAACGTAATAAAATTTCTTATTATAGTTAGAAGCTACTTAACACCAAAATAAATGAAAAGTTAATTACCTTTTTACACAATATGATTTATTTTTTCAAAGTTTATACAAATGACTCATAATCATATTGTGCATGTAGACCTAACTGAATGTTTTCATAGAATGAATATCAGCAATGACTTGAGCATCTGAATAATATCCCACTATTAGCAGCGAAGTGCTGAGAAAGTAGACAACGAAATGTGAAGCTTGAGTTAACCTATTTTTGCTATGAATTTGAATGGTAATTCTAAAAATGAAGATAGATTAGTGAATAATGTTGTAAATTATTGATATGCAGAGAAGCAATCCTGATAAGGCAAGGAGACAGGGAAAATGCCCATTAACCCCAGAAGAAGTTGGTCTCATGCTAAGAGCATTGGGGTATGGTTCTGATGTTCATATATATGTTGCATCAGGGGAAGTATATGGAGGGGAAGAAACATTGGCACCTCTCAAAGCTTTGTTTCCTAATTTCCATTCAAAAGATACTATTGCTACCAAAAAAGAAATAGAACCATTTTCTAAATTTTCTTCTCGCATGGCTGCACTTGACTTCATTGTTTGTGATGAAAGTGATGTATTTGTAACAAATAACAATGGTAATATGGCTAAAATATTAGCTGGGAGAAGGTATGTCTTGTTCCATTTGCATCTACCTTCCCTTTTCAAATTGATACTGTTACCTATACCGCTATACCTGCCTTATCATTTTGAGCACTTTCTTGTAGGAGATACTTTGGACACAAACCAACCATTCGTCCAAATGCTAAAAAACTCTATCGATTGTTCTTGAGCCGAAGCAATTTGACTTGGGAAGCTTTTGCTTCCAGTGTCCGCACTTTTCAGAAAGGCTTCATGGGAGAGCCCAAGGAGGTTAGACCAGGTAGGGGCGGGTTTCATGAGAATCCATCTACCTGCATTTGTGAAGACGCCAAAATGGAGAAAATTTCTTCACCTATAAAGTACGAGAAGGATAATGCAACTAAGAAAATTACAACAAACAATGACCTGGATGTTGTTGATGATTCTGAATGGCCCGACATTGATGATCATGATGATCATAGTGATGAGAAGGGCATGTTCAATGAAACCATTTCCGACTATGACACCATTAACTCTGAGGATACTGAGTTGGAGGAAATTCTTTCAGATTAGTGGAGCTTCCCTGATATTGCTCTGTTGTACATGTTGACTCTTTCATTCTCTGATTCTTTGCCTCCTCATGTTGTCCCCTTGTGCTGAACTCAAACATAGTAAATCCAAGAAAAGCAAAAGCACATGTCTTTCGCAGTAATTACCGGAACATATTGTGCATTTCTAAGGACATAATTGCCAGAGTGGTGAAGGGGTGTTTGGATGTCTAATTGAATCTGTGAAGGGGTACAAGATCAGAAATGAGTAGCAGCCAATATGAGTGGAGTTGGAGGACAATTTAGCTTTACATATAGCTGCATACAAAATCGATTTTGCCTGTCCTTAATAAGTAGGAAACTTTATACAGTTTATAGGTTGTGTATATCTTCATTCAGGAAATTTATTATAGGTGATATAAACTTGTATGTCTTTGTTCCAATTGTTAGGTTCATGTATTCAACTGATTTTCACTTTGGAACAGGATGCAACCAAAAGGGTTCTACTCATTTTGCCTTAAGGGAAACAAAGCAATAGTAATGGAGTAATAATTTAAAACCGTTGATAAATTCATTTATAAATTAGTTCTGATGGTAAATAGTTATTCTAGCCACAAACTTTGTCGTCTAATACTGAAAAATATTGGAAAATATGAAAATGGTCTGTATTGAAAATAATGGATTCTGAAATCTTGTAATATCTATTTGGTAACACGGAAAATTTATGATAAATGATAAGTTATTTTCTTGAAATATCTCATCATATTATTATATACAGATAGATTATGCAACGCTTACAATAAGTCGTTTATGATGAAGTTAGCAAAAGAGTTTGGGTAAACAAAATATACTAGCGACACTATGCATCGTAAAAGCTACATGCAAAATGTAAGAAAAGAGATTCTCTCCTGGAACGTGGGGTGAGAAAACTTTTAAAAAATTAAATTATTTAATTCGAAAATTAGCATAAAATCTGGACGTTAAAATAATTTTATTGTCATTTGTCAACATCTCTACCCAAAATTTAAGATGATCTGCGCATAAAATAGGACTCTCCAAAATACAAGGCAATGAAAATATACAAAATAATTCAGGGATATCAAAAGGGGGTGTATAGTACTATGAGTATAATTATCTATTTAAAACAATTTAACACGTAGACATAGTGTACATGTTATGTTATAAGGTTTTAAATTAGGTTTTTTTATGGGAAGGAGGAGCTGAATCCTTTTTATTCGTGATTATTTATAACTATTTAAAGTTGATATATCTAATATGACTTTGTCAAAAATATTATTTCATTGTTTTTCTATGTTTACTCCTGTTTCTTATGCTTGTTTAAGTTAATAACTTATCCATGATTTAATATTTGAATGTGTGTATTTGAAAATTTCATGTTTAAATTAGAGATACAATATATCTTCTAATAACTTTTAATTCTAGGAATAGAATTAATTGAACTATCTATTATAACACCCGATTTTGTTATTTTGTTATGATTAATTAATTAATTTGTGAAGTGATTAACAATTGGTTAATTCAAATATTGACCTCTTTATATAAGGAATTGGTACAAAAATTGGTAATGGTAAGTTCATAGTAAGGGTGAGTAGGACCCGACCCGACCCTATCCGCTCATCAAGTACGGCACGATCATGATCGGGTTCAAATAGGGTCGGGTCTGATTAGGTCTAGGATCGGGTTCATATTCAAAAAATAAATCCGATCAATATTTAGGGTTGGGTAGGGATCAAGCATGACCCGGTCCATCTCATCTCATGGTCATTTGCTCATCATGTTCTACTCAAATGTGTATAAAGTAATAATATTTTTTTGGTCGAAAGTATCATTTATTCTTTACATTTTTCATAATATATACACGATTAATAATATACATATATACATATATCATTTTATATATCAAATTACATATTCGTAATAATATTGAGAAGTCTTTATCTGAGTATGTATTATATTTAATCGGGTCTAGGGTCGAATCGGGTTTAAAGGTTGACTCAATCGCTATTTAGGGTCGGGTTTGCTTCAGGTGTAGGGCAGGGAAAACCTTTTATCATTCAATTTAAGCAGGTTTGTTAAATAATTTATATCAATCAATTCCTCAAGAATATAATAACTCTTTATATTTTTTTTTGACAATCAGGTTAATTAAACTAATAATCAATTTATCGGTTAGCAATAGTGATTTTTATTTTGACATATTTTGGTTCTTTTTTTACCGCATCAAGTATTTAAGGAAGAAAGGTAATGTCTTGCTCAATAAAAATACCAACTAAAAAAGTTAAAGACAATCTTAACGTGCAAAGTGATTGGGCACATTGTAATTTAGTGCAGAAATATTGGAAGCCCAAGCTTCACCCGGTATTCCTTATACTGTGTTTGGTTTATAGAAGAAAAATTAAGGAAAGAAAAATTGAGGGAAGAAAATTGAAATAAAATATAGTGATTTTTTAGTTATCTGGTATGATAGAAAATGGAAAGAAAGTAAAAAAAAATATAATTATTATTAATAATGATATTTTCTTTGTACTATCAAGAGTATTTAATCACTCTGTGAGTAAGAAACTAATATATTTCGTGATGTATGATCGTTTCTCCCAATAAGTGTATAACCCAAGAATCAAACATTTGACACTCAAATCACATCCTAAACCAATGAAAACATGACATGTTAATTAAAAAAAATATTTATTATTTTTTTATTTTCCCTTCATCGTCATTGGTTTAGAACATGGTTTAGGATATACTTTGGAATAATTGATTCTGGTCTAATTTTTTTTACTTGTTTCCTCCCAATAGTGGAGAGAAAATATAATGGCACGAGTTCCACCATTTTTTTGTTTCCTTCCTTCTTTTCATTGCAACCAAACAATGAAAAAGATTTTTTTCATTCCTTTTTTATTCTTCTCACTTTCTTTCCTCCCATTTTAACTCCAACCAAATCTTAGTCTCTTGTGACTTTGAAGTACATTTTGAATTCTTATAAAGTTTTAGTTCAGTTCTTAAATATCAAATATTAACTACTAATATCATAATTAACTTGGTTAAATAATTAAATTTAATAAATAAAAGAAATAATAATGGTGAAATTGAAATATAAAAATCTACACATATATAATCATCTTTTTGTTTATTTTCTAAGAAATAAATAAAATATTTGTTGCTCCACAATTTTTGGTTGAAAATCTGATTCATGGTAGTTTGGAGTCATCATAATATTTTTATGTTAAACATAGAAAACTTTTTTAAGTTCATTTTCAGGAATATACTGATACTAAAATTTAAATCTGAATTTTGAAAGTAGTTATGAAATGAGAAACGTATTAGCATCTCTCCACCTATACTAGACAATATCCTCAATAATTATATGGACTAATTTTATATTCAAAGTTTTTGTTTATTTTATTAAAATGGGAAACAATATATTTTTGTTTTCTGCCTCACAAGATAGTATTCTGTTCTTATATATTCTGATGAGTAATTAAAAATCAAAACTATAAAATTCTTATTGTTTTTATTCAAATGAGTGAAGTACATGGGTATTGTCTAATACTACATCTTATATTAAGGAAGAGAAAGTTTAATCAAGTTTTCATCTTTATTAATGTTTAAAGGTTTTTCTAGATTTATTGTAAGGTATAGTTGGATGATTATTTATAAATTACCTATCAATTTCAAGAAAGTAAAATGAGTCTATGTCTGAAACTATATCATACTTTAAAATTACAGTAAATAACTTTTTTATTGTTATTCATTAATGTAATTTTTGTTATTTAAATTTTTATTATTTAGAAAATTTGTCAATTGATTTAATGTTTTTTTTATTTATTAGGTAAAAAAGTGATAAATAAACTATTGCATAGAAAGATATATTTGCATTAAGTAGTTTTATCCGTTAAAGGAAGAAATTATGATTTTTATTATTATTTAAATAAAATTATTTAATTAATTAGTATTTATTAAAAATAATTATTTTTACTATAACTATTAATATAAAATAGAATAAAAAATGGGGAAAAAAACTTATTTGATGAGATGAGGAGCCAGAGTGAATCACATGGTGAAACGTGATAGCATGACAGAAGGACATGTAGTGATAAAGGAAGATCAAGGACTGCATTGGTGTGTGTAGGAAGGGTAGTGTTAAAGAGTGTTAGCCGTCAATTTAGATCCTTTTCGAGGCAAAAAAAATTTTTTATCAGATTCAAACATATAATTAACTTGTTGTACGATCTAGTTCAACTTGTCCACATTAAAACATACATTGAAATTAAATATTATATGTGATTTAGATCAATTAGATTAGTTTTTTAATAAAAATATTGAACTCTACGCATATATTTCAAAACTCATAAACATGACTAAAATATTAAATTTAATTCACATTAAATGACAAGTTTACATGTAGTCATGTTAATATTGTGAGAACCTTGCCACAATATAGTTTATATACACTATAAAAACATAAGTCCACAACTTTGTTCGTACCGTCATGCTACTATAAATAAGCAAACAACCATTATATAAACTTAAAATTTTACTATATTAAAGATGACGACATAATTAGGATCACAATAATGGGTTATGATATTATATTCATAACAAGATATTATAATTAAAGAAGAGAAACAATTAGATATATTGCCAATTGACATTGATTTCTTTATTTATTGTGATTGTATTATATATTAGAAGAAAATAAATATAATAACTTAATTATATTTATCAAAAGAAATATTATTTCTACTATATAAATATTTTACTATATGATAATATATTACTTGAGCATATATTTCTTAGTCCTATCAAATTAACATTAATGAATCTACCATATGGCTAATTGATTGTTGAACTTACATTCTAGTTTGTTTGAGAACATCATTGAACTAAAGTGTTAAACACATAAATGCACAACTTTATTTGTGCATATTTCTAAAAATTGGACGGATTAATCAGTTTTTAAACAATCAATCTAAAACAATATATTCATATTCAGTTTTTGTAATTTCAATTTATTTTGGATTGTTTTTCGTTTTATTTTTTATTGGTCTAAATTTGTAGATCCTAGCCACATATGTTGTTGATGCAGCAATGACATCACGAGGCTAACACGTGTGACATCAGTGTCATCAGAAAAATGTTGTGTTTACGTGTGCTTGTGCTTGACATCAATGTCTTGAAAAAATTGTAGTGTTGACATCAACATAAAAAATTGCTTTCCCCGTATCCTACTCTATCTAGTATTTTGGTTGAGTTTTTGTGTGCTCGACTAAGGATCCAAAATGTCCATTTAATATTTTTTTTATAGATAATCACAAATAAAAACTAAATCCTAACAACCTTCTATAAACTCAATCTTTTTATTGATTTCCGAAATTATAAGGTGTTTAAGTGATCAGCGTTAGCGTTAGGAATGACAAAAAACCCGTACTTGTGGGTATTATAAATGAGTTTTTAAAAATGATCGTAGTACATACAGGTGGGTACGAGTATTATCGTACTCGTGTCTGCGGGTCCCCGTTATTTATATGATTAATATATTATATTTATTAAAACAAAAGTACATTATTCTAACATTCATTACAATGTATATTTTTTCCTTTTATTTTGTTTACATATTTTATTGAGTTTGGTGGTGAAACATCCTACAAATATTATTACATGTGTTAAGGTTAGAGCACAATGCGGAAGCACATGATTGAATCAATTGAGAACAAAAGAGAAGCAAGTAAAGGATAAAGAAAATAACACACAAGATCTAACGTGGAAAAACCCCTCAGTGTGAGAGGAAAAAAACCACGGGCGATCAAGAGCAAAATTCCACTATGTAAAAAAGAAGAGTACAAGAAATCCTCTTATAATGATGAGGACAAATGACAATATGTTTTCTCACAAATACTCTCTCAAGTAGAACAAGAATTCTCTCCAAGAATGCACTCACAATATATGTGTAAATGAAAGAGATGTTGTGTGTTGTGAAGATGATTTTGAAGCTCTCTATATGTGTCCTTTTATAGGCAAGCAAAGTCTTGGTATCTTGGATTCCAAGCATTGGATGCTTGGAAACAAAGCCATAAAAGTGACATAAAATGCCCTTAAAGAGAGCCATAAAATTGTCATAAAATTCTTTTAAGGCATAGTAATGAGAGGCATCTAACAACATGTGTAGAAACACACATGTTTTACAAAGAAAATATATACTTTTTGTTAAGGAAATGAGAACAAAAAATCACACAAATAGAAATCACCAATAAATTTAGCATTTTTGTCAAATATTCAATCAAAAGGTACAAAAATAATTAAGTTTTCTCTCATTTGAAACATAATAGAACTAAAATATTAAAAATTCATTTATAATATAGGAAACTTGCGCGTACCCGTTTTACCTATGGGTGCACATAAATATCAATGAATACACGCACATCAGTGCCCGTACGGGTACAAGTGCATATGGGTAATGCTCTCCTATTTTGAAAGGGATAGCGAGTAGCTACTACCCGTGTCAGCATGTGCCCGTTGCCATCACTAATCAGCGTATTATAAGGTGTTTATCTAGTCAGTTTCTTTATTAAAAAGTAAATAGATAAATATTGGTTTTTCTCTCTCATTTTTTGAATTCAAAAATACCATGGTAATATTATTTAATCTATTAATTTCCAATTTTTTTAATAATATTATTATTATTTGGATTTTTTTTAATTAGAATCTATTTTTGGGTTTTAAGATTTAACAAAAGCAATTGTTCATAACTTGAAATCGATAAAAAGGAAAAAACATAGGTAGAGATTTTTTCTCTAATAGTATAGATAAATCATAAACAGGGTTTATTTTTCAAAAATAAGAGCTTCATTTCCTTGAAATCTTGAAAATGATGAATAATTATTTCCAAGCAGGACTGATGACAAATTTAGTTTTTTTTTTAAATTGTTATTTTATTTTCTAATGACTTTCTCTATTATATTCGGCAAAACGCCTAAACATTGACTCTCTCCGTGTTTCAACCCACCAAATTAAATTCATATCCTTTTCAATATAAGATGGTCTAATATCAGATGAATATAGAAACATATGTACCAGAAAAAAAATTAACAATTTATATTTCGAATTATTTTTAGCTAAAATGATTTTTGAAATTATCAAAATCACTTTTACTTTATTTCAGTATTGGATTCCAGAGAGAATGGAAGTTCCACCACATATCTTTGTGATAGCACTCTCTCATCATAACCTCTCTATATGGTGGGTGTGCCTTTAATGTCATTGTTATCATTTTGTTAACAACTAGATGTTCTAAAAATTGGATTTTAATTTCACCTATCAATCTCTTGTCTCCACTTTTATTTGTTCATATTGAAGATACATGCCAACAAAGCGTTGATTTAATTATCTAAGACTCTATTAAATCACTGGAATAACCAAATGTCAAAAGTTTGAATCTTGAGAATGTCATTTGCAACCATGATATTAGAACCTCTCTGGTAAATGATAATTTAGAAGGTAAGCTCTATTTGGTTTAACTGAAGTACGTGTATGAATGAAGATTTAAAATTATTTCACCATCTCTTGATCTTTAAGGTTGCTTATTTTTAAAATGCGTTAAAAGATGTAAAATTTAGCTAAAATAACGTAACCTAAATCACACTATAAACTACATTAAAATTTAATGAATGAAAATATTTGAAAAAATATTAAAAAATTAAAACATGAAAAATATGAAATGGAAGGAATAAATATTTGTAAAGTTAAATGTCTTAGCTAGTAAAGTTAAGATTTAGGAGTTTTGAAAATGAAATAATAATACTTGTTTTTAGAAGAATGTAAGTTTGAAAATGAAAATGGGAAATATTTCCTAAAACTAAAGCGATCTTGAAAATCAAAATAACTATAAAAGATAAAATGTATAAATAAAAGTCTAAAACCTCATGGGCTCAGAAAATTATTTAACTATTTAAATTTTTTATTTTACTTTTTTTCATGAAGGACAAAGAATTACAAGGCAAACTTTCGGCTACCGGCCATAATCCCAGTTTCCAAACCATAAGGAAAAATGAAAAATCTGAATATCAATCAAAATTTCAAAATTAACAAGGTACGTCAACTGCACAATGAACACCATTTATACGTAGTATTTAATATTCTAATGTAACACCGCCCTTCAAATTATACCACTATTCAATAAAAGTGAATTATATATAAATATTTATATACAACCAATATATTATTTAATGTTCATTTGTTAAAAAGACAATAGTAATTAAACATAAATAATGTATGATGCAACAATATATAAACTTACATTTTTTCCTCATTTAATAATTCAACATTTCAATAGACACCTTTTCAATTGAAAAAACGTGTTAAGAAAGACTACGCTCCACTACTATTACATAATGTTGTCCTTATTTGTCCTTATTGAAAAAAATTGTTCTACAAGAAGAAAGATAATTGGTAAAAAAAAGTAAATGATTATAATTACTATATAAGTGATAAAATTGGTAAACCTATCCATTATAACCTTAATAAAACACCTATTTAAAACAAAGATAGTGATTATAAAGACCAATAATTTATACCTCAAAAGAAAGATATCACATGAAATAAGAATACTATCTTGTATTCCTTAACAGGAATTAGGAAGAAGCCTTAAAAATAAATCTTCATATTTGTATCATTAATATTCCATCCATTATTTAAATAGTGTAATATGTATATGTGACAAAATTATACATGCATTCTATCTAAATTCAAGAAAATTAAAATCATCTATTAAAATTAACGAATTTAAATGGATATAATTTACTTAATAATTTTAATAATTGATAAATTTCAATTCATCCATTATATCATATGTTTATTCATAGATATATTCATTTAGGTGAGTAATTATGAATATGTCCATTTGTATGGATAAACATTTGTTGTCCAACACTTTGTGTCACTCCGTGTTTCATGGACATGTGATTGATAGAAAAAATATATTTAAATTAAAATTTAATTATTAAATATTTTTCTCACCAATCATAAGTTCATGGTACATGAACTGCCACAAAGTGTGGGACAACAAATGTACTCCTTCATTTGGATAAATATTCGATCTATGTAAATAAACAATCCTTCCCAACTCGTTTGCTTTTATATTTACGTTACTATCTCATCCTAAACTTTTAAAATGTATGTGATTAAAAGGGATTGGTTGACATTAGGGGTGACAAATAGATTAATTTGGATCCTAGGAGTTCGATAAAAAGTCGTTCAGCAATTCATATAAATCAATTTAAATTATCTAATTGATCTATATCCAAACTTAATAAACAAATTTTAATTCATCCAATCAATCCAAGAATCCATTTTAATGGAATGAGTGAAAAAATATCTAATTTTTTTAATTTTTTTAATTTGAACTAAAAATATTTTTAAAGAAAATTATTCTTTTGAAAACCACAATTTCAATAAAGCATTTTATAAAATCACTTTTTAAAAAACTACTTTAAAAATAATTAAAAAAACACTTTCAAAAATCATTATTTTAATTTTTTTAAGAAAAAACTTTTAAAAAAGTGGTTTTTGAACTTTTGGAAAAATTATTTTATTTAGAAACATATTAAAAGTGAAAAGCAATGAAAGTCAAAATAGTGAATGATATTAAAAAGCAAATAACAATGTTTATATTTTAGATGGATTTAATATCCTTCCAAATGAACATATCCATTAATATCTATTAGTTATAATGAATGAATTTAAATTCATCCATTTATATAATTATCAATTAGATTATGTTTATTTAAATTTATTAACTATAATGGATAAATTTAATTTTCTTAAATTTGTATGAATTATACATTTTTGATAATTTTGCTGACATCAAGTTGCGATCTTTATGCTCGAGAGAACTCTATATATTTTTCTCATGTAAAATGTGGCTAAGTTTTCTCTTAGGATAAAAAAAACAAATAAATTCAAGTGATCGTAGGGGGTCGCCACCTAAATCTCAAACATAAAACACAAGCAATAAGGCAAGAACAACTGAACAACTAATACTAGTCAAGAGGAGAGACAAAATGGGTTAACAATACTAATATTTCATAAGGAAACTAATATATTGAAAAGATTTAGGTAATCAACCCATATTAGGTGAGTTGTAAATGATGCAATAAAGTATATAAATTAAGTTCTCATGTTGGTCCATATTCTTATAAGAGACAGTAGGATATGTGGATGTACAAAGTATGTTCTTAAATATATAGCATATTTAGATATTTGTTAAAATCTTTACGCATAAAACTTTGAATGTTGGATTAAGAAGGCATTGGTCTAGGATATAAGACTATATTAAATTCTCACATAGAGTATAAGGTTAATACGTAATAGTTTGATTCTCATAAGTGATACTTGTTAGGAGAGAAAGTCATGTACCTCAAAACGAATTAATTTCTTACTCATAGAGTGAGTGAATACCCTTTGTTATACCAAAAAAATATTTAGACGCTACACATTTTAGGATGTCGCAAATAGGTGTTTTTTTTAATTTCGAAAAATCATTAAAAAAATATATCTTAAAAGAGTTGAAGAACCAATTTAAAAAATGAAATTTAAAGGTGGTTTTAAAATAATGATTTTAAAAAATGCTCTATTAAAATAGTAGTTTTGAAAGGGATTACTTTCTTAAAAAATATTTTTAGTATTAATTCAAAAAATTAGATTGAATATAGATGAATTAAATAATTTAAAATATAAGTTTACAATGGATTGTTGGTTGGTTTTCCTTACATTAATTAGAATCCAAATTCACTCATTTCTCACCCATGTCAATATAAGCATTGTGAGTATAAACATTTATATGCATCCACTTTATGATCTACTATTTGTTTGTAATTACTTATATTTAAGAGTAAATGATAATAAAATGTCAATGATTAATAATGATGCAATGAAAATTAAAAAGTTCTTGTAATTAATATATACATTTTATCTTCTTATTTAAAAGTTTATATTTAAGGTTATAAATATATATTAAGAAATAATTAAATATTATAATTAATGTTATATATTTCGCCTAAATTACAAATACTTAATTATTATCTATTTCTAATAATTAAGAGATGGAGAACTAAATTGCAAAAAAATGTACAAATATGCTTATAAAAATATATAATTAAATCTATAGTATCTAAATCAATACAATAACCTATATTTTTATAAGGCGTTGCTCTAGTGTAGTAAAGTCTCATTAGATCTCTAAAATCAAATATTCAGTTCCTAAAAGCAATACTTGTTGGGAGGACTATTTTGTACGGTTGTGAGCTTGTATAGTTGTATATATGAGCTTGTAACATGTATAAGTAAATGTAGTTAATCAAATTAGAGTTATGGATGGCAAAAAGGTACATGTGAAAATAGTTGAAAGAGGTAACCATAATAATAGCTTACGAGTGAGAATTAGTTTTATGGTACCCATTAGGTAGGTACATGTGTATTTTTAAATTTATTTTTAATTATATATTATAACTTATTATTATTTTATGATTATATACTATTTATGTTATTAAAATTTCATAATAAATTACATTGGTTTGACTATAATAAAAAATTTGTCACATAAATATCTTATTATTTGTGTAAAAATTGTTTCTATATAATTATAATTACAAAATATATAAATATATAATTTAAACTAAAAACTCGTTGGATACATATGCAATATCGGCTACATATATAGGTATTTGCAAATAGAGTGAGTTTGGACATGATAAAACACTTTTCACGCTTATCTAACCATGTTATTGTCCCTAATTAGAGTCATTTCGAAATTAGATGGAATTTTTGAAATGATATACAATATTTATTTATTAATTTATAATTATTAATAGGGATGACAAAAAAATCCGTACCTGTGGGTATCCGCAGGTAAAATCCGTACGAACATGAGTATGGATCACAAACGGGTACCCGCAGGTATTATAAACAAGTTTTTAAAAATACTCATAGTATATATGAACGTGTACGGGTATTATGGTACTCGTGTGCGCGAGTACCCATTATTTATATGATTAATATATTATATTCAATTAAAATAAAAAGTACATTATTCTAACTTTCATTACACTATGTATATTTTTTCATTTTACTTTGTTTACATATTTTATTGAGTTTGGTGGTGAAACACCCTACAAATATTATTACATGTGTAGAAACACACATGTTTTACAAAGAAAATATATACTTTTGGTTAAGGAAATGAGAAAAAAAATCTCACAAATAGAAAACACCAATAAATTTAGCATTTTTGCCAAATATTCATTCAAAAGGTACAAAAATAATTAAGTTTCATCTTATTTGAAACATAACAGAAGTACAAACTTAAAAATTCATTTATCATATAGGAAATTCGCCGGTATCCATTGTACCCACGGGTACTCAAAAATACCCGCAAATACCTGCACACGGGTACCCGTACAGGTACGGTTAGGTATGAGTAATGTTCTCCTATTTTAAAATAGATAGTGAATAATTATTACTCGTGCCCGTTGTCATCCCTTAGTCAACCTAAATGTTATTTCATATGTGAATTTCCACGAATTCCTTTACTTCACTGTTATAATAAAAGGGAATTACCATTAATGCAATATGAATGTATGCTTAATATTAATGGTGGTGAAATGAATGGTAAATATATATTTTAATGTGGTAATAATTAATACAAATTGTTAAATTTTCAAAATACAAAATTAAAAACTCTTTTTTTTTTCAATGTTATTAAACTCGAACAGATCAATAATTCAATCAGATTACTAAGTTAATGAGTCGCTGGTTCAATTAGTGGGTCAATAGTTGGACAAGTTAATGCGTTTTGCATTAAAAAATCTAAAAAATTATAATATTATGTAACAATATTTAATAATCGTATACTCAAAATTTAAAAGCATTATCATACCTAATTAAACAACAAAAAAGAACATTATACTACAATAAAATTATATAAATAATTTGATAACATCATCAAACAATATATGAACTATGTTTTTACATTTAACTACAACAAAAACATACAATAAATTTAAAATTTAATTAAACAATGAAGATTTTGTTATAAGTAAAGTAACAAATGACAAACTAACTATAAATAAGTTAAACATATTTGTTTTACATTAAAAAACGATATCAATTTGGTTGTTTTTTTTAAAAAATATTTTTTTTGATTGACTTGGTCGGTCCAACCATTCCGACCACCCGAGTCACTAGTTTTAGATATAAACTGACTGAGTCAACCAGATTTGATGCAAAACCAGTTAGATGAGAGACTCATATCGTTAGATGTCCGGTTCACGATTGTATCGATCAGACTCACCGGTTCAAGCCGAGTTTTATAACACTGTTTTTTTTATATACATAAACTATTTTTTAAAACTTACAAATTCTTTTTTTAAAAAGTTTAATATTTAAGGATTGTTAGTATAGAGTTTGTTACACTGCACCATCCATTCATTACCAACAATATGTTGGTCTAGTGATGTCAATTGGATTCGTAAGGTCGAGAGTTCAATTCCTAAGAGCGACACTTGTTAGGATGAGTAACCACAAGCCCCGAAAAAATTAGTTTCTCATTAAAAAAGGTAAGGAAATATTTTTGGCAATACAAAAAACCAACATCCATTAATTGAGAGTCAATTACACCTAACATAAAAACAATGTATAATAGGTTTAGAGTCCAAAAAAAAAAACTTTTCTAGTAAATATTAAACTCATTTAAAAATTATAATACTTGTATTGGTCTAGATTTAGTAGAAACTAGGTGAGTACCACATTCCCAATAATGTCACATTTTGTCATTGTATGGGAATTTGAATCCGATTTATTGACTATTATTATTAGTGTAATATATTGTTACCATAAATATTTATGTATACAAATAGTACATTACATTATCTCAAATCAATTTAAAAATATCATATTAATTAAAAAAATTAATTTTTATTTATTATTGTTTTTTATTTGATTATCATTGGAGTACAAGATAATGTATGGTAAAAAATTCCCTAGATTTTTATTCCTCTTATGTTACATATAATTAAAGAAATATTTATTGTCTAAAACCATGTCTTATAGACATTGAAATAAAAATATAAAAAATAATTAATATTTAATTCTCTTAATAATCATTACATGTTATTCATGAAATGTTAAATTTTTTTTATTTTTGAAAAAGTATGTTGTTTATGAGGTAATATTTGATTGGTGGAGCAAGTGTTTGTGAGAGGTGATCTGTATCCACATGTTAAGTATATTAGATTCTTCTCTGTATATATTCTATTTCTCATGCATGACTTCAGAGTTCAACTCTCTCCATTATTAGAGAAACTACTGTTGGATCAAAAAAATTTGAAGAATTTTTATTCAATTTTTAATCGAAAATAATATGTAATTATAATTGTTAAAAGAAAATTTTTGACACATATCTTAATCCTATTCAATACTACTCAGAGGATCTCACTCTTACTTCACTCTTACTTCACTCTCACAATTGGGTCAAAAACCAAAGATATAGGGAAATACATCATACACATCAATCAAATAACACACTCATCTTCACCACCAAACCAATGGAGAATCAAAAAATAGACCCAAGAAGTGGTTTCAACAGTTCCAACTCAACCTACTACAGCAAACGCAAACCACTCCCACTCCCTCAAAACCATTTTCTAGACGTAACCACCTTCATCTCCTCCCACTCCCACCACGGCAACGTCGCCTTCATCGACTCCGCCACAAACCGCCACTTCACCTTCCGCCAACTCTGGCTCGCCGTCGACTCCGTCTCCTCCTCCCTCTCCTCTACCGGAATCCGAAAAGGCGACGTCGTTCTTCTCCTATCACCTAATTCCATCTACTTCCCCGTCGTTTGCCTCTCCGTCATGTCCCTCGGCGCCATCATCACCACCACCAACCCTCTCAACACGGCCAATGAAATTGCGAAACAGATTAATGATTCTAAACCTGTTCTCGCTTTCACTACCTCTCAACTCATCAATAAAATAACCGCTTCTTCACCGAACCTTCCAATTATTCTCATCGAAGAAAATGAAGAACTTCAACAAGGTGGAGTTATTGACACGCTTCACAACTTGATGAAGAAAGAACCGTCGGTTAACCGAGTCAAGGAGCGAATTAACCAGGACGATACAGCCACTCTTTTATACTCTTCTGGCACAACTGGACCAAGCAAAGGCGTTGTTTCTTCACACAGGAACTTAATCTCTATGGTGCAAATTGTTCAAAGTAGGTTCAAGAGCGATGATTTACAAACTTTCATATGCACTGTGCCGATGTTTCATATCTACGGTTTAATAGCATTTGCAACTGGAATTCTAGCTTTGGGTTCAACGGTTGTAGTGCTATCGAAATTCGACATGCATGAAATGCTTTTCTCGATTGAGAAGTTTCGTGCTACGTATCTTCCTCTGGTGCCGCCAATTTTGGTTGCGATGCTGAACAACGCGGAGGCCATTAGGGCGAAGTATGATCTGAGTTCTTTGCATTCGGTGTTATCCGGTGGAGCACCGCTGAGTAAGGAAGTGATAGAAGGGTTTGTGGAGAAGTATCCTAACGTGTCGATTTTGCAAGGGTATGGGTTAACGGAATCTACTGGTGTTGGTGCTTCTACGGATTCGTTGGAAGAGAGTAGAAGGTACGGTACGGCGGGGCTTTTGTCTCCGGCTACGGAGGGTAAGATTGTTGACCCTGAATCTGGGGAGGAGCTGCCGGTTAACCGGACCGGTGAGCTTTGGCTCAGGGGTCCCACCATCATGAAAGGTTAGTTGTCTCATTCCATATCTCGAGGTCTTCAACAATTAGAATGTTACTTTTTATTTATATTTATTTATGTGTCAATATAATATGTTATTGGTCAGAGACAAATAATAGATATGAGATACCAAATAGTCACCTATGGCAGTTCCATTTATTGTCCTTGTATTCTTTGGAAGTGAACTTTCCATTTGTAATATTTAAAGTGAAGATCCCTTGTATTATTGGACCACACAATTGTAAACCATGTTTATTTAAGAATACATTGTCTGCACGTGGTTTAAAAATAATTTCGATTACCAAAAAAACAATTATTTTTGGTATGTTAATAAACAAATTAAACATAATCCTTTGGTTGTCTGTGCTGGAAACTCATTGTCTGTTTTAAGATGGAAAAGGTTTCTGCAATTGGTTGGGCTTTAAAGGGTGTGGAACCGTTGAAGCTTATGGTCAAGTTGATGGTATATGGGTTCTGTGTTTGTGGGAGTATCTTTAACAGATCAGTTGTACATTTATGTTCTTAAGTCAGTTTGGTTCAGTTTCAGTATGAGGTTAGGGAATGGATTAGTACATGTTCGTGAGTCTTTGTGGGAGCATCTTGTGAATCTTCGAAATTTTGTGTACACTCTGTGGTTTCTCTTGGGTGACTTTAGTGAGATTCTTCTTACTTCACAAGTTAGAGCTGACAGATTTAATCCAAACAGGGTGGCTAAGTTCTTTCAGATTTTGGATAATTATGGACTCATGGATGGGGGAGCTGTTGGAAGCACGTACACTTGGTTTAGGAAGGAACAAAGTGGTCGGGGTATCTCTAAGCGATTAGATAGTACTTCTAGAACATGTTTTGTGTTAATAGCCAAGTTAACATTGCTAATTGCAATGTAAAACCTCTGATTTTGCCTGGTGATGGTGCCATGGCTTTGATTACATCAATTACTATGGAGTAAGTTACAAGATGGTTATAAATATGAAGTCTTTCAAAGCTCCTGTTCCCGATAGCTTCCAACCTTTTTTCTTCAAGTGGTATTAAAATATCGTGACAGATGATATTTGGAAATGGGTGCAGGATGCCTTTCCGTTTGGTTTCACGGACTCTCCCTCTATTGTAACTTGTAAAGCTCATGAGTCTCCCCTGAAATTAAAAAAGAAGTTTAAATACCTAATTAGGGATTTAAATAGATTAATCCATATACCTAAAAATTAGAATAGTAATTTGTACAAAAGTCAGAAGATTTTCCTTAGGATAAGAATTCTAATCAGATCATATTTCCATGTATGTTATGTTAGGGGTTTCTCTCACCCAAACTCTTCATACCTTCCCAACACATACTATATTATTCTATGCATGTTATTGGGGTTCCTTTAGCATATGCTTTGAGGTTTAACATTAAAGGCATGGTGATGACAGGTTATTTCAGTAATGCAGAAGCAACTGCATCAACCCTTGATTCACAGGGATGGTTAAAAACAGGGGATCTTTGCTACGTTGATAATGATGGATTCATATTTGTTGTTGATAGGTTGAAGGAGCTCATTAAATACAAGGGATATCAGGTATCTTGTTTGTGAACTATAGGCTTTATAGCTAGTCAATATAAAAGGGATATCAGATGCATTTTCTATTGGCAATCTGCTGATCATGTTTTTATATATATATATATTTCAGGTTCCTCCAGCAGAACTAGAAGCCTTGTTGCTTACCCATCCTGCTATTTTAGATGCTGCTGTTATACCGTAAGACTTTCAGTCCACCAGAGACTTTCGACCCCCGTTTGCGAGTTGAGTTTTGGAGGGGAATAAATGAAAAGGGAAAGCTTCAGAGTCATCTCATAAGTGTATTTCAATGCTTTCAAGCCTTATCTTTCTCTTTTCTCCCCTCCAAAATCCAACTCATAACCACACCCATGATTTCCGTTTACTTAATTTTGTAATTCTATGTATAAAAAGGGGGAATACCATGCCTGACTCTTGAGGTCTTTTCATGTCTTGTATACCATTACCAGGTACCCAGATAGAGAAGCTGGACAGATTCCATTTGCATATGTGGTGAGGAAGGATGAAAGTAGCTTATCAGAAAATGAAGTTATGGATTTTATTGCAAAACAGGTTAGTCTGAGGCATTACTTTCTTTTCATCAATGGTCACTTTTTTTAGTGCACATCTTAGAACAATATGCTCTAATTAACATATAAAAACTCTTGGTTTGTGGTGATAATTTTGATCCTACTGTCTTAAGTCTTCACATATTTTGGGTTATATATAGGTGGCACCTTACAAAAGAATCAGAAGAGTGGCGTTTACATCTTCTGTACCCAAAAACCCATCTGGTAAAATTCTTAGGAAGGATCTCATTAAGCTCGCAACATCTAAACTTTGAAAGAGATAAAGTTCCTTTTTATCATTTTCTATTGGAGAGATGGTGAATCCTGAACTAGTTTACTTTTTGCTGCAATTTTCTGGCTCGTTTATTTATGTTCAGCTTATATTCAATACAGTTTCAATCTGTATTTGTATAAGGCAGCAAGTGCTACGCACTCTTAATACTCTTAGGGGGAATAAATAATAATAATTGTGCCTTTCGATTTTAATGGATATAAGTTAATAC
This sequence comes from Lupinus angustifolius, assembly GCF_001865875.1. Taxonomy (NCBI): domain Eukaryota; kingdom Viridiplantae; phylum Streptophyta; class Magnoliopsida; order Fabales; family Fabaceae; genus Lupinus; species Lupinus angustifolius. The sequence goes on from NC_032021.1 coordinate 7,400,323, forward strand.
TCTTTTCACAAATTTCATTCATCATACTAGATTGATAAAATTTGTATACAGCCTTAGTTTCTATACGTATATGTTTTCATACATATTTAATCTTATCTACTTTTCTCTCCATTCATAGGCTTAGTGAATATAGCTTGTTCACATCTTTAAAGTCCATGATACTGCTGTTTACAACTCAGTAGTAATATGTATCAATTATATTATCTACCATTTTATTTGCATTATTCTTTTTTGAAAAAACAATAAGGATTAAAAATAAATTGTACATGATTTACTATATAAAACTTTTACATTGTCAGTATTTACATTTTTTTCTCTTACTTAACACCAAAATTGATACTACTAAATTTGGTAAGGATGGTAGTGCTACATATATCCCATAGGTGGGAGCACATATGATGTCTCATTTTTGTATCACTCCATGTATTATCACTTCTAATTTGTTGAAAAAAAATATTTAAGTTAAAATTATAGTTATTAAATATTTTTATGGTCAATCATATCTTTTAGCACTTAGAGTGACACAAAGGAGAGAGACAGTGAAGGTAAGTTCTGGCTCATATACCTGAATTCCAGATTGTCAAATACTGTCATTGTATAGATAGGAGTTGTGACTTTTAAAATCTGATTGTGAATTGAGTTTTGGGGAGAAGGAAATGAAAGAGAATACTTCAGAGTAAATTTTCATAATTTTGAAGCCTTTTATTTATATTTATTATCCTCCAAAAATTAACATACAGATAGACTCTTAACCACAAATAATGTTAATTCATGTCAAAATCATGGCAAAAAAGTGTGCAAAATTTTCCCCAATGCATGTCATAAGTAGAGTTTTTATTTTTATTAGCTTGTAGACGTGGCTTTATAGCCTATGTAAAGAATGAAAAGAGGATTCATATTTACAAAATGGGGCATGTCCCAATTCACGAGGATAAAACCATTCCAATACTTCCCTGCCGAATCAATCAAGAGTGAGATTCATTTCCATTTCCAGCACAAGTATTCTTAAAAAGCAAAGAAAAAGTAATATATAATATTATTTGTAATTTTTCTATTTATGTTGAGATTACACATTTATTATTACAACTAAAAGAAAAAGAGAACTTCTCTTTTCGGAAATGGAAAAGATCTTTTTCCATGAATCAATCTTTTTTTTTTACTTTACAAAAAAAACTTTAACTTGAGTATGGCTGGTTAACAAACAATTCGACCAAATCAAATCAGTATGACATCAAATTTGGTCAAAAATATTCCAAGACTACAAGTAAAAATTACAAACCATCACTTGATGTTACTGATGGATTTTTCGTCCAAAGATGAGTAAAAAAATGTGTCAACTAATGGTATGTAATCACAATTTGGAAAATGAGGATAATATTGAGAAAATATTCCACAATAGGTCGTAATTAATGTTAGAACCAATTTAGTGACAAGATTACCAATGGATAACTCATTAGTAATGTTGTTTGATGTTACTGATGAATTTTTTGTCCAAAGATGAGTAAAAAAAAGTGTAACTAATTTGTATGTGATCACAATTTGGAAAGTGAGGAAAATATTGAGAAAATATTCCATAATAGGTTGTGATTAATGTCATAACATTTAGTGACAAATTACCAATGGACAACTTATTAGTAACGTTGTTTGATGTTATTGATGGATTTTCATCCAAAGATGAGTAAAAAATATATCAACTAATTGATATATGATGACAATTTGGAAAATGAGGATAATACTGAGAAAATATTTCACAATAGGTCGTGATTAATGTAACAACCAATTTAGTGACAAGATTACCAATTTACAACTAATTAGTAATGTTGTTTGATGTTACTGATGGACTTTTCATCCAAAGATAAATAAAAAATGTGTCAACTCATTGGTATATGATCACAATTTGGAAAATGAGGATAATATTGAGAAAATATTCCATAATAGATCATGATTAATGTCAGAACCAACTTAGTGACAAAATTACGAATGGACAACTCATTATTAATGCTGAATAATGATACATAAGAGTTTTTCTCCATTCAAAGATAAGTAAAAAATGTGTCAACTAAATAGTATGCAATCACGATTTGAAAAATGCATCAATTCATATATACATATATTGAGGATAATATTAAGAGAAAAATGTTGATCAATCGAGAAATTTTTTAAATAACAATAAACAAATAAAATAACTATAATTTGTAATGGAGAAAGTATTTTTATTTTATGGTGTGAAAATAGAGTAGTATTTAACTAACCTCGATTAGCAAAAATGCATTGAAAGATATTGTGAGTGTATTATCATTCAAACCACTAAATAATTTAAAGGTGTTAACTGTTAACTTCATATTTTGCACATTAGTTCACTTAACTCTGACTAAATAATAGGATGCATTGACTTCTTATGGGAAACAAAATATCACGGTTTTTATATAAATAAAATATATTTTCCAATTAAAATACTAGAATGTTAGGGTATTTAAGTAGGAAAATGTTTTCTTCACAACAAAAGTTATACACCATATTGGTGTCCAGTATTAACCCCATGCATTTTAGAAAAGGAAAACATATAGCACAAATTGGTACCTAAATTGGATACTCCAAGCAGTTGAATGGTTCTCAGTTTATTGGTTTGCAAAAGAGCCATTTGAGGCATAGTGACACAGGGCATAAACATCCACTCCTTCAAGCCATAGTAAGGACATGAGAATGGATTTCCTCACATTAGTGACCGTCTAATGGAGAAATGAAAGGGCTGTTTGAATGAAAATATGTGAAACTCCACAACAAAAATTCCATTACCACACCATGAATCTGCATCTAAGAATAACATAAGGATGTTTCACTCATCATTGCCCAAAGTTAGGTTATCAACATTCACAGTCTTCATTAAGCACATGAATTAGAATCTAATACTTCCAGAGCACCAGCCAGTAACAACTGTTGTTTAAATTGCTATAAACTTCCGAATGTAATACAAGCAAAGGGTCAAAAAGTTGAAATAGTAAATTGCTTTAGTAGCATTGCATATACAGTAACATGGACAGCAAAAAGGAAACATACTATGTGACTAGACCTCGGCACTACTGAGCTAGACTGCTTCCTAAAATAGTCTTTGTCAACTACTTGGATAAGTTAGTGATGGTGTTAAACATCAGTTATATATTTTAACCAACTTGCTAAAGGCAGAATCAGGAGCTACAGTCGAATAATGAGATAGCAGCCATACCGGTGGACATGGACAAGGCTAGCCCAGACCTCTATATTCCATGAGAAAGGTGCAAAATGAAATGGAAATAAGCCAAAGTTCAAGCCTTGCTGCCAGTTTACATTGACAATGGAAGGAGCATCCTTCGTTTCTTTTTCTTGGCCAGTCTTACTTGCTTTGCAATTTTCATGCATAATAGCAATAACACTGTGATGCAGACTAAAATAAAACCAAGCTGGATGTGCCTAAAGTACAGAGAAACTGCTGAAAAAACCAGGAAAGCTAAAATGAAAAGTTCCCATATCACAAAGACCACAACATCCACCCTGCACAGAGAGAAAGAATAAATAAGGGCAATCAAAATCATCATATTATGTTATCCAAAGCAAATTAACAAACAAACAGCAACTAATCCAACTAAAAGACTCTAGGGCTTGTTTCTTATACACATCTTAGATCCAAATACTAAATCATGCAACCTAAAGCCAACAGTAAACAACGTCTGTGTAAACTATTATTGTTAGAATCTGCAATATAATCAAATACACGCCCAATCAACCTATAAGTATAAAGACTTATCAGTTGAAGTTGGGAAAATTTTTTGTTCAAACTTCGAGCCACTATAAATTGTACCTTTAAAAAAAAACGTCACTATAAAATGTAAAGAGAATAGAAGAATTATAATGTTATAAATTATAATAGGTCAAAGTTCAAATCAACATAATGATCCCAAAGAGACTTTTTGATTAATCAATGAATGGATGGCAACCAGTAACGATAGAGTAATCCTGATCAATCATGCTAAATTGGAAGTTAACTATATCACTCTATACAGTGCACATATCTTCCAGATCAAATTTGATAACATATTGCATATATTTACCATTCCCGGATCCCACTAGGTGGGAGCCTCCTGCAATTGACCACCTTTGTTTATCAATTTTCTCCTATATATCACATTCCACCAAAAGAATTATTCAGCATGTTTTGATTTAACACGAGTTGAATAAACAGATGGTCCATGTTAGTTTTAATGTGGATACATGATTCATATTATGTTTTGTAAAACCAGTGATGTCTAAACTAATAATTAGAGAATATGTTCCATAAGCCCAACTAGAATAACCAATCATGTTGTCAAGTGCTTGCTCACAAGCGGGTGTTATTCATTAGTATTGTATATAGGTTTACCATAATCGCCTAATCGGTCGGTTTAGCCCATATTGATATATATAAAGGGAGAGAACCTTATTCCTAACTACCTTACCTTATGATTAACAATTTAATAGCGCTGGTGAAAACTGGCCTGAGGGAATGGAATAGATCCTCTCAATTGAAAGAAACATTGCACAAGATCTTAACCATTTTGAATACATGTTTTTTCATAATTAATTTATTATCAAAATTTGTGGTTAATTAAAATGAATGGTTGGATTATAAAAATTGACACAAAGCAGTTTTTGTACTCCATTCCCCTAAAATCTCTCAATGTAGTGATTTTTCAGGAATTCAACCATGGATTCCCCCTCGTCGGTTTCAAAGCAACCCTTAAACTCCGTCCATGAATTCGTTTCTGTAAAATTTGAGATTAAATTGATCCTCTAATTGTAGCATTCTAATCATAAATCATTACATAGGTACCTCAATAAACTATTAAATGCAATTAACAAAATTCAAAAGCCAAATCGTATTTTCAAACAACCATAAAAAAGATATTAATAATTGAAGAGATTAAAAAAGAGAGGAATTGTGGCATACCTTGAAGTGGAGAAGTTAGAAGAAGAAGAAGATGATGATGAGAAAAAGGAGATTTCATGCTTGGATCGAATCTGATATTCTCGAAGCTGTTCCACCAGATTCGATCGCGTTATCATTGAAAAAACTCTTATTCTCTTCCTCCACAACAATGGCCACAATGAAATTTGATTAGAGAAAAAACAAGAATTTGAATCAAGAAGCTTCTGATTCAAATTGTGATTAGTGTTTGCGTTTATTATGTTATTATGTTATGTTTTTCATGTTCACTCTAAACTTTAAAACTTTATTCTGATTTGTGTAGTTTTTTTATCACGAAGTTAATAATTATAATTAAATTAATAAAAGAGAGGAAACTTATTTACCCAGAAAGAGAGGTTTAAAAAATTATTTCACAACATAGACATCAATATATTTTATTCACTAATTATAACCATTAATTTTTTTAAAATTAATGACTAAAATGTAATTTAAAATTTTTAAACTTATTCTTAAAATAAGTGGTTGTTTTCTCTTTTTATCCGAACGATACAAGACCAATGTTGTGTTTGATGTTCAGCCCATTAAACTTTTGTTGCCGGCCCAATAATGGAAAACTAGTTAAAAAGATACCTTCATTCAAACCAATAAATAAAAAGAAAGTGAACCAACCTTTTTACATAATTCTCAAAATATTTTTAGCTTTGGGATATTTTTATTTTATAAGAAATTTAGGGATTTTCATGAATTCTCTTTACTCCAATTTGGATACTAAATGATGACACTAGTTGTAATCACTATTTTCTAATTATTATTGAGTCTGGTAAGAATTCATCAATAAATTGATTTTATTAATTAATCGATGAGTTAGTGTGTTCTTTGTGAAACCATTCACACAAAAAAACAATGGAGGGAAACCTAAAACACATGTAATTGCTAGTTTTGTTTAGTTTTACTTTTTGAATTTTAAATTCTTGCATTTTCAGTGAAGTTTGGGAGCTAATAGCCCAGGAAAATAGAAAAGTAAACTACGCGCCTCTGCTATAAATAGTATAAGCGCTATCTAGAAGAAGTTAAATAGAGGAAAATCTAGGAGCCACATCAAAGGTCCGAAAAGAGCAATCTAAATGAAGACTATGATTGGTTAATGCATCGACAATAGAGTTGTCTTCGCAAAAGGTGGGGGCTATGACAAAATTATACCGAATAATACCTTGAGTTTTCATTAATTGATTAAGGCTCAAAAGCCTCTATTTATAATATACAAAGACATTGCTTGGGAAACAAGCTAACGAAAAGAAAACTCTAACTAACTTAACTAACTTAATGATTCTAAAATTTCCTTAATAACAAAGAATGCTAACTAACAATTATGCCCAACTAGAATAAAAAAAATAAGCTAAGTGTTCAACCAAATATTCATGATTGCCCATTTTCTGATTTCTGTTTAATAATCTCGACCAGGGTCATGAGTCAGGTTTTATGCGCTAGGGTCATTTCATCCCGATCAGTTCCATGCGCCAAGGCAAGAGTCCTTTGGTCAGTTCCATGCGCCAAGGTCAGAGTCCTTCGGTCAGATCCATGTGCCAAGGTCAGAGTCCTTCGATCAGATCTATGCATCAAGCCTTGCCTGCATCGGTCAATATCATGCGTAGCTTCGTGAGTCAAGGCCATTGTGCAAGGTCATGCTGATACACCTGGGCCATATTTCCTCGATCATGTTGGTGCACCAGGGCCATATTTCCTCAGTCAGGTTTATGAGTCAGGGTCATTTTTCTTCGGTCATTTTCTGATTCATGCTGATGTGTGTGGGTGAGACTGACTTGCTTTGATTGCTTAGCCAAGGGGTCTTGAGCATCATGTATAGTGCTCAATATCCCCCCGCAAACTGGAGATTATATGTTAATGACTCACAGTTTGTTGAGTAGTTGCTTGAAAAGAGATGGATCCAAAGGCTTAGTGAGGATATCTGCAAGCTGTTGATTTGTGTGAATTGAGAGAAGATGGAATAGTTTGGAATGAAGTCTTTCATAAACCACATGATAATCAATGACAATGTGCTTAGTTCTTTCGTGGAAGACTAAATTTGTTGCTATGTGTCTTTCTGAACTGTTGATACAATATAGGAAGGTCGGTTTGATGAATGGAAATTGAAAGTTGAGGAGTAAGTATGTAAGCCATTAGATTCCACATGAGGTTGCTGCAAGTGCACAATATTCAACTTCTGAGGATGAACCTGCAACAATGGTTTGCTTCTTAGATTTCCATGAGACTAGGGAATTTCCTAGGAACACACATGATCCATTAATTGATTTCCTAGAATCAATACATACTGCCTAATCTGAGTCACTAAAATCTTTTAATTGAAGAGGAGAGGTTGATGAGTAAAATAAGCCTTGGCCTGGGTTGGCTTTGATGTATCTTAGAATTCTCGTGAGAGCTTGATTGTGATTATTGGTGGGTTTTGCCATAAATTGGCTTAATTGTTGGACTTCATAACTCAAATAAGGCCTTGTTTTTTGTCAAGTAGAGTAGCCTCCCCACCAGTCTTTTATAGGATGTAGGGTCAATGTATTCTGATGTGTCATCTTGATGCAACTTTGTTGTCTTGATGATTAGTGTTTGTGTTGGTTTAGATACCAAGTAGCATACGTCTGACAGAATGTCCAATGCATACTTCCTTTAGCATAGGGATACATGCGACTGGTCTAGAAACCTCCAATCCAAGAAAATATTTTATAATACCAAGACCTTTTATTTTGAAGTGATGATGTAAGCAACCTTTAACATGTGTTATTTCATTTGGATCATTAACAACCAATACTAAATCATCAACATATATAAGTCAAGCTGTAAAATGCATACTTATTGCCTTTGTGAACAGTGAGTGATCATGGTGAGATTGTGTGTATCCTAATGTGGTGAGAGCCTTAGTCAGCCTAGTGAACCATGGCCTTCCAGCCTGTTAGTCCATATAAGGATTAGTGTATTTTGCATACCTTGTTCTGTAACTTGAAGACCACACCTTGTGGTATTTCCATGTATACATCTTCATTTAAATCTCCATGAAGGAAAACATTATTGACATCTAGTTGATGTATGTTCTAGTCTTGTGAGGCCGCTATTGCAAAAAGTAGCCTAACAGTGGTTAATTTGACCGTTAGTGCAAAAGTCTCAAGGAAGTCTATACCTTCAGTTTGGTTATAGCCTTTTGCAACCAACCTAGCCTTATATATTTCTATTGACCCATCTGAATTGTATTTAATTTTATAAACCCATTTAGAACCTATAGACTTCTTATTAGCAAAGAGGTCAACAATGGTCCATGTCTTATTGAGTTCAAGTGCATTTAATTTATCTTGCATAACCTTTATCTAGAGTTGGTTTTTAATGGCTTGGTAGTAGAATCTAGGTTTAGTGGTAGTGGTGATGGAAAGGACATGGTCTAGATGCATAGGTGAAACAACTTGGTAGGATAAAACAGATGATAATGGGTGATGTATATGCTTGTCTGAAGGTTTAAGGCATGTTAGATTATAGTGAAAATCTTGTAAATAGGTTGGTGGTTGGTTAGGACGAGTGGATCTCCTAAGTTGCTGAGATGTAGAATGACTAAGTTTAGGGTTTTGTTTAGATAGCCCTGTCTCCAAACTGTTTTCATGTTGATTGTTGTGGTTGGTGTTTGTAGGTAAAGGTGTGTAGTAGTCTGGTTGCTCAAGGAAAGTGAGGTTGTTGTCAACCAATTCACTTTGAGTGTCATTATCTAATGGTTTATAGAGAAATATGTGTTCATAAAAGACCACATTCCTGGAGATAAATATTCTCTATTGTGTAGATCAAAGAGTATATAGCCATTTGTGCCTTTTTGTCCTAGGTAGATGCATTTCTTAGCTCTTGGGTCAAGCTTAGATCTATGTTGGGTAAGAGTAGATGCAAATGACAAGCAGGCAAAGAGCTTTAGGTCCAATAGGTTAAGAACCTTATTATGTAAAGCCTCATAAGGAGATTTGTTGAAGAATGTGACTAGGAAGCCTATTGATTAGATGGGTAACATGTTTTACTGTATAGGTCCAGAAGGACTTTGGTATTTTAGATTGGAAGATGAGCATCCTAGTGACATTTAGAATGTGTTTATGTTTTCTCTCAAGTAAAGAGTTTTGTTGAGGGGTTTCTGTAACGGCCCGAAAAATACTTCTAAAAAACATTGCGGAAAAATGGGTAATTTTTTTTTGAATTGGTGATATAAAATTGTTTCCTTTTAAAAACCTTTCCTTTTCCGGGACATCACTTTAAGTAACTCAAATGCGTAAAATCAACTTATCATTATCGAATGATAACTTAACCTGATTCACAATTTCCTGAATAATACGATGTATATAATCGGTTAAGTCATAGTCAGTTCATACAGACTAGGTCAGCAAAGGCGGAAACTACATCACCACTAACATATACAAAATCGAAAGAAACACAACCCACACCAAAAACAAAAGGGGACATCGACTAGTCCACAAGCTGACTTAAAAGATTCCAAGAATGTTGGACCCCTCACTTGGGTCATCCTCCTCTTCCGAGTCAGACATGAGGTCTCACCTCCACCGAGCTCTCTACATTGACGAGCTCAACTACCTCGTCCTCCTCTTCCTCTTCCTCCACTTCATTATGCCATAACCCAGTGGCATAATTCGGAGGGGATGACATTCTCAACATCGGGGCCTTCCTGCAGGGACCTTTTCCAAGACCACTGCTTCTCTTAGCTCTACTAGATGACGGGGCACCCAAACAATTTGGCCACGTCCTATAACCGTGGGAGTAAGGGTGGAAACAGGCCAGGCCAGGCCAGGCTTTGCCTTAAACAGGCCCAGCCTATATAGCATATATGAGCCTGGGCCTGGCCTGTTTAAAAAGAAATTCAAAGCCTAAGCTTGGCCTGTTTAAAAGCCTGGTCTGGCCTGTTAGCCTGTTTAAAGGCCTATTATACTATATGGTCATGAAATATACTACTATGTCTACATTTAAATGGGCTTATAGGCCTACTTTTAGTTAGGCCCATCTAATTCTAATAATTAAATTATATTTTTGTATACATTTTTATATTAATATTACATATATAATAATATTATTTATATTAAAATAGTATAAATTCAACATTCATATATAATATAACTAAATAGGCCGGCCTGTTAGGCTTAATAGG
>NC_032021.1:7410552-7412058 GCF_001865875.1 Lupinus angustifolius
CATTGCGGAAAAATGGGTAATTTTTTTTTGAATTGGTGATATAAAATTGTTTCCTTTTAAAAACCTTTCCTTTTCCGGGACATCACTTTAAGTAACTCAAATGCGTAAAATCAACTTATCATTATCGAATGATAACTTAACCTGATTCACAATTTCCTGAATAATACGATGTATATAATCGGTTAAGTCATAGTCAGTTCATACAGACTAGGTCAGCAAAGGCGGAAACTACATCACCACTAACATATACAAAATCGAAAGAAACACAACCCACACCAAAAACAAAAGGGGACATCGACTAGTCCACAAGCTGACTTAAAAGATTCCAAGAATGTTGGACCCCTCACTTGGGTCATCCTCCTCTTCCGAGTCAGACATGAGGTCTCACCTCCACCGAGCTCTCTACATTGACGAGCTCAACTACCTCGTCCTCCTCTTCCTCTTCCTCCACTTCATTATGCCATAACCCAGTGGCATAATTCGGAGGGGATGACATTCTCAACATCGGGGCCTTCCTGCAGGGACCTTTTCCAAGACCACTGCTTCTCTTAGCTCTACTAGATGACGGGGCACCCAAACAATTTGGCCACGTCCTATAACCGTGGGAGTAAGGGTGGAAACAGGCCAGGCCAGGCCAGGCTTTGCCTTAAACAGGCCCAGCCTATATAGCATATATGAGCCTGGGCCTGGCCTGTTTAAAAAGAAATTCAAAGCCTAAGCTTGGCCTGTTTAAAAGCCTGGTCTGGCCTGTTAGCCTGTTTAAAGGCCTATTATACTATATGGTCATGAAATATACTACTATGTCTACATTTAAATGGGCTTATAGGCCTACTTTTAGTTAGGCCCATCTAATTCTAATAATTAAATTATATTTTTGTATACATTTTTATATTAATATTACATATATAATAATATTATTTATATTAAAATAGTATAAATTCAACATTCATATATAATATAACTAAATAGGCCGGCCTGTTAGGCTTAATAGGCCTTTTAGGTGGCCTAAAGCCTGGTAAAGCCTGGCCTGTTAAGCTAAATAGGCTTTTTAGAAAGCCTGAGCCTGACCTGTTAATGGAAAAAGCCTGGCCTGACCTAGCCTGTTATAGGCCAGGTAATAGGCCCTTGATAGGCGGCCTGGCCTGTTTCCACCCTTACGTGGGAGGGAACAGCGCCATCATTCCTGACTGACGGGTGTCGAAGTCCAACCTCTGGAGACATCGGCCTCTTTGGCTGCAAAGTTAAAGGAAATGTCAATGTAGGTGTCGGGTTGAGGGATCATCATCGATGACCCGTTGCACACCATGTGCAACGACAGGCCGTAGGGGCCTGTGCATGTATATATGTGCCCATCACTGGTCCATTATCCCATCGGGGACATCGTGAAGTGATAACCTCGAATGTGAGTGTTGTTGTTGGCCATCTGCATAGCAAATATATACAAAACGAGAACAATACAGTAGAGAGAGTAAGACATCTAATGAACATAAATTCATTGACGGCGTG
>NC_032021.1:7412158-7413538 GCF_001865875.1 Lupinus angustifolius
ATCCTCGCAATGAATTAAAAATAGATCGATCGGTTCCCTCAGGAACAGTCCTACCCGGACTTAGGTCGTACAAACGCTTTCTGGGCATCCCTCTCATCTATCTCGAATGCAATCAAGGGGTTGTCAGAGATTGCTTAGTTTGGCCTGTGAGAACTGTCCGATCCAACAATACCCCCAGGAATACAAGGGACTCGTCTCACCCAGACTCTCCTTCAAGACATTGTTGGCGAATCACCGTCCAATCAGTGTCGTCCCTACTTACATCACAGTGCTCTAAGTCGTCCCGTCTATTTCCTCTCCACTACTTCATGGTCACAATGCAATGTATTCCTAGTCAAAGTCAAATGCAAATGTAGTAATCAAACACATGATCGACCCATCCTTAAGCCATCTCCCGACAAGGAATGCTTCTCGTGGGACCCGATACTACGTCAACCGTACATGTTCAAAGTGCATCTCATTCACTATAACTCATCACCGAATAATCCTGGACGGTCACATGACCAGGCCTCTTACGGTCGTTTGATCGTTGTTCCGTGATATCATGTATCCTTACTAGGGTACCCCCTAGTTCACGACCTCAAGTCGGATACTTGCCCAACAAGGCATAAAGATAAACAATGCTTTCACACTTTTGTGGAGTCATGCTTCTCATCTAAGCCATGATCTCATTCCACAACCTTTATACCACAACACACCCTACCCGGGTTCATCACATTGTTCACAACATCATCTTATTTAAATCTCAATTAAACTTAAGCCTTCTTCGCCCAGGCGAAGGTACTATCGCCCAAGCTCAACAATTCATCTTTAAATCTCAAATAAACTGAAGTCTTCCTCGCCCAAGCGAGGCCTCTTCTCGCTCAAGCGAGAGAGTTCCAGGGGCTCATTAAAATCCTGGGCGTTCTCACCCAAGCAAGGCCCTTCCTCGCCTAAGCGAGATTCTGTTGCCCAAGCGAGATTCTGTCGCCCAGGCGAAGGTACTATCACCCAAGCGAGGCCTCTCCTCGCTCAAGCGAGAGAGTTCCAGGGGCTCATTAAAATCCTGGGCGTTCTCACCCAAGCGAGGCCCTTCCTCGCCCAAGCGAGATTCTGTCGCCCAGGCGAGGGAATTCCAGAACCAAAACTTCCCCTCGCCCAGTCCTCGCCCAAGCGAGACTGTGCTCGCCCATGAACACCCAGGCGAGAGTTTCTCGCCCAAGCGACACGGACTTGGACAGAATACCAATTTTGCCCTTTTCGCCAACTGGAACACATTTAAACATGGTTTTTCAAACACCTACACACAAAAAAGTTCCCAACAACATTCATATACAATATTCAACACATTTCATCAACAATCATATATATTCAAAAGCATTCAAACATAAAAATCTTGGG
>NC_032021.1:7413638-7414332 GCF_001865875.1 Lupinus angustifolius
TCTTCAGCGCCAAGTCTCCTTCCCTGAACTGGCGGGGCCGAACCTTCTTCGAATAAGCATTCATCATTCTTTTCTGATACAACTGTCCGTGGCAAATTGCAGTTAGTCTTCGGCCATCTATCAGATTCAATTGATCTTGTCGAGCTTGAACCCATTCTGACTCATTCAGGCCTGCTTATGCCAAAACCCTTAGAGATGGGATCTCTACCCTTGATTTCCATGGTTCGGTAGAGGATTTTCAGTTAAGTTGGGTCAAGTCTCCCGGAAATCTATCCGCTTGGCGTTGATGAGGTCTTGAACTCTGTACTTGAAGGCCTTACAGTCTTCTACCAGATGTCCTGTAGCTCTAGAATGGTAAGCGCAGTTGACGTTTTCATTGTGCCATGGCCCAGGGTTTTTGTAGACTCTTCCAGGGACTGGTGTGATCATCCCCTGCCCAAGTAGATATGCGAAAAGTTCTGTATAGGTTATCGGGATCTGGTCAAATACAGGTGCTCTCCTTTCTTGCTGATTATAGTTATTGTTTCTGGGGTAATGAGTATACCCTTGTCTGGGTTGGTTATGTTATTGTTTGGATGAGGGGGGTTATGGGTGGTTTGATTCTGTGTTTGGTTTTGGCTTTGATTGTGGTTCTGTGCAAACCGAGAGGGTGCACGATGATTGGTTTGATTATTGTTCCGGGACTGGAACTTCT
>NC_032021.1:7414432-7415078 GCF_001865875.1 Lupinus angustifolius
CTCTTCCTCTTTCTCCGTGTTTGGGGTGTTACTTCCTAGAGGAGTCCTTTGGGTCTCATCATGATTGTACCTTCCGTTTGCTTGATGGTTGGCATTCGGTTGTCTTGTGTTGGTGTCATGACTTTCATGAGGCTGACTAGTACCGTCCCCTAGACTGGGACTTCTGGATCCTGAAAGAGGTCGTGGCCCAGCAGTTGCAGTCTTCTCTTTCTTGCTCTGGAGGGTCTTCAGGATGCGAAACATCTCTGCCATCTGCTCTTTCAAGCTAGCTAACTCAGTCCGGGAATCCTGACTAGAGTCTGAAGAGTCGGCCATCTGTCTAGCTCAGAGTCGGGTGTGGTAGGGGGGTTGCGGAGCAATGCTGATGCAAATAGTTAAAAAATGTTTTGTTTGTTTTTTTTTATGCAAAAATTCTGTTAGTATAGCAAGTATGATGAATCCCTTATTTGAGAGTCGGGTAGCGCAGTCCGTCGACCCTACTAAAGCAATTTTCAGAAGAGAAATTTCCACTTCGTGGTTGCATCTTGGACAAAATATAGCAATGTTGACCCCCTTATATATTTTTTGTTTTTGTTTTTCTTTTTATTGAGACAAAGTGTAGACGTAAAAGTTATTTTATTGATAAAAATGATAAAGGGGAATCACA
>NC_032021.1:7415178-7468973 GCF_001865875.1 Lupinus angustifolius
ATTAATGAGTGAAATCTATAAGATTTAGTAGGTAGCTTTTGTGAAGTGACTCATGCGACGCGACGACTTCGGAGAAATGCACGCGATTAAAACCATGCTCGAGTATTGTCGGTCAATATTCCAGTAGCCAAAAATGATCGCCCGATTTTACTTTACGGTTGGAACTTCGAATTTCGGCATTCCGAGTGAAAATATTTTAGAAAATAGTTATGGGCCAACTTAGGGCCTATCTTGAATCGAAATGTGATTACGAAGCCAACGGCGTGATGAGAATTCGATTCCGAGTTACAGAACTCAAAAACCACTTTGTGAGCCATAGCAGGTGAGATTCGGCTCCGACAGCGGTCCAAAACCGACTGTCTCCGAAAATCATGAAAATTTACCACCAAATTGGAAATAGCATTACAAGACTAAAACTCAACTAGAGTTTCGTCTAATTCTTTACCGAAAATTCCCAGAAATTTATTTTCGAAAATATAATTAATAAAAATATTAATAAAATCTTATAATTCAAAATCGTAAAATTCGCGGTGTTACATTCTGCATAGCTACACGAGAGGTTTGATATAATATCCCATTGTCACTATAGAGCCTAGGCATGTTAAACTCACTCCCATTGTCACTTCTTATGACCTTAATCATCCTACTAAATTGGGTTTGTATCATTTTTATGAAATCTTGCACAAAGGATCTTGTTTCAGATTTGGCTTTCATGGTATAAAGCCAAGTATGTCTAATATGGTCATCCACAATGGTGAGGAAGTATTTGTATCCATGTATGGATGTGTGTGCTTTGGGCCCCAATATGTTCATATGCACTATGTCAAAGAGATGTTCTCTTCTGTTCTTATTATTAGGAAAAAAGAGTCTAGCTTGTTTTCCTAGATACAATAATCACATACATGGCTAGCATCAGAATTAACATAAGAGAAAGAGTTGCGTATAGAATTCAAAGTAGTTATAGATGGATGCCCCAATATGAAGTGCCACAAGTCAAATAAAGAAACAGTTCTTAATCTATTTACATTGTGAATATTACTTATTCTATTCCTAACACTTCCTTTAAGCATACACAATCCATTTCTCACTTCAGCATGTCTAATCATCCTCAAGGTAATCATATCCTGAATAGAACAGTTGGAACTATAAAAAATCAGCTTACAATGTAATGAGTTAGTGAATTGAAAGCAAGTTAAAAGTAAATTTAGGCACATATTATACATTGTGTAATGTTAATGTGTCAGTAAGATTTATTGTCCCTGATATCTTTGCCAGGACAGTAGTGCTATTTGGTAGGCCAGTGGTGATTGGCTTGATGTTATGATATATAGCAAAAATGGATAAGTTAGGGCCTACATGGTCTGTGGCCCCTATGTCCATTATCTAATAGAAATTTTTACCTGATTGATGATGTTCCTCCTTGTCCTAATTGCCTTGTTGTGCATTGGTAGGGTCTATAGTTAGTTGGTTCATATTGTGATTGTTGTTAGACCTTCCAATACTTTTGAGTAGTGTTGCTAACTGCTCATATTGTTCAGCACCAATCTGGAATTTCTTTCCTTCATTGCTATTTGAGTGTATATGTGCATCTACATCCTTTTTGTGTGTGAGCTCACTGCTTATGGTGTTAACAGCTTCTGCTTCTTGCCTTGTTCTTGTTGAGGATTTGGTGGAAATCCATGTTTTAAGTAACATGTATCCACTATGTGCGTCTCTCTTCCACATAATGTGCACACCTTGGTTGTATTTGCTCTTTGATTGTTATACCCTCTGCTTGTGTTTCTTCCTCTGCCTTGCAAAAAGCCACCCCTTGATCCACTTTGTCTTATCCTCCATTGAGGTGTGCTAATATTCTTGCTTGGTGATCTTTCATTATCAAAATTCAAGAAGGCTTTAGAATTTGTTGAATCACTTAATTGGCCTTCTTATTGAATTAGTAGGGAGAAAACTTTGTTGACTTGAGGCAATGGCTCTATGAGTAGGACTTGAGTCTTTGTAGTGTTGAATTCATCATTCAACCCTTTCAAGAAACAAAACACATACTTTTTCTCCCTTTGGTCTTTCATTACTTTGATAATTCCACAATTACACTTTACCTCACAAAAGTAATAGGGCATTGGTCTTAATGATTCAAGATCCTCCCATAGAGTCTTTATCTTAGTGAAGTATTTGGAGATTGATTTGTCACCTTGCTTTATGGAATGCAGTTCCTTAAGCTAGTTTGAGGTTTTGAAATAATCTCATTTGGAGAATTTGTCCTTGAGATCAATCCATAGGTCTCGAGCATTGTCAATGTATACAATGCTTTGTGCAATCTATTGTGTGAGGCTCCTTGTTATCCATGAAACTACCATGTTATCACACTTTTCCCATATGTCGTACTCATGAATGGATGAGCTTGGTGCATTGATTATCCTATCCACAAAATTGAACTCGTTCTTTGATGATAATTCTCTTCTCATAGACTTGCTCCCTGAGTGATAGTTGCTGCCATCTAGGGGTGGTGTTGCTAGAATTGCTCATGGATTTTCTCATGGATGGAGATAAAAGGGGTTCTGTTGGATGTCATTGTTGCTCATACTCAGCTACAATTCTTGTTCTGGTCCTGTGTTTGGAGTGTGTGCCATCTTCTCTATGTTTGCTCTTCCTTCTGGTAGGTGGTGTAGAAAGTAATTGAATCAATTTTTGGTTCTCTGGTCAGGATTCTTGACCAGATGAGAGGCTTCTTGGAAGATGATGATCTTTGGTCAAAATTCTTGACCAAGAGTAGATTTAGAACTTTTAGGAGAAATAAGCTCTTGATACCATATTGTGAAATTATACCGAATAATACCTCAAGTTTTAATTAATTGATGAAGGCTCAAAAGCCTCTATTTATAATATGCAAAAACATTGATGGGGAAACAAGCTAACAAAAAAAAAAAACTCTAACTAACTTAACCAACTTAATGATTCTAAGATTCCCTTAATAACAAAGAATGCTAACTAATAATTCTGCCCATGTAGAATATAAAAAATAAGCAAAGTGTTCAACCAAATATTCATGATTGCCCATTTTCTGATTTCTGTTTAATAATCTCGGTCAGGGTCATGAGCCGGGTCTTATGCGCCAAGGTCATTTCAACCCGGTCAGTTCCATGCGCCAAGGCCAAAGTCCTTCGGTCAGATCTATGTGCCAAGGCTAGAGTCATTCGGTCAGATCCATGCGCCAAGCCTTGCATGCCTCGGTTAGGCTTGTGCACCAAGGCCATTGTTCCTCGACCAATATCATGCACAACTTCGTGAGTCAAGGCCATTGTGCCTTGGTCATGCTGATGCACCTTGGCTATATTTCCTCGGTCATGCTGGTGCACCATGGCCATATTTCATCGGTCAGGTTTATGAGTCAGGATCATTTTTTTCCGGCCATTTTCTGATTCATGCTGATGTGCATGGGCGAGACTGGTTTGCTTTGATTGCTTGGCCAAGGGGTCTTGGACATCATGTGTAGTGTTCAATAAGGGCGGTAGCAAGCAGAACCTTTCAACTGTACACAATTTGTTGAGTTGGTCTCAACGCAAACCTTACAGAGACCCCTTTGAATAAGGAGGTGCAAATCGAGAAGAATGCCCAAAGCTCTACTTGAACAACTATGTAGAACTCAATGTGGTTAACAAAGGCGAAAATAAAGGCACCGAAATGATCACAGACCATACCTCCACATCTTGCTAATTTTCTAGACATTGAGACAAACTCATCTATATTCAGTTTTATCCAGCCCAGATCTAGAGGCAACCAACGAATAAGAGCAGTATTTGGATGAGTAGATAGTACAACCGAATTACTCACCTATCGTAGAGAAGCAGTCATACACTTGCTTTTGGCAACAATTTCAAACAAAATGATTACAATTAGTGGCAATATGATCACATATTAGCTATTACGACAATGCCAAATCACATCAATTGATATCCCAAACACAAGGACCACTTTATATCACCTCTTAAAGAGAGCACATTATATTCTATAGCTTAGTTGAACCTCTTTTTAAATGTTATGAATATACTAAAACGATAAAAAGTTTAATATGGTAATTGATACATTATGCAACAATCATACGTCAAACTTTTGAATAATGAGTAACAACTAAATGTGTCTTTCTTATGCCTTCATTAAAAGATAAATACAACTTTTTTATGCCTTTATTTTTCATATTTATATAATCTTCATAATAAAGATAAATTATATCATTTTACGAGGAAACAAATTATCTCCTCAAACATGTTGTCACCATATTAAAATTTATCACCAGAAATAAATAAAATTAAAAAAATAATAAATCCTATGACTCTTTCTTCACTATCTCATCTAAGATTAAACTCTCATGGTTGAGTACCTGGCAAGCAGAAATACTAATTGGGCAGTGGGTAAATAAATGTAATTATCTTAAAAATTTATTTTAGTGTTTCTCCAACAATTGCAAAAAATCGATGAAGTGTGGGGTGCATTACCATCCCATCATCGTGCTATGAGTTGAGTTGAAAATGGTTAGAACTCACAAATTAAAGGACAAAAGGTTTTTGATTAACTCTCTCCCCCCCTCTCTCTCTTACACACACACACACACATATATATATATATATAAAAGTTATTTACTTTTTGTTCCATCCCGATCCAAGAGACACATCATGGCCAAGCTAAATTGATTGGTGTCGGCCAGATACCAGACAAGACAAGCTCATTTCAAACTCCATTGGATCCTATCCGAACATTTGGGCAATTCAAAGAAATACACCATTGAACAAACAATATCCAAAGGATAGTATATGAACCACTTATGTCATGCTGTCTACACAAAATTGTCACGTCGCCTGAAAAACACAGATCTTTACCATATGCCGCATGCCACCTGCATATTGTACCCACTTGTTGCCAGATGACAAAGATGTACATAGAATATGACTAATGGTCATACCATAGGCTATAAGTCAACTATCTACAAAGTATGGATTTGTTACCGACTGCCCAATACAGGTAAAACAACCCTTGTTGTGTGGAATAGGTCTGACAAGGCAAGATACTTAGTCATGCCAACATCATCTGTCATAGAATATTCTACGCACCTCTCCATTATAAATACGGGACTCCCCCATGAGGAAGACACACTAATTCTTAATCCTAACTCCCTCTCACTTATTTTTGCATGATATATTCTCTCTTTTATCATACCTCTCTCATGTAGTGATTTGAGCTCGGAGAACCTTTTCAGGTACCTCCTAAGGTGCTCCCAGAAAAATCTCAAACACTATTCAAAAGACTCTCCACCCCACCAGCACCAGTCTAGTCAGGATCCCACCAGAAGAAAATAACACTTTTTTAAAAATCCTCTCAAACCATACAAAACTAATAACTTATATTTCACCAAATAAACCTTCCACTACATTATAACCAGGGCTGACAATGATCCGAACCAACTCGGTATTTGTTCGAAATTTGATTCGTTATTTAGCTCGATAAACTTGGTTCATGAACCAAATGAGCCAAACTTGAGCTGGAAATTGAGCTCGTTAAATAAACGAACCAAACTCGAGTTGGATACAGTTCGACTCGTTAGGTTTATGAGCTAGCTCGATATACATATATACAAACTAATTTTTATGTTTATTATGACTCAAACATTATTTTTTATATTTATTGTTATTATATATATAAAGATTGTTATATTTATATGTATACAAAAATTTGTAATATTTTAAAAAAAATAATTAACTATTTAAGTTGTCCAAATTAACCAATTGAATTTAGCTGAACAGTTCGCGAACTTTAACCGAACCGAACTCGAGCTAAAAAAATAACTCGTATCGAACTCGAGTCGAGTTTCGAGCCGAACCAATCCTTATTGAGCTAAACCGAGTTGAATTTTGGTTCGACTCTGTTCAACTCGTTTCCAGCCCTAATTATAACCACGGAAGAATCTTGCCAAACATGCAATAGTTAAGAAAAAACTACCTTTATTTCTATTTTCTAGATATCAAATGTACAAGGCATAAGATAAGAGGCCCATGCCAACTGGGCTGTTTGTTCATTGAAAAAGCCCACCCCACATTGTCTTGGTAACTCCCAACATCACTTATTATTCTTACACATGTAGCCTCTTTCTCTGTCGTGTAACTTCTGGTAGTTTCTTCAACATCGTAATCTAAGAAAAATCATCGCCTCCATTTTCGACGCGACGGTAAGCACCTTTTTTCCGCTTTTCCAAAATCCTAATTACTCCATTTCCTTAATCCGTTTTCATCGGTAACGTTCTAGAATCTCCCAAACGCTGCGTAACACAGATCTTAGCACCGGAAACTGTAGCAACTTACCTTATGCTGAAATATCTGATCTTATAATGAGTTTTATTTATCATTTCATTTGTAATGTAATTGTGCTCGTTGCTTTGTTTTTATGTCAGTTTTCTGATACATTATATTAGTTGATGTATTATTATGTCATCTCAGCTATTAAATTACGTTTGTTTTTATGTGCAATCGATTTGAAGCTATATTTTAAATCATTGCGTTACGGTGCTTACATTTTTGTTGGAAATAAAACCTAATGTATCCATTTTGTGTGTCAGTTTCGTGTTTCAATTGCATTTCTATTGGGTCAGATTATTTGACTATTTCTACATGTTTTTTATGATTGGATAAATAAATGTATCAACTTATGTTAGTTCCAAAGTGTTTGCCTTAGTTGACACGTTGAGTGAGGACGAGTGGTGGTAACAATAATGGCGACAAGGTTCTTTATGATTTGTTTAGACGAGTGAATTGATGCATATAAGATATTCGCGTTTCATAGTTTGTTAGTGATTGACTTGTAATTTACTGGATTTTGTAATTTAATGACTTGGAAAAGCTGATTTATTGAGTTTTACATTGTATATCTTGTGCATGCTGACATATCAGTTGGGTTTTTCTTGTCAGTTTTTTTTTTGCATTGACCTGTTTACGGTCGATGTAGAATACTATATATTGCTGAATGGTTGTGAAATGGGATATACATAGTCTATCTTTTAATGCCGGGTAGAAATATATTTCGAATTGATATGGTCTTAAATATGCATTGTTTTGCAGTTTGGTATCCTTCTTTGTGGGGTTAGTTCTGTAAAATTCCTTGGTCGAAGGCTTTGTGGCTGACCAAATAGCATGGCGGATCAGGGCTCCAATGAAGGCTCGACTTCTGACAATGTTTCAGCCGAGTCTTCAGATTCAACTCTTCAGCTCAATATCAAGACTCTTGATTCCCACATCTATAGTTTTGAAGTGGACAGAAATGTGATTTATAATCTCCTTTCCTGCTGTTCTAATGTTTTCAAGTCCTTTTTTGTGATAGTATCTGTAAACTAGAGTATAACTAAAATTGTTCTTCAAAATTATTCCAGATGTCGGTTTCATCATTCAAAGAGAAAATTGCCAATGAAACAGGTGTTCCAACGAGCCGGCAACGACTGATATTTAGAGGAAAAGTATTAAAGGATGAGCACCTTCTTCTTGAGTATCGTATCCTTCAAATAGTAGAATACTATTTTCATCAGATTCATATTTAAATAAAATGCATTAAATACGTATCTTTTTATTCCACTTCCTTATTAGTTTGGCTTTCAAAAAACATGGACCACATGACACAAGGAAATAATATGGCTTGAAGCAAATAACAAAATGGGTAAGTGTTAAAGGTCTCATGACATGACGCAAACGACAGAATGGTTAAGTGTTAAAGTCTCATGTCAGTCGGGTATATAGAATCATTTATAATGACTTGGGGAACGCTTCTCCCATGAGCTAGCTTTTAGGTGGGAGTTAGGCTCAGTACTCTCATATAGTATCAAAACCTGTGCCGATATTGGGCCATTGTCAGATGCCAGTCCTGTATGGGTTGTGTTATGTGCTAAAATATCACATCAAATATTAGAGTAAAGAACCATTTATAATGACCTGAAAAACCATCCCCCAATGAGGTAGCTTTCACGGCGGAGTTAGGCCCTGTTATTCTAATCATGGTAGCCATAAAGATCTGTGTTTAATGCAAACCAGTGATGAAGGTGTATAGTTGAGCAGTTACTCTAGTGACGTCAAGCATTAATGGTGGGACAGTCTGGGACCGGCGATGGGGTTGGCGAAGTCTGTGCTCGGTGAAACTTACCTGATGTTTTGGATCCGAGATGGAGTGGAGAGCAGGGGAGACGAAACAGAAGACGCCGGTGGCTGTGGAAAAATAAGTGTTTTTTTGGTTTAACAATTAGGAGATGATGATGGAGAAACCATAATAATTTCTAAAAATAAATGTTCATAAAAAATAGGAAATTATAATGCATAGGAAATAAAGAATTTAATGAACATTTGAAATAATTGAAAATATATCAATTAATGCTTATGGTAAATTGGTAAGTTATTTATTTATACTGTTATTTTTATAGTTATGATTCTAATAGAAGTGAAGCTGTGGTGCTTATCTATTTTTATAACATAATCCTTAACCATTAAGATCTCGAAAATGGACATACGTTGCATTTAGTTGAAAGGCAACCAAATCAGTCACAGGTTTCCGGTACGAGTTCTGCTGAGCCAACTGTTACAAATGTTAACCAAGGTATAACTTAAGGCTGCACCCATGGTTATTTCTTCACCCTTCAGTTTTAAGCATTTTTTGTATATCAAGTTTTTGCTGTACTGCATTATTGATAAATAAATTTTATTATTTGGAAGGAAATGATGCTGGCTCGGGGGTTCCTCGTAATCGTGTTGGGACGATTTCACACAGTGTTGTTCTCGGGACTATTAATATGGAGGAACAAGGTGACAGCATGGTTCCTGACCTTAATAGGGTGCGCTCTCTGCATCTATCTTCGAGTTCATATTCATGGTTTTTATTGTATTCAGTTTTCAGATAGGTATAGGTGGGGTTGGTTTGCTTTGGTATTGCCTGAGAAACACTATTTTGCTTTCAGGTTATTGGGGCGGTCTTGAATTCTATTGGCATTGGTGGCCAGAACAGAAGTAGTGTTTCTAATGCTACACAAACTTCAGTTAGTATTACTTTTTGATTTAAAGGGTGACTGTGTTGCTATATTTTGTATTATTTGTGTAATTGTGTGATTTATTTGATTCCTTTATGCACATCTTCAATTTCCTTATCCATGTGTGACTATGAGTTAAGTACAAGCCATTTTGATTTATAAGCTTTTAAGTTTCTTGTTTTATGATATTGTCCTTGCAAAAATTGCAGGGTGAGTCTTATTTAAGGTTCATTATTGTTCTGCATGTTCAATTTTATTTTGCATGTGTCATGTAACAATCACATGCTTTAGTATCTACCTATCTATTTCAGGGGGCCTGTGGTTCTTAGCATATAATTTTGTCCTAATATTGTTAAATCTTAATATCTTATGAATGATTGTTTGCATAGTTTGAGTTTTTATTTTTGGATAAATAATAGCATGGTTAAATTGTCTTAATGCTATCAACAGTAATTAGTGTGGAGCTCAAACTTTTGCTTTCGAGTTGATAAATGGTGTTTTGCGTCATGCATCCTGCAATGAATGTCCTTTTGTCCTTTGAACGAAGTGGGTGTATTGTGTATATCTAACTTGTACTCCAATCTATCTGGTCAGGCTTCATCAGGGAGTGAAACTGAAGGTATACATGCTGGAAATTGGAACCTAGCTGGAAATCAAGCACAGTCTGGACAGACATTTCATGGTCAGGCATTCCAGTCTCTTCCTCAAGTTGTTCAGATTCCTGTTCCTGCGGGGGCCATACCTATTCCTTCGCTTAATGCAGTAAGAACATAGTCTCCCTTGTGCATCCCCTCTAAATTTTGTCTTGAAATTTATTGTGTTGCTGATAGCATTTAACTTTCCCCCCTTCATATTCTTTGTTTCAGCCAATCCCTCATTCATTGAACACACTGTCTGAGTTTATAAATAGCATGGAACACACACTATCACAAAATGGTATGGATGTTGAAACCATTGCCCTTTTTATTTTAAATTGAAAGAACATTGAAATATTTATTTATTTACTTTCCATGTATTTGAAATATTTATTTATTTACTTTCCATGTATTTGAAATATTTTTATTTGCTTATGCAGGTCATCGACCGAATCTGTCTTCAACTAACCCCAGAGATCAACAACTAGAATTGCCAACCAACGCACAAGGGTTGCCTACTATTGAAGCATTAAGCACCGTTGTGCATCACACAGAACAATTGCTCAGTGATCATGTTGTTGCTGCTTTATCTGTAATTAACATATCCCATCTCATTTACAAATATTCTGCCTAAACATTTTTTACTATTTGCAATTTTAGGATATTTGTTGTTACTCCATAAGCTATACAGACAGAGGCTCGTGTATAAATGCACAATATATATAAGCTTGGAGGAAATAGTATGAGATTAAAGTATTTGACATTTTGAGTATACTTCATTGGTAGCTAGTAAAAGAGTTTTAGTTATATGAACTGAAATATTTGAGAGCCTTTATAGTTTATGTTAGGTTCTTAATCTATGGTGGACTTTTGTATCTAACTAAACCTTTACTTAGTTGTTTCGAAGTATGCTAATTGTATTAGGGCTTGGACTTCCATGGAGGCATGACCTATGACAAGAACTCCAATGTTATCCACAACAACAACCAAGCTTAGTCCCACTAGGTAGGGTCGACTATATGGATCGAAGAACGTCATAATGCTCATGTCCATTGACAAAAACATTGATCTTTGAATCTTTCTTAATTGTTTCACCTATGGTTTTTCTTAGCCTTTCCGTGTCTCTAGAAATTGGACTAACATCTATTTGATCTAGTCTCCTTACTAGGGCTACTAGGTGTCTCCTCTATACATGCCCAAACCACTTAAGGTGCAATTCTACATCTTTCATACAACAAGGGCTATCCAATCTTTCTCCCTAATTCATCCATTCCTAATCCAACTCAACATTCTTCTCATTTATGTTGCATTGAGTTGATTCTCCTATTAACATTTCACTGCCTAACATTCAGTCCCATAAAACATTGCGATGTGTGGTAAAATTTTCTCTTAAGCTTGAGTGACACATTTCTATCACATGATGCACTCGGCCATTTCATCCACCCCACTTGAATCACATGATTTACATCTCCCTCAATTTCCCTGCCCTGTTGCAAGATTGACCCAAGATACTTAAATATAATGACTTGTGATATGATATGATCTCTGATGTCATCCATCATATTTAAATGTGTGGTACTAGTGCAAGGCACCTAGTACCTAGGAGATGTATTTATCGCGTGCTCTCGTTGTATAGAACCTCTAATTGCCTGATATCTTATCGTCTGACCCTGACCATGTAGTATGATGCAATGATACTTAAATCTAACAGAATCATAGTGTAAAACTACTATTTAACACACAAATTTTGTTATTGTGATGAAGAACATATTTAATTGTAGGATTTGTTAAGTGTAAACTATCCTTGTTATCTTTTTCCTCTATCTTATCTGATTGTGTTTTACTTGTAATTTGCGACTCAAGCATATTGCAGGACGCTTGGACCGAGACGGAACATCTTCTGATTTAAGTATAAGGGGTCAAATTCAGTCAGAATCAGTGCAAACAGGACTTGCTATGCAGCATTTAGGTGCACTTCTTCTCGAGCTTGGCCGAACAATGTTGACACTGCGTATGGGGCAGTCTTATGTATGGTTTAATCCCTTTTCTTGCGATTCGGTTTACTTTATTGTATCAACACTCAACATATGGTTTAATCTTTTTCATGACCAAATGCTTACATTGCATATGGAACAATCTTAACTCCTATGTATGGTTTAATCATTTTCTTTTGATTTGGTTTACTTTATTGTACCAACATTTGTTATTCATGGTCATAGTCATGTTTCAGGCAGAATCTGCTGTTAATGCTGGACCAGCAGTTTATATTTCACCATCAGGACCGAATCCTATAATGGTGCAGGTTTGTCATTTATGTCAATCTATTCTTGTTTAATAAATGGTGATGACTGACCAATTATTTAATCATTAGCTGAGGTTTTGATCAAGTTGATAAACATGCATTAAATATGGACAAAAGTGGAACTCAAGATTTTATATGAATAGCTTGGTTTAACACCAGATTGTTGATAATGGATTGAAGATTAAAAGGAAGACACTGGACTATGTCTTAATTATGCTTTTTTATGGAAAAATTAATTGTGCAACATGCATCTTCAAAACGTACTGGTTTTTCAATTCCACATACGATTTTTTTAATACTCAACTCTTAATATACTAAACTGTATGAGGTTCACGAGTTTACTCCCTCAATCATAGAAAGTGGCACCAAGTTGGTCTTCCAACAAAGGTTATCATCAATTTACCCTATCAACGTAGAAAGTAACATCAACCTAGTCCCCAAATCAGAATTTCCGTTAACATGTGAAGCACCAATATTGATGCACATATCAAATATGATATGTATCTGATTGACTGATATGATGGTCCACATATTTTGAAAATATAGGATACTATATGTTAGGAGATATGTCTACAAAAAAATTCATAGTATAATAAATTATAATTGCAATCCCAAATACCCAGGAGAATAATAATGCTAGTGTTTCACAGGCTACCATGACTTCTAATATCTTGCAATGGGAATATTAATACAAGAAAGTAATACCATAACACTACTTGTGTTACACAAGTATAAGAATAATAAAAGTAAGAGCATAAACGAAGGAGTGAACTCAATGAAGGGCCAAAAGCGATATAATAAGCGAGGCACTTGTTGCATAAACGAAGGAGCACAAAACCAGATCTGGACGAGGAGAAGAACAACATACCTATGGCATATGGCTATATGGTTGCAACAGTTCTCAGTTGGCGGCATGGTGGACACATATCCACATTGAATTGAAGCGTTATTGGGATTCTGAAGTATTCCCCGTTATTTTTACGAAAATGAATCGGGCCCAAAACATTCTCGTATCAGATTTGCATCTTATTTTTGTTTTTTCTCCTATTATTTTGTGGATACTTTGTGAATACATAACCACAACAAATCGAATCATATCGGTATCAGATACATGTCCAATACTGATACGAGCGGGGGAATAAGGGTGTCCATGCTTCATAGCCATTACAGTGTTCTGATAGGTGTTGCATAAAAGGATAAATTGGATTCACTTCCATTGCTTATTTCACGTTTCTGTCTGGTCTATTTGGTAGTAAAAACAAGTATGCACCCTGATTCTATATTCTCTTCGTAACAGCCAATTTTAGATAGTGGAACACTCTAGTATAGCAAGGGAGACATAGACTTTCTTTTCATCTCTTACAAACTGATCGCTGTTATCTAGTAAACTGAAACATCTCTTGCCTCACATTTGATGATCACTTTATTTGACCTTGTTCTTGGCTGTTTTGTTTGTTTGAGTATTTTTATAATGGTTGTTTCTGGCTCCACTGATATTTTGTTATATGCAGCCCTTTCCACTTCAGACAAGCTCCCTCTTTAGTGGTCCTGTTCCTTCAACTCCTCCAACATCTGGCGCTGTTGGTATTGGAAGTGTTCCTAGGAACGTAAACATCCATATACATGCTGGTAAGCAAAACTATTTATGCCTATACCTATAAGCTATTCAACAATATATAACTTGTTTCCTATCAGGTACCTCTCTTGCACCAATTATTTCATCAATTGGTTCTAGGCCAAATAATGGAGAAGGGATAGGAGGTGAACTCCATAGTGAGCCTGGCTCTGGTGTTGGAGTTGCTAGCAGCACACAAACTGGGTTTGGTCTTTCTACTTCACAGCCACCTTCTGATTCAACTCCATTGTCATCATCGGTTGTAGCTGAAATCACTTCTCACATTAGTGACATTCTTGGTACTATGCAAAGAGATAACACAGAGCTGTCATCTGCTGATCCAACTCCATTGTCATCATCAGTTTTAGATGAAATCAATTCTCGCCTTAATAACATTCTTGGTGATATGCAAGGAGATATCACAGATCTGTCAGGTGGTTACCAATTTATTGCTTAATTATATAGTGTCTCAATAGCATTTAATTTTCAAAACTGTTTTGCATTCTATCAGGTTTAGAATCAACTGGTCCGCACTTGCCTGCCAGTTCTGAATCACGGCCTGCACCGGGAAACGAACAGCTGGGTACCATGGACGTGAATGGCTTTGGGGTATCTTCGGTTGGTTGTACTTCTGAAAGTGGAGTACAGAAGGTAGTACTTTTGCCTACACTTGGTGATATATCTGTCACCTACAAGCATACATTTTAATTGACTAACATCAACTTCTCAATAACATTCAGCCCCAATCAGAGGCAGTCCAAACCTGTTGTAGTGATGAGAGAGACGATTCAGTTGACAAGTTTGTTTCTGATCAAGTTTCTTCAAGGGGAGAAACAATAACAAAATCAGAAAAAGTACAAGGTGCTCCATCTGTAAGTGAAGAACAAGATGCAACTGAACCTGCCAAAGCTGCTCCATTAGGATTGGGCATGAGTGGTCTGGAGCGTAAAGTAAGTTTATTGGTTATGCTATTGTGAATAATAAGTCCAAAATTTCAATCCCGTGGCTTGTTATGTCAATAGATTTGTTTGCTGTGATGTTCAAATGGTTTTTGCATAGTTTTTAAAGGCTTGTGTAAATCTTCTCCCCTTCTAATTTATATATTGCTGTTTTTAAAGTTTCGTGCTATTATATATGTTAAACAGCAATCCCTTACACCTATATATATATTTCATCTATTTAAACACAATACATTATCCAGGATTTACTGCTATAATCAATTCAAAATAGAAACCCTTTAAACATCAGCGCAAGTGACTTACAGGGTTTAGGACTTGGGTGTTGTATCAAGGATCGTGCTAGTTTCTTACTATACACTAATTTGAAACTGAAAATTTTAGATTTTAGTTGTTTTATGAGACTGACTGAACTGACACCTTGTTTGATGTCAGAAGATTTCATTTTGATGTGTCAGTCTAAATTCTAGCACTAGATCCCATTCCTTGGGTTGTTGTGCAGGCATTACATGTTGATGGAGCCACCCAAGAGCTTAACACTCAAACCATCTTACATGCTCTCATTATTTGGAAGTTCATATAATGTAGGAATTTTGAAACTCATTCTTTTGACCTGAAGCTATTTCTGATGCACATCCAGCACCATATTAAGTTTATTGCATGTGGGTTTTGTTTTTAATAAAGATTAGTATAGAGACTTCAATATGCCAGGATAGGTACTATTTAATTGTGCTCCCCACCAACCATCCCTGTCCTCTGTCCATCTGCTTGATGGGTATGTCAGTCTCCTCGTTTAAGCCCCTTCTCCATAGTGTTTGACAGTATTTTCTGAAATGTTTCTTTATTTTAATAACTTTATTATTTATGGTGGTGCTGGGTGGGGATATTGGTTTACTTATAATTTGGGAACATGTATTTCAGAAAATGAAAATCTGAAAACAAGTTATTCAGAGGGTGCACCATGCCGAAAAGAAAATATAATTTTTTTAATCAAATATTGAGCTGCATGGAGTGTGTTAATTGTTATGTAATTTTTATTAATAGCTTGTTTGTGCTTTAGCCTGGGCCTTGGTGGGTCTGATTTGGAACTTCTACATCTTGTGTTCTTTTATCACATTTCATTACTATCCTTGGCTCCCATCCTTCATATAAAATCTTAAATTATTACTAATCAATTTTGTTGCAAAAAACAGAAGCGATCTCGCCCTCAACCTCCTGCAGGCAAGGGTGCTGGTGGTGAACCATCTAGTTCTTCTGCCAATCAAAGTCAGCAAACTAGAACAGATGGTCAACAAATATTGCAAGCTCTTGCCAGTCATGGATCTGCTCTGAATTTGAGAAATCCTAACGGGCCATCCCAGCAGCCCTTGCCCTCTGGTGATAACCAGATTGATATGGCTGGTTTAATGTCTCAGGTTTTGCATAGCCCCGCTATGAATGGTTTGTTGTCAGGGGTTTCACAGCAAACTAGAGTTGACTCACCTGATGGCTTGAGGAATATGTTGCAACAGTTCACACAGAATCCTCAGATGATGAACACAGTCAATGAAATTGCTGAACAGGTTGGCGGCGAGGATATAGGAAATATGTTTGCTGGAATGGAAAGAGGGCAAGGTGGCGGTATTGACTTGTCAAGGATGTTTCAACAGATGATGCCAGTTGTATCTCGAGTCCTTGGTGGGGGAAGTCCTCCCCCACTCTTCTCTGCAGCAGAACCACAGCCCCAGGCGTCCCACAGAGATGAAAATTCTTATAATCGAAGTTTACAGGTTTGTACACATGTATTACCTTACAATATGGTCCAATGAGAAGGGCAGGTGCTCATCAAAGGGGAGAAAATGACATTTTAAAATCCTTGGTGGATAAATTGAAGGGCCAAACCTAAGGGTTATTTGATTCCTCCCTGTGTAGTTTACACCTTTGGCAATTTGGTTTTTGGGAAATTGGCTATAAAGGATGTTTAGTATTTGTGAACAATGAAAAAACTTGAAAGTTTTGCTTTCTCTTTCTAAGTGAACATAGACCACCTCTTACAATTATGACTTAGTGTTCAATTTTTTTATGGGAACACCAAAGCAACATTATCCATTTTTCTCTAAGTTGCAATGCCATAATAGTGCCATCTCTTATGATCATTTCCTTATCTTCCACATATTTCAGCTTGACCTTCAACCAGTGGTAGAGAGGATTGAGCGGCTGAGTCCACCTATGGATGTTTTCCGTGCTGTTGCTGAAAATGCTATCCATGTATCTGGCAATGGAAGTGCTTCTAATGATCTTCTGGACGAGTTATGCAGCAATGAGAGTCTTGTTGGTGTAAGTATTCATATATGTTCTGTGCCCTTGGTGCGCTTGAAGCTGCATTCTTGCACTTATGTTATAGAAACCACTTCTGTTAAATTTTTGCATAATGTTTTGTGCATAAACACTTCTGATTTTGACTTTCTTGGTTGTGCAGGAATATGTGAAGATGTTACGAAATGATGTAAAGCAACGATACAAGGGACATTCTGAGTTGGACAAGTCCTAATTCCAGCATGTGTGGATATGTATTTTCTGCTTCACTTTCTATTTTATGTCATAGCTCTAATCCTTTCTGAAAGTCCTTCCGTGAATTAAATGATTAATATGATTAATTGGTCTGGATCATTTTCACCGACTTCCAGATCGTGTGAAAATTTAGTATACACTATGCCTGATGGTTTGTTCAAATGTATCATTGAGGTGTTTAGTTGCCTCCACTGTCATATATTTATGCCCTTTTGACTATATATCATCTTTTGTCCTCAATTTGGAATTTCAGACAATGTATGATGTTTTAATGTAATATGACTTCATTGACTTGTGCATCTTATGCTTCCATTGTTCTCAGTTTCTGAGTGGCTGAATTTGATTGCGTTTCAACATCTTATTGTTTTCTGTTTCTTGAGACCATGCATGCAAGAGTCTGCTTTACTGTGTCAGTTCTCTAATGTACCGTTTGGATAAAATTTTAAATAGGTAATGTATTTATTTAGAGGAATTTAAATGAACTGACACGGGAAAATGATTTGTGTACTGTGGCTTGAGGAGTGGTGAGCTTCTAATTAAATTTTCAATTATTTTCTGCAAGTTTATTTATTCATAATTTTTAATTATTTTCTATTTAAGCATGTGAATGTACTCCATATGCTCCGTCCTAGATGGTACTTTTAAAAAAATTACACATATAAATAACCCTTTAGACCATGATTGATGATAAACCCTGAGAAGTTGACAAGGATTGAATTTCGGGATGGGTATGAGACTCGATATGAAGATCTATGTTGAATTGATGATAGTGATTGAAAGGCTATGCCTGCCCTATTAAACTAAAGGGATAAATGGCTAAGTTATCAAGCAGTGTGTGGTCATCTAAAGGGTGTATACACTTTTAGGAGGGTTCGAATTCTTGAAGATAGGCAATGGTTTTTTTCATGGTGAAATTTGATTTTTGAGGTGGACTCACGGAAGGCAATGGATGATGGTCATTATATGCTTTATGATCATTGCCTTGTCATTCAAAAATTGACACCAGAGTTCGTTTAGTTTTTCTGGAAGGCAGGCAAGTGAAATTTGGTTTTTAGAGGGCAGTGAAGGAAAGTAAACGACTTGAAAATCATAAAAAATACTTATAAGATGACTCTAAAACTTTCATTTTTCATTTCCTTCCTACCAAAAAATTTGCAAACGTATATCCTTAGTGAGTTCATAAAGGTTGTACCAATGGTTAGGGTTTATAGCATGCCTTTGGAATCTACAAAGGGTGCGTGACATCCATGTATTAAAGAACACAATATGAATTGATGCTGAAATCCCGATGCATGTCTATTTCTCTTGGAAAGACATTTGCAACGTCTTCTAGTGTCAAACTGGATGTGGTTGAGTAGCGTCTTGTTTCTTGGCACTCCACTAAATTAATGTTGATGGTAGTTCTTTGGAAAACCCAAAGATAATAATAATCTGTGGCTTCATGATAGGTGAATTTTTTAGGGACTATTGGAGTGGCATCAAGTCTCTAGAAAGAACTTCTAGCTTTAAAGAGTAGTTTAGGTCTAGGTTGGAACGAAGGATTGAGGTCTTGCATCTGCCATACCAATCCCATTCTAGCTTTGAGTATAATAACCAAAAGGGTCACATTTTAACCTTTACTTTAGCTTGGTTTTAGCTATACGTCTCTTGCTTGACATATACTCATCCACTTCGTTGCAGCCTATTCTAAGAGAGGAAATGCTTGTGGGAGTGGGGACTGGCTAGCGAAGAATGAGTCTAGTTCGGGTTGAGGACTTAAGTCTGGGACCAGGTACCGAGGAACGGTTTTGTTATAGAATAGTTGTTTGTTAACTTTTTTGGTTGGGTGCGACTAACTTGTGAATTACAAGTTAGTTCGCTTCCAAGCAAATTGTTTCTTTAGTTATTAGATTGAATGATCCTTAATCTGATCCAATAAATTTGGGATTAGCCACTATTTTTGTCTAGAAGTCATGATAACACAATACAAATTCTATTTAGTTTAAAAGTTGTGATAATAAAATACGACTTATGTTTAGTTTAAAAGTTGTTATAAGCTATCACGACTTCTACACTGAAGTTGTTATAGGTCTTCACAACTTCTAGACTGAAGTCGTTGTAGGCCATCACGACTTCTACACTGAAGTCTTTGCAGGTTATCACGACTTCTACACTAAAGTCGTTATTGGCCATCACAATTTCACATTGAAGTTATACTCACTAAAACCAAATTAACCTTCACTAGAAGGTGTAGTATACCATTACGACTCCTACACTAAAGTCGTATATAATGTCACCATGACTTCTAAAATGTGCACAAACAATAACCGGTAACCAATTTTTTTTATACAACGACTATAAAGCAATTTGCTTCTAAGAGAACTAATATTAGGGATGACAATAGGCACGGGTAGTAGCTATCCGCTTTCCATTTTGAAATAGGAGTGCATTACCTATACTCGCCTATACCATACGGGTACCGTGTCCGGGTATTTCTTGTTACTATTGGGTTTCCTATATTATCAATGAATTTTTATCTTTCTACTTCTATTATGTTCCAAATGAGATGAAACTTAATTATTTTTGTTCCTTTTGATTGGATATTTGGTAAAAATACTAAATCTATTGGAGTTTTCTATTTTTGTAATTTACTATTCTCATTTCATTAACAAAAGTATATATTTTTCTTTGAAAGACATGTATGTTTCTACAAATATTATTATATATGTAGGGAGTTTTACCACCAAATTTAATAAAAGATGTAAACAAGGTAAAAAATTGTAAACAAAATAAAAGGAATATGTACATAATGTAATGAAGGTTAGGGTAGTGTACTTTTTATTTTCATTAAATATAATATAGTAATCGTATAAATAATGGGGACCCGCATACACACGTATTATAATACTCATATCTGCACGTATGTACTACGACTATTTTTTAAAACTCGTTAGTAAACCTGCAGGTACTTGTTTGTAACCTATATTCGTGCTCGTATAGGTTTTACCTACGGGTATCCATGAGTACATATTTTTTTGTCATCCCTATAGGTTTTACCTATTTGTAACCCAAATCCACTTGAAGATGATGATGGGCAGACCTGTCACGAAGTTGAAATCTATTACGCAGGTACTCTTGAAAAACATGATGAGGATCATTGATATCCCCTTCGTGTCATTTTCCACATGATCATTAGAATAGTCAAAATTACCACCATATGTGTCTCTTTCATCTTCAACAATCATATTATGCAATATAATGCACACATACATTATACGTCCCAATTGATCGTAATGTCACGCTCGAGCTGGACAACGTATGATTGTAAATCGAGCTTGAAGCACTTCAAATGCTCGTTCGATATCCTTCCTAGCGCTTTCCTATTTTTTGATAAATAACTGCCTCTTGATTCCTTGTGCTAGTGGGATGCTTTTAATGAAAGTAGCCCACTCCGAATAAATGCCATCTACAAGGTAGTACCCTAAATTATATTCTTATTGATTAATGACATAATGCATCTTCATAGCTCGTCCTTGCAGCACATCTCTAAAGACGTTGGACTGATTTAGAACATTAATATCATTATTTGAATCAACAACCCCGAAAAATGCATGCCAAATCCATTAGTCTTAAGAAGCCACTGCTTCAAGCATCACTGTTGGTACACCATGGTCAACGTGATAGAACTGTCCTTTCAAAGCTATAGGACAATTCTTCCACTCCCAATGCATGCAATTGATACTACCTAACATTCCTGGAAAGCCATGTGCCTCCCCCATTCGTAGTAGACGCTCAATGTCATCATTATTGGGCCTTCTTAAGTGTGTATTTCCAAAGACCTTTATCACGCCACGTATAAACTTGTCGAAACATTCCAACGGTGTGCTCTCTGCCATTCTCACATAGTCGTCATTAATATCTAACACTTGATCCATATGCTAACATTCAAATAACACTAGTATACTTTTGTAATGGTGAAAATCCGTGTCGCCCAGTTGCGTCAGACCTATTTCGGAAATACTCATCATCCTCAAAAAGAGCTTCTACAATGCGCATGAACACATGTTTACACATTCGAAACCTTCGCCGGAATTGCTCATCGGTGTATACTGGATTTATAGAGAAATAATCATTAAATAATCGGGCATGACCTTCTTCACGTTTCCGTTCTGTTCTATGACTCTTCGTTTCCCTTTATGCTCAGTAGAGCTTCCTACTTGTTCCTCCCTTTCGATGTCACAAACAAGCATCATTAGTTGCTCGTCAATGTCATCATTCATGAAATTCATGAATTGCCACTCGATGTTATTTTCCATGTTGGAAGGGTTAGTAGGATTCATAGAGATGGAGATGGATATGAATAAGAAGGTTATGGAGATGGAGAGAAGATTGGTGGGAAATATGTGAGAATGTTAAGAATTTTATAGGACTTATGGAATAACGGCTAGTTCACAACAGCTAGTTTTACAACGACTAGTTTACAACGGCTAGTTTGACAAAAACAAATAACATAGTTATATTTAGATTGAAATACATAACTCAAGTACACTTAAAATTGAAATATATAATGAAAGTACACTTAAAAAAATACATCAAAATACATAATTAAAATACATTTAATTAAAAAATATAAATCAAAGTCCATATTTTGTTTTGATTATGTTGCACATTTCATGCGCTCGTTTTTAAAACTCTGTCATCCCGGATGTATCTTGAGTGAGTATTTGTAAGTCGGTGACCTTTAATCTTTCCGCATCCACCTCGAGCTTTTTCCTCTCTAACTCAATCTTTTCCTTCTCTAGTTGGAGTTTTCTTTCTTCAATACGTATATATTGACGTGTAAATTCTGACATGTAGCCAAGTTTTACATTTGCTATTTCTTTCAATTTTTCAAAACTTGCGGTGGCATCAGAAGACGAGACAACTTTTTTCTCTTTCCCCTTTTTTTAGCTGCCTTTTGACCAATTGAACATTCCATAAAAGGCAAAGTTGGGTTGCAATCTCCAGTAGTAGGAGTTTTCGAGTTAGACGATAATGTGTATGCCCCAGACTCAGAATTCTTTGTTCTCTTTGACGAACCTTGAGTTGCACCACCTACCTATTTCACATGATCTTTCATCATAAACCATGCGTGGTCCAACATGAACTTCTCTTTGTTATCTTGACGATAAATTTCCTTTGCTTTTTCCATGATGTCAGACTCGGAGCTTCTACTTGTCCTATTTTCTGTAGCTTGCTTGTAGCACCCAACAAATCTTTGAACTACCTTGTTCAATCTGTGCCAACGAGATTTTATTGAACCACCGCCCTTGGTCCCATATTCTTCGACCGATATTCGTTGTATGTAAGTGTTACTTTATTCCAAAAATATTCGGATTTTTGGTCGATTCCTTTGGCAGAATCCCTCGAAATGTTTAAATATGATTGAATGAAAACTTTATCTTCCTCTTGCAAGAATCTTTCTCTAGGCTTTGTCTTCTCCTGCTTACTAGAACCTCCTCCTTCATCAAGATTAATTGATTCTAATCCACCTTGAGTACAAAATAGTGGATCTTGAGACTCATGAGATGACCCAATAAGTGTTTTTGGGTTGTTGTGAAATGATTGCACGTCACTAGTACTCATGGCGGGGTTGCTTGGTGGTAATTGAAACATTGGATGTTGATATGGGAATGACATTGCAGAAAATCGATGATTTCCAATAGTTGAGTTAGTTTATGGATTTTGGTTGGGAATGTTTTGGTTGATTTGAGTACTTGGGAAATGTTGTAAAAATTTCCTAATAGCATTTAAATCATATTGATTAGGATCCATTAGCAAATGAGAAAAAAAAATTCAAAACTTGATTGTGAGAAAATTTAAATAGATTAAACAAGGGAAAATTTGAGAATTTGATTGTGTGAAACTTATCACAATACATGAACATTTTGTACTTTAAAAATGTTCTGTTTCACTCCCAATTACCAAGTTTCCACTGCCATTCAATAAAACGTTAGAATAAAGGAGTGTGCTTATTTAATATTTATTTTCACCTTATTTAATATTATTTTATTCTCTTTCTTCTATCAATTTGTTTATTCATTTTTTAATGTTGTTCAAATATAAGAACCGCGCTTATTTTGTTCACAGTTGTAAAATAAGCACAAGAACAATTCTTCTCCAATAATAAAATTAGAATAAGAATTCTTATTTAATTATGAACTTAGTTTTTTCACCGAGTACTCTAACTAATATGCTTTTACCTTTCCTCTTTTTTTGATTGTTTTTCGTGTTAGCCTCTTTTCTCCACTTATTTGCCTAATAACAAATGAGATAATCCATTCTATGCAAAGAACTTGGTTATATGGTGTCTTAAATGCTTAGTTAAAAATATGTGTTCACGTTTAGAATGCATATATATGAATAGCTTACCTAAAATGTTTATTTACTAAATTTTATTGGAATAAGTTGAAAAGAGCTTTTTTCCGAAATTTATTTCTAACAACTTTATTGAAATAAAGTAATCACTATCACAATGCCATATACTATTATGTTTTAAACTTACATTCATATACTATTCAATATTATTTTTAGGAAATAACATTTTAATATCATTTGCCGCATTTGAGAATTCATTAGTTTCGAATCTTCAATTCTCTTTCAGTATCAGAGTGGGCTTGGCATTGTTGGGCCTATAACATTAGATTCCATTGTCTTCAAAAAAAACCGTTACTCTTTCATCTCACTATTTGAAGATTCGAGATTCTGAACTAATTCAGACAAAAAGAAAGCATCGAGTAAATTCTCATCTTCAATCTCTCTCAATGGATCCTAAAAAATCGGTGGGACTAATGGCGAACGTGATGAAGCAAAAGGAAAGCTTCATTCAATTGTTGGCTATGGCCGGAATTCTTTGTCTAAGCGTTAAATGTTTGAGCCACAAGCACCGAATTGTTGAGCTTGAAGAGGAAACACGTGCGCTCGATCAGAAACACGTGTCTCTCACGCGCCGCATGAAACGCACCAAGCGCGAACTCCTTCGTGAAGCTTCTCTTGATTCCTCTGGTCTATTTGCTTCTCGTCTTCGCATTCTCTTCGCTCGACGACATTAAACGCTACCGTTTTGCTTCGCTTTAATTTTAAGAGTAATTTCCTATTCTGATCCCTCTCAAAATTTGTGTACAAATTTTTCATTGGAAAACTAGAAAACTCAAAATTATCCATAAATCAAATTTTCTGACACTTGGTCGATTATTTTGATTTTTCCTTTTTTTGGATCAAATTCGTACACGTAGGATGTGAAATGGTTGTAACGTTCAGAAACTCTTTATTGTGACTCATGTTTCTTTTTCTGGTGCTGTGATTAATGAAATTTTGACCTATACATTAGTCTGATTATTGTGTTGGACTTGTTGTGTTCTGTGTTTTGATGTCTAGCTCTTTTTTGTTGATTAGCATAGTCACTAATAACTAATGGTTTGTTTGCGAGTTGACTTTTTGAAGAGAAAATAGGAAAAAGAAGGCTTGAGTGTCATTATCTAACTAATTTGAAACATTTTCTTTCCCTTCACTGCTATGTAGTAGCTAACTTGCAAACGGCAAACCCTAAGAGTCCTTTTGTGACTTGGATTTTGGAAAGAAAATTGAAGGCTTCACATCCATGAAATACACTGTGAGATGACTCTAAAGCCTTCCATTTCCCTTCTTCCCCCTCCTACGTTCAACTCGCAAACAGACCCTTAAGCTTAGATTAATTGTAAATCAAATGTTGTGGAGCATATTATCCCTAGAGAACTAGAGTTTCAGTCAGTTGGTTTCTTTGTCTGTTAGTTATGCTAGTTGTATCAGCTACATTCACACACTACATAAGTAATTGTAAGAAGTTAGAAGAGTAATCATTCAATATAATCAAATCATTTTTTTTATTTTCCATGTTCCCTCTTCTAACACATTCTAAATGTTTTTTTGTAACTGTCCCATTGAAAACACATATTGTCACACATAAATGGTTTTTATATAGATTGTAATTGCTCTTACAAGATCAGTTATGGTCGCAACATTTTGTTCTCTTTCTAGTTAACATTACAACCTGAACCATATTCTATTGTATGATATTTAGTACATGTCATGATTTAGGGTTGAATGGACATGGGAGTTTTGATACCTCACTAATGATTTTGGGAGAAAATTCCATAGAAATGCTATGAATTTGCGTCCTTTCAGCAAGTAGACAAAGTTAAGACAGGTGCCATTATCTAAACCAAACTTATATTCAGTTTAGGCTTGGGTAATAGCATTCTGTCACCAAAGTATTGCAAGAGTTCTAATGTATAATTTATTTAACTCCAGGAAATCATTTTGCGTAATGATCTCCTTTTGTTAAAATAAAACATTTTTGGTACAATTTATTTTACAAGGGGAGGAACCATAGCTTTAGACACATCTAAGATGTAGTTTATTTTGTCTTCGTTAATAGAAAATGATGTTTTTCTCCCAAAGTTATAAACTGTTTCTAACAGCTGATTAGTGCCTTCAGTCTTTGAAAACATATAGTATGGTTGTACTTTGACATAGGGGGCCTTAATTGATTGTGTTTGTGTATTTGCATATCTGGCATGACTTAAAATTCATATCAAATGTCTAGTGAGAATAAATGAAATTAGTATTTTCAGCAATGCTGCTCAAAATGGAGGATACTAACATGTTCCTTTCAAGAAGTGGTGGCTTTGTTTATCAGTAGAAGACATTTGTATTAAATCTTGTTTATTTCATCGTAGTCCCTCGTGTTATTAGACCATCTCATACACACAATTACACCATCTCAAGGGATATATTATTTGAGATTATGAGCTAAGAGATCCTCCAGTGTTGTAGGCTAAGAGACAGAGAGTGGATCCCCAGCATCGTGAAGTTGCGCTGACCTGCGAGGTCAGCCGTAGTTTCTCCAATGCGAGCCACTGCAATCTTAAAGTCAATGTGAGTTTTGGCTTCATTTGAACTGATTTTGAGTTAGTTGGTTCCTTTGGTGCTAATTTGTTTTGATCAGTCTCTTCAGCAAAATGTTGTTGAATAGTGTGATTGTATTTACTTTGGTTCTGTT
Organism: Lupinus angustifolius; assembly: GCF_001865875.1. Classification (NCBI taxonomy): domain Eukaryota; kingdom Viridiplantae; phylum Streptophyta; class Magnoliopsida; order Fabales; family Fabaceae; genus Lupinus; species Lupinus angustifolius. Next base: position 7,441,338 of record NC_032021.1, read on the forward strand.
ATGGCTTGGTATCTATCTTATTGAATTATTGGGTTGTCCTGTTTTTAAGGCCTCCTTGGTTCTTATTATAAGAAAAGTGAATAGCATATTCTTGTTCCCAAAAGATAGCTTATGGGTTTAGCTTTCATTTTTATTCTCATATGTAACATAAAGTACAGCCTTATAAGCGTGGATAGGCTTTCCGGATTTCAACTCGTGACCTCTAAGTCATTAGGCCAACAATATTACTGTTGTTCCAGGGATTACATGTATACCAATGGAAATGTATATTGAAACATGACAATTACAGAATTTCTAACCTAACAACTTTGGAGAAATCTCAATCTCAGGTGTCAGGTACAGTTATCACGAAATTAAGAGGAAATAGTATGTTCTTTGAACCATTAAATTATTTGAGGTTGCAACACAGTATTTTGCCGAAAGGATTTTAATCCTCTAAAGTTTAGAATGAGACAAGTAAATGTTCACGTGATTGCTGATTGATGAGTTATTGTTGAAAGTTGAAACCATACTTTGATTTTGTCAAAGAAAGGATCAATGGTGTAAAAATATATACAACTCATGGATAATCACATAAAATGAAGGAAAACTTTTTCTTGTACTAAATGGTGATAGAAAATAATATTAAAAACCCTTTTGTCAAACAAAATTTAGTTTAAGTCTTCACATCATCACTTGTCCCTAATCGTGTCTTGTTTCATGTCTCAAGCCAATTATATGTTGACACATGAATAAAAGAATATTTTTAAAAACAAAAAGTGATAAAAAGTAGCATTCTAATTGATTTGGTATATGAAGTGAGTGAGACATTATTCAAGACAGGTTCTTATCCATCCTCTTGCTGCATGTTGAAGATTGAATTGTCAAACCAATTAATGAATCTACTATTGTTGCACATGAAAGGTGAAGCGCTTTTAACCGCATACAGTAGATGTTTTACTCTATCGGATTGTTTCTTGTCTATCACTCTGAACCTAGCTGTAGTAGACTAGTGAGAAGATAAATGATGGATTAATGCACAAGATTCACAATTAGTCAAATGTGTGGAGTAGATATATGCAGCCATGCAACTTGCAAGTTAAGAGACTGTTTTCAAATGTAATACTATAAAGATATTGAAATTAAATCTTTTTGAATGTGGCATATTTTGAGTTTTGAATGTATTGGTTATTATTCATAGGGTTTAGAAATTAGTCAAGTACCGTGTATGTGCATGTATGTATTGGTGATCCTGTGAATGAGTGTAATTCATAAGTATGAAGTTATGTTGTGAATATTGTATGAGATTAAGGATAATGTAAATGATCTTACTTTTATTGGTTTGGTTACTCACATTCTCTTCGGTTGTCTATATTTCGCTCAGAATCACATTCCCTCATGCATTTCTGTTTGTTGAATATCCAGCACCAATGGAACAATCTAAACCTCTAAACCAAATCAGTATAGTTCGAAACAAAGAACTAACGAAGGTTCCAATCCCTCTTTCTCTCTGGTCGACGAATGGATTTTTTATTGGTTGGCCAAAAAAAACCGAGCCAATACAAAATAAACAATCAGTTCAAAAACTAATCAAACGTGAAGTTAAGATTGTCGTAAAGGAACAATGGCAATGGGGTTGCACAGTGCACCAAGTGATGCAACCTCTGTCTCAGTCTTACACCACCAGTCGATGGTGGTTTTCTCTCTCAGCTAAACTAGATCTCTCTTTTTGGACTAAGTTTGAGATGGCTTGAAGTACCAAAATAAATAAACAAACAAGACTTGAAGTGGTCTCCGGGTAAAAAAATCCCCAAACTTATTGCAGCATGTAAGTTCAAGCTAGCTTCGTTGCAACACTTCTATAGTTCTAGCAAGGGAAGAGAATGGTAGAAGTTAAATCAATGACTATCTCTTAGTTCTACAAGGCATGCTCGGTACATAGATTGAAGAATATCATAATATTGTATTATAAATTATATTCATTGACAAAACATACTAAATCTTTTTTAATTATTTCACCTTATGGTTTTTCTTGATGGTTTTTCTTGATATCTTTTGTCTAGAAATTGGATTATATTTTATTTGATATATTATTCTTATTAGAGCCTCTAGTGGTTTCTTCTACATTTTTATCTCTTTTAGATTAAGTTTATTCTATTATTAATATTTTACGTGCAACATTCAGAATCATATAATATTGCTAGTCTTATAGTTGTATGATAGATTTTCTTCTTAAGCTTAGATGTCACTTCATGCACTCTATCATTTCATCTATGCCCTTGAATTTTATGACTTACCCTTTCCTCAATTCCAAATTACATTATACTATTGAACTAAGATACTTAAATTAAGTTAAATGTGGCGACCCACGTTATAGTATGATCTCCAACTTTTAACTCTATAGTGGGGTATGTGCACATTTTGCTTAACATACACCCAATATACTTTCCCATTTTAACTTACCTAAAAGTCACTTACTTCTAAAGTTTGTCGTAATATCTCTCAATTCTTCAACTAGGATAATATCATCCACAAAAAATATATATTATGACATCCGTTCTTGGTTATACTCAATAAATACATTCAAGACAAATGCAAAAATGGATGTGGCTCAATGGTGACTATTGTTATAGTTCTATAGCAATAGAAAAATCTTATGAGATCTCTAATATTTTTATATTGGTCTTGATATTATCATACATTTTTTGAATGTTGGAAATTCTAACTCCATTTTTTTCTTGAGCTTTTCACACCTCCAATTGCTTTCTTATTGTCCATTACATTGAAAGTTTCTTTCATTTCTAAATCCTAAACTCAACGGTAGTATAAAAATTTATGATCGTTTAACCTATTATAAAGCAAAGAATTGTGATCATATTAGAAAGTTTGTGAAAATGTTTTTTTCATTTTTCTTTAATATTTTAGTCTTTTAGAATGACTTTTTCCTCATTATATTTAATGCATTAACTTGGACCAAGTCGATAATATATTTCCCACGCTCTGCATGCCTAAAACGCTTCTTTCCCCTCCTTTGCTATCTAACAAAATTTGTATAACTAATGATGTGCTTTATCTTTCAGTTAGCTCACAATATTCTTGGAAAGTTGTGTTAGGAACACACTCACTGCCAAGAGTAATAATAGAACCAGTCTATAGTTATCTCTGTTTGTTTCACTTTGTGATGGATAACACATGCATTTAATTTCTTATTCATGTTATCAAACATGTCTTAGTAGAATATATAAGAAATTAAATTTATTATGATAAGTTTAATTCGTATAGTTGATTATAGTGAGATTAAGACTTATTTGATGTTGCTAGTCTGTTATGAAAGACAAGGATAAAAATAACCATTGTGTTAAATTTTGGCTTTAAAGTGAGAATGTATATAATACGGAGTAAAGTCAATAAGTAAAAGTATATTAACTCTTACATTATCTAACAAAGCTTAACACAAATTAAAAATATGTAAAATTTGCTTTCAGCTGATTTTAGACAACCCCTTTAGAAAACCATTGTTTACTTTTTGCATGTGCATTGGTGGAAAATGGACCCACCATGATAATTCTAATAGTAGTAGTTTTAAAATTTTATTTTTTTCTGCCATTATAGTTTAGCATAACATACCCAGACCAAGTTGGATTGAAGGTTCCTCCCATTCATCAAATCAAAGAAATATATACGTTTCAAATCCTGTCTCATACAATCTTTCATGTCGATGGTTAATCAAATAAAACATTAATAATAATAAATGATTAAAAAATTTAATTGACATGCAATATTTTATATTAACAGAAGATATCATATGACATAAGATTTGGGACAACATTGTTCCACCAAATCTACATAATGATATGTTGGTCCCATTAAAAAATGTGTTGGGGCAAGAAATACTATTTTGTAGGATACTGTTTAAGAGTAATCACCTAGCACCATGTTCAATATCACATGGAAATGGGATGAAGTCAAAATCTGGGGACACCGGTCTCTTCCACACTTATAACCTAACTATTTCTTATTTTATTTTTTCTGTTTTTTTTTTTTTGAACTTTTGATACTTCAAACAAGCACTACACCGAATACTGAGTACAAGTTGCTAGATGCATGAATTTGAGTGTGTGAAGCATTCGTAAAACAAAACCGGTAGGAAGCATTCCACTTGAGACACTATCACCTACTCACCTCTTTGTCTCCTTAGATTTTAACTTAAATTCTAAAGGAAATTACCCACTTTTGTCCTTAAATTTTTTCATGTATATCATATTCGGAAAAAAGAAAAAATTTAAATTAATACCGTAAGATCGCAAATTTAAGTTAAAGTAATCATTATTACGTTTTATAAAAATATCAGAAAGACTAATTTGATTTACATATAATATTTTTGGGGATTGTTTTGGGTTTTCAAATTTTAAGAGGTTAATTTAATACAAGAAAATATTTTGATACACTAATTTGTGGAACAAGATCCTCAAAATGTAGGACAAATTATTTTATCCCTTTCTAGATGAGAATGAATATTAAATTTTGAGTAATCAATTAACTTGACTACTGAAATTGTCATTTTTGGTTTCCAACTTTGCTCATCATCAATCAACTTGGTTTATTAAATGATTAAGGTCCACTAATGCTACAGACCAAATTGGTTGACAATGCATAAAGTAAGAGATCAAATTGAAATTTTTGTAATACAAAAACCAAATTATAGTATTCATAATAACTGGCAAACTTTTTATAAGCAGAATCGAATCTAAATGATGATGGGCAATATTGGTTAGTCATAAACTTTGTGTTTGCTGATGAAATCTACCGAGAAGTGTTAAAATGATGATTCCCACTTCTTGGAAGGTACCAAATAAATAACTATTTGAATTGAGATTTTGAACGTAAAGATCCCAATGACTTGTAAACAAGAGACTACGAGGGTACTTAATGCCCAAATATAATAATATTAACAAAAATGCATAATACAAAAGATTGGATTCACACCAATCTATCAAATAAGCTCCATACATCATTAAACGAATGTCAAATGTAAACCTTAATCAAGTTCACCACATGCACTACATGAAAAATACATTCCTAAAATTAATGCATTACAAGCCAATCATAAAGATCAAGTAGTCATCATCCATATCACCATCCCATAGATGCATTGATTTTTTTTATTTAGAAAGACGCCTAAACTTCTGAAAAAAATTTAGCTAGATATTACACCTACACATCGAACACCCATCCAAGTAGCCACAACGTTCCATATAGATGTAGCTCGGTTATAGTAAAATATAGACATTAATATTTACTAGCACTTTGAGTAGCAATGCCACAAAAAGAATATAAAATGTTTTTAGTTGGTATAGTATTTAATAACATCCGCGAATCAAAAACCAATAATTTTGTTGGTGTTTTTATCTTCCATAAATACTTCAAAATATTCATTGTCCACCTCCAAAACACTTACTTGGAATATTGAACACAACCATGAATAGGATGACTTTGTAGAAAAAGTTCCACTTGCATCCACACCAACATAGACTTATTTTTCAATCAAAGAATTCCCTCCACCAAAACAAAGTCCTATTACAACTAGCATTACTCCAATAACCACAATCACGAATAAATTTATCCTTATCCATGGAAATAATATACATTCAAGGAAAGAGATCCTTAAATGACTGAGTATCCCACTAATGTTACATAAAAATATAATATAAATTTGTATTTATGAGTCAAATATTTTATCCACATCATCTAGAATGTTATTTTTTTATAGGACATCTTACTATGAACCATTATTTATTTTTATTTGTTTACTCTTATTTGGCTATATTTTTTTTCTTGTATTTGATAGATTATTAATCCATAAATAGTATGTCATAGAGATTCTACAAAATTTTATATTTGTCGTCAATTGTCTAACACAATTTTCACATTTATCAGGACATAAAATTAACCATATATAAATTCAAGCAAATGAGGGTTAAAGTTTAATGTTATAATATATATTTTTAAATATGAAGAAAAATAATCGAATTAACTACTTGTATTAGTCTTATAATTTAGTTGAAAATGCTTTATTATAAGTACCAGAAAGTAGTTCATGACTTCCTGTTATTAAAAATATAGTTTAAATGCTAAAAAATTCAACATATTTCTTAGTCAGTGTAGAAAATAAATATTCAGTTTGGTTTTTACTATAAAGTATAAAGAGCATCTTCTAAAAAAGTTACGGTCTTTTTTACAGGCAACTTATCATTCATTTTGAATGAATAAATCTTTTTATTTACCCTTTATAAATGTTTTAACTATATTTTGTGTCAGTAACTTACCAGAAATAATATATTGATGGCTTCAATCTAGAGTAAGAATTAAACCGTTTAAAATATCGATGGACTCTTCAATTGTCTTTAATACAAGTAGGTGTTTTGATTTCAATTTTAATGTGTGTTTAAGGATCCATTCGGTAGTGAATTTGTGATGGATTTAATATGTATATAATGATAGTGTAAGTGATTTTTACATTATCAGTAAATCATCTACTATTGATTTGTTAATCATATTGACTCTCAAACAAAAGTAATACAAATCAATAATAGATAATATGCTGACAGTATAAAAAACTTTACACTGTGAGTGTACAGATTTTAAACTCATTATTTGTGATAAGGATAGAAAAGACGAGTTAAGATCAGAGTAACATAACATTGATGGTGGTAGTGTATTGTTCAAGTGTGAGGCTATAATGGAAAAATTATATTATCACATCTTACTCATTTCTAACTTATATTCCATCCCATAGAAAATGCACTTGGTGAAGATGATGAAGATCATTAAGGTTCAGCTATAGCATTTCTGAATTATCAAAAGCAGTTACTCCATTCTCAGTCTGAATAAAATTACCTCAAGTACAATAATAGTTGTGAGAAAAAAAACAGCTACTCCGTGAATAAATAGATAATAATAAATTTTAAAATATTGAATTCAAAATCCAATAACAATACTAAATATTTTTTGAAGGGGCATTTTTAAATACCTATCAGTAGTAGACTGATTTGTTAATGGAATATGACAATACTAAATATTAGACGTTTTGTGTACAAAGTACAAACTAAAGTTTCTAAGAAGGAGGATTCTCCCAAAAAATTGTTTTTATGTGTTATTTTATGTTTTTAATTTTTCTTTTTAAATATGTACAAACTTGATTATGACACAATATAATATAAAAAGTAAGTAAACTGATCTTTTCCTAGTTTAGTTGGGACCTATTGTTTTGCATGGATTTGGTAGGCCTAAGTACAAAAGGCAACAATATAAAATAGGGATCACTTGTCCCACTTTTTTATGTCCATTGTATCTCAACTTAATAGGAAATTGACATCTACTTAAAAAGAAAAATCACAAAATGATAAAATAACTTTTTTATGCTAGTTGGAAGTGTTTAATTGGCTTAATACACGGGGACATAATTTTTTAGGGAAAGAAGATTCTAATTCAGCAATATAATGTGAATCACATTTTGAGTGTCACGTGAACATTTACTGACCTATTCCCTAGGATTAGTTTTCGTTGGTACAACGGAAAATGGTAGATTCTCGTATTAAGCATTAATGATGGAAATAAGTTATGTTGATTTTTAAGAGGGGATGGATCTTAATAAAAGTTAAGGGGAGCGACAAACTTATTTTGGATAAAGTTGTGTATAAAATTCTCTCTCACATGACTCCAAAACAAAAAATTGTGTAATATTTATAGATTATCAATCTAAAGATTTATATATAGTGATATCGTTCATCATTCATATGTATTACTTATATTTAAAAGTTAATAATAATTAAATTTGGGAAAAATTTACAAAACCCCCTTAAACTTTATATGTTTTTCAAGTATATATAATAACTTATTTTTTCTTCCTAATTATTCCTTAAATTTCAACTATTATTAAAATAACTTCTTACATTTATCCATACAATTGATCCCTACATACTGTTTTTGTTTTCTTTCTTCCTAAGGGTATTGGTTCAAGTAGTACACGTTTGATTCCCTTTAAGCAAGAACCCGGTTCGAGTCTTGTGGAATATCTATTGGGAGAGTTAGCCCCACGTACCTGTGGATATTTCCGACTCGGATAAAATTGCCTCCAGTGTTAGGATACAGATAGGAAACCAAAAAAACTCTCAGAAGTAAGTACCGATGTGACTGCAAAAGCAATAGCAGGAAAAAAAAAGCAATTGCAGAAACTACAGCAGTCGCATTGAGTTTGTACCATGACATGAAACATAAGTTTACGCTGCCAAGGATCTCAAAACATTATTAGAAATAACACATTTTTTCTCATTTCGAACTACAAATTGTAAGAAACCAAAATTGTATACGGTTAGAGAGTTTATTGACTACTCATAATCATAGGTAGAGGGCTTACTTTTTTGTACCACTACTTGTGGTGGTAGATTTTAGTAAACATGTAAATGTAGTCAATTTCATTAATAGTTAAAATTTTAAAAATAAGTAGGAAGAAAAATAATTTACAATGTCTACTTGCAAAACCACATAAAGTTTAACAATATTTTATGAACTTTTTATATTAAATTGTAATGATAGATGATACAGTAATAATGTAAAAACATAATATAAAAAATTCTTACGCAGTGTATACCTTTTTTTCTCAAAATTCTACTGGAAAGCTAAAAGGAACATGGAAGAAATAAGAGAAGACTTACCCAAAAAAAGAAGAAAAAGAAACATACTATACGACAAGACTTGACATCTAATCTTTATAAGTAAAAAACTTATATTAGAGGGAGGGATCGGGATAATGAATACCTATCCTTAAAACGTCCCAAAATATAAGAATTTATAAGCTAATATATTAAGAGAATAAAAAAATCATATACCTACATTTTATTGGTTAAAGCTTTTACAATGACTTTCTTTGCCAACATACTAGCACATAGACATTTTCCAAAGTACAACATAGCCAAAATGGAATTATTGAAAGAAGGGTAGCAATGAGAGTGTAAAAGCATGTGCATAGTGAGATTAGAAAATGATTGAAAAAACATGAGAAGGGACCTTGGTGTGTAACTTCATCACATGTGAGGCCGTGCCCTGACTTTAGCGTAATGCCACAACCACCATTAGTTGTAAGCACAAAGCCAAAAACTAACCCATGTGATGGGAGACAAACACACAATTTCAAAATACTCAAGCTCCTTTTAGGACCCACCACCGACACCCATTTTATTTCTTCTGCTTTTAATTTCAAAAATGAAACAAAGGTCTTGGTCAAGTGGAAGAGTTTATTTAATCACCACCCTCTCCGGATCCAAAAATGTCCAAAAAAAATTAATAATTCAATTCTTGTGAACGATACTTATAGATAAATAATTTATTTTAGGGAATTCGTGGATGAGATCCACGACTTTGGGGAAGTTGTGGATCAGGAATGCGATTTCCATGACATATTCTCTCTCCTCCATGGAAGTCGTGTTTCCCATCCACGACTTTCATTTTTTGTGTGTAGAAGTTGTATACTCTAAACACGATTTCCATTGTATATAAATAATAAAAGTATTATGTAGCCTAGTTGTTTTTTGTTTTCATTGGAACTTAGAGGTTCATAGTTCAACATTGCTACATTTTATTTTTATTTTTTTATAACTTTGTTGAACCATAGACCTCTACGTTCCCATGAAAACCAAGAACCAGTAGGCTACATAGTACTTTTATTATTTATATACAATGAAAATTATGTTTAGGGTACATGACTTCTAAAAAAAAATGAAAGTCGTGGATGATAAACACGACTTCCATGGAGGAGAGAGAATATGTCAGAAAAATCGCATTCCTTATCTACGACTTCTCCAAACGTGGAATAGTGTAGTCAAACTACACTACCCATATAAATTTTCTATTTTTTTAACCTATTTAAAGATGGTAATCCTTTGTTTTCACTTAATATATTTCTTACTCATTATGTATTGGCAAAATTATAAAAATTGTCATTACGTGTTACTAATTTTCTAAAGAGACATATAAATAAAAAACAAATTTGTTTTTTAAAAAGAAACTTATCTATAAACGAAGGTAGTAGTTATTTAAATATGATATTAATTGATTCAATATTTTGAAATAATTAATTTTTTAATATTTAATACCAAAAAGTCCAAATTTGTCTGCAGATTTATGAGTAATGCTAATTATAGTAAAAAAATGCAGCACACTTCTCTATACTAATATATGCATATTTTGTTGTTAAACATTTTTAGCATAAATTGCCCATTAAATCTTCTATAATAATCTCAAAAAATGTATATCATGGGAATATGAGAATTATATAAAAAAAATTTTAATATATATATATACCAACAGTGTTGTTGGGTTTATTCAAGTGTGAAGTCCCACATTAGATATGTAGGGATAAGTGAAAGGGTTTATAAGAAGGAAAGACCCATGAAACTAATGCCTTAAGGTTTTGGTTCAAGAGGTGGTGTCTCTTCACTCTTCCCATACTCATGTAACAATGGAACTCCTCGGTGGTTGGAGGCTCCCCGGTAGCAGTCTGGTCCAACAAGTGGTATAAGAGCCGATGGTTCGGCTGGGACATGGTGGACAGAAGGGGAGTGGACCGAGAAATGTGTGGTACTCACACTTGAGGGGGAGATTGTTGGGTTTATTCAAGTGTGAAGTCCAAGACGTGGTGTCTCACTTGTGACCCTTCACTCTTCCCGTACTCATGTAACAATGGAACTCCCCGGTAGCAGTCTGGTCCAACAAGTGCAAGCATTTTTTCCACTTTTAGTAAATCATCCAACATCTATATGTTAATCATTATTGATTCTTAAATAAATGTAATATTACAAATTAACGGTAGATGATACATAAACAATATAAAATGACAATGTGTAAATATTAAACTCTTTATATGTAGGATTAGTGCGTTACTGCAATAAGATTGGGTTGTTATTCTTCGTCATTCCCATGGCAATGGTTCACAATGGCTCTTTTACAGTTTCAATTTTGGAGAATTCACATCCTTTTTTAATTCCTCTCCTCAAAGAGGATGAAAGAGGTGTGTCTCTTTTTGGGTGCAATTCATACATTTTGCTTTAACTTAAACTTATAAATCATTATTATTTAATTTTATTATATAATATTAATATTGTTACTTTAACCACTTTTAACAATCAAAATTTACTTATTTTCTTATTCTTAATCAATTTTTACTTTGACGATATTTAATCTGACTACGTTAGCAAATCTACACTGATATTGAGTTAATATGTTATAAGTTTGACAACAATTGTTTCCTTATTGAATTATTAGTAATTTAACAAAATTTGTATTCAATGAATTTCACTGATTGATAAAATTTAAGAAACAAATACAATAAAACTACTTCAACTAGTTAGGTTATGCAATTTTCCCTTGAAATAATAATGACAATTTTAACAACTTTATGACCTTTTATTTCTTAGTATTTTTTTAATAATAAAACTACAGTAGTATGAATTTGTGAATTCAATGTTTTGTATAATTTTAATTATTAAAACCCAAAATATACCTTTTAAAAAAATGAATGTAATATCTATGAACTATCAGTATAAAGATTTATATATAGTTAGTACATTATTTATTATTCCTTTAATTAATTTTTTAAAAATCATTAATGATTAAACATAAATGATAGATGATACAACAATAATGTCTAAAACTCATACACAATCGATGTATACATTTTTTCACCAATATAATAATGATGGGGTACATGTGATAATAATGTGGCGTGTACATTTTAAAAAAGGTATTGTGCTGTTCCACATTTATTCTAACTTTTCCTCTAGCTCCATAGCTAGTTCATCCTCTCTTTTATAACACACTTATGTGTGTATATTCAAAACCGCTTCTTACCTTTTTCTCTTCCCTTTTAAGCCCTCACCCTCTTTCTAATAGATCCCTTCACTTCACCACAACCAATAGATTAAGTGTTATTGTGCACACCACCGAATATTATGGCGCTGAACATAACCGCTGTTTTCGCCTTGTTTTTATGTGTTACTGTTTCTTTGTTTGCAATAACTGGTGCTGAAGATCCATATAGATTCTTCAACTGGAATGTTACATATGGAGACATTTATCCCCTTGGTGTTCGCCAACAAGTAAATCTCATGTCTTAATCACATTGTTTTTATTAGTTTTATATATCATATACTTTACTCGATCTGAATGAGTGCTAAGTAAAGTTAAGTTAATGTATTCATTGTTTTTTGATATAGGGAATACTTATCAATGGACAATTTCCTGGTCCGGACATTCATTCGGTTACGAACGACAACCTTATCATCAATGTGTTCAATAGTTTGGATGAACCTTTTCTACTATCATGGTATTAACTCTCTCTTTTACTTGTCTTTTGTTTATAGTTATTGGCGAGATCACAATCATGGCTAGTTTGTCGTTTCTACTCAACTTGTAAAACTAACTTCATTACTTGTGTGGCTATAATCGATAGCGAGGCAATACAAACATTCACATTCATATTGGAAAATATTAGATACCCCTGCTATCGTCAATCTACAATAACGACACAAGTTGGTACTGGGTACAAAACAAATTTTCAAATAAGAGCCATGTGATTCTGTTATTTAACTTTTTTTTCTATAAATAAAATTAGAGAAAATAATATATGTTTAATGCATTATTTATCATTTGTACTTTAACAATTAATAGTAATGGTTCTACTTTGGTATAAAGTGCATCATGTTCATGTCTTATTTATATCTTGAATTAAGACATGAATTAATCATACAATATTTTTAATATAACTAAAAGTATTATAAATAACTAATTTTTTCTAGATGTTTTACTCTTCCAACAAAGTGTTTTTCATATAAATTGAAGTTTGACATTTTGGTCTATTTAAGATTTGACATGCCTTGTTAGTATTAGTCCTATAATAAATATATATATATATATATATATTAAATTCATAAAGTAAAATATGATTTTTTTTTATTGAATTTTATTTTTGCCTGAATATTGGTTCAAATTTGTGTTAAGCAGCAAGGAATTAAGTATGTATGATATTGCGGTTGGTAACAAATTTGTAGTACATTTTGGATGTTTGTTGAGTCACATGCTTGTGATTGGAAATCACCAAATATCGAATATATTATTGCCTTAGCTTGGGTTAACTGGCCAATTGCGCATACTTGGATCTAGATCTGACTTACTAGTTATATAATAAATAAATTATCCCTTTTATAAGACAACCTAAAATAAATAATAAAATTTCAAAGTAATCTAAAAAATTACTATGTTTATCTCTCAAGAGGGAAAAGACTTAGTCTTTATTTATTGCATTAGATGTTTTATACAAAGATGTGAATTTATCACCTTTTTCGTTCTGATGCTACAAATAAGCTAAAAGATAAGTTTGGTGATATTTTTATATTGTGAAATATTTATTTAAAAATAAAGGAATGTAGACACATTCTTCTTTGAAGAACCAATTTAAGGATTTAAAAATAAAAAGTGCACATTTTTTCTTTTCAATTCATAATTGCAAATACGAATTCTTTTACTTTTGTTTATCCAATGCGAAAGGCCAAAGATAGGTAGGTGATTGCCAGAAATGCATTTTTGGCTTTGTACACGTGAAAGTGACAGGTTACTCCTAATATAATTTTTCAAAAGTTCTCTTTTTCACTTAATTAATAATTTTATTTCTATCTATTAATATAAAAATATTTTGATAAGAAAAGAAACTAATATATAAAATTTGGGAATCATTCTATGAAAAGGACTAAAATTAAAATCTCGTAACGTTCTTATAAATAACTCAAAGTAATAACTAGGAAAGAATATTTTTATAGTTTAATATATATGCATAATATTTTTTAAAATTGTGAACACCAGTCATCATTTATGTTTTATCCATCTTTACTTCTTAAATTAAAGTAATATATATATATATATATATATATATATATATGATGCACTGAATATATAAAAAAATCTTTACGCTCATAATATTTTTAATCATATTTTATATTATTTTCTTAATCATGTGTATGAAAAACCAAACATAAAATTTATAAAAAGAAGTTTTTTATACTGATATTTAAAAAAATGACTATATTTCTCAATAACATATGTTAGTTGATACTGCATAATATTAAGTGACATTAGGGCCCATTTACTTTAACTTATGCTAATTAGCTGTTCTCCGACAGAGCCCGTGATTGATTACAGCCTTAAAGACCTTACTTTTATGGTTTGTTTGCTTTTATATATTTATTTAGAGTAATGGTATTTTATCATATAAAATTTTCTTATAAATCTTCCCACAAATAATTCTACACCACAAAAAAGTGATATATTACTTATAAGTCAACTATTAATAAAGGATATTTTATTTTGTGATATATGTTACTCTTTTATGATATAGGAGGATTTTGAGTACAATATATCCTTTTTCACTTATTTATTATTATAATAAGACATCAAACCTTCCCAATGATAGAGATGCCTTCAACTTTCACCTGCTTAGTTATCTGATTTCTTTGACTCTAAGGTTGAGTTCGTTTTAGAAAAATTTAAGCACTAGATAAGTTTCTAGGTGCCCCCACAAATTATTAAGAGCAGGTTGATGAATTAGATCAATATTCACATACTAAAACGAAGGAATTGACTATTTGAGGATAATTCATGACATATCTTTTTCAGAATTTATTTGCCTAAAATCACATAAGTGGCAAATTGACCAAGTTTGTTTCAGTAATATATTATCATATATTTGTTCCAAAATCATGTATAACACATAGGTTAGATTCACAAAATATTTAAAAATTACGTTACTTTGTGCCATGAGTAAAATATATTTTAAGAATTTCCATTATTTACCAAGTGGTCCAACCCAGACAGATACATGGCATTATGTGGTTACACATGTGATTTATTTATAAAAAAAAGTGGTTAAGCGACACAGTACATAGGCAAAATGTTATGAGATCGGAAAATATAAACTATATGTAATCTTAAATAGTTTGATTGATTTTCATGAAGACATTCCATAGAATTTAATCAAAATATTATATGTGATTCTGGTTTAGATTTATAATTAAAAAATAACAATATCAATATACTTTTAAGGTGTCAGTTCACATAAGAAACCTACATATTTTAAAATAACAAATTTAATACACTTATAAAATACAAGTTCCCATAAACAAAAGTAAAAAATCTATAGGCATCCAAACATTTAATCTAACATTAAAAATATTCATGAGTAGCAAAAAATAAAAATAATAATAACAACAAAAGTAAAAACAACAGCATCAATAGCATACTAACATAATTTTATGAATCAGAAAGGGTTAACTAATACATAATAAATCTTTTCACAACCGCAAAGTAAGGAAAAAAAGTAATTTTATATTATTAATTATAAGACTAATCATGCTTAGAACTGAAATCATCTCATTTTAGATGTGTATGTAATAAATATTAGTTTCCTCTAGGTCCTAAAATTGTAACCAACAACCAAGCAAACTCAATTTTCTGTGATTTTAGTTTTTTGGACAGATTTTCATTTTTTTAATTATCCAGATCTGAACACCCCCACATGAATGGGTAGAAAGATGAGGAAATGCTAGTAGGATATGAAGCATGGATTCGTCAAACACTCTCACGTGTCGGTGTCTGACACGTATCCGACACGGATACGCTCAGATTCGCGAAGGATACGTATCCATAGAGTATCCAAAACTTCAAAAATAAAATAAATAAAATAGTTATTAAGACATGTAGCCGATTCGTTTTCAATAAAATATAGGATATATGGATTCGTTTTCAGTAAAATATAGAATATATAGATTCATTTCCATAAAACAAGATAAATTAGATTTGTTTCCAATAAAATAGGATAAAATAAATTCGTTTCTAATAAAACAGGATAATATAGATTCTTTTCATTAAAATATGATAAGATAGATTTGTTATGGATGGCATGATTTTAAATTTCCATTGTATTTTTTACTTTAGATATTTTGATTTAGACTTATAATTTTATCATATTTTTATGTGTTTTTATTATTTTATATGCGTATCCCTGAACGTATCGTATCCCGTATTTTAGAAAAAATGCGTATCGACGTATCGGATACGTATTGTACTCGACACACGTATCAGTATCCGTGCTTCATAGCTAATAGGAAATAAGTTTATAGGAAGAGGATTAAAAGGGAACAAAGATTCTATCAAAGCAAATGCATGTTTTCCTATTGTTTTAATTACAAAAATATGATTTTATTATAATTAAAAAATAAATATATCATTAAAAGTTGAATTTCTCTTTGTTTCCCTTCATTAGAGGAGGCTATTTGAGTTTTAAGAGAAACCATACTACTAGAGAGGAAAATTGTTGATTTTATTATTGATTTCAAGGAGCAAGAAATGTTAAACCATATTATTTTTTCCTTTGTTGTTTTTATGTATTTCACAATCCACTCCTATAAATTCTCACCCGGTTGGGAGGAAACAAAATTATAAGCAACCTACTGATGATAAGCCATATGGCACAGGAATGGGGTTCAACAGAGAAGAAACTCATACGAAGATGGTGTTTCTGGAACAACATGCCCCATCCCACCAGGGCAAAACTTCACTTACATACTTCAAGTAAAGGATCAAATTGGAAGCTTTTACTACTTCCCATCACTTGCATTCCATAAAGCAGCTGGTGGATTTGGAGGCATTAGAATCCTCAGCAGGCCAAGAATTCCAGTTCCATTCCCTGATCCTGCTGGTGATTACACTGTCCTCATTGGTGATTGGTACACTTCCAACCACACGGTAACCATCCATATTTTCCCATTATTTATATACTATGGTTTATTTTCCTAAAAAGATAGTTTCCGATTGTCAGTTGGGTTTTGGAGAAAAATGAATCATAAAAGGCGGTTTAAGACAATTATATTTCAGGACTCTCTTCCCATTTTGTTTCTTTTTATTTAAAACTCAATTCGCAAATAAACCTTATTATTGATTAACGAAATCATTTGTATTATGTTACAGGATTTGAAGGCCCAACTTGATAACGGTAGGAGGCTGTCTTTCCCTGATGGAATACTCATTAATGGTCGTGGGCCTAGTGGAGCATCTTTCAATGTCGAACAAGGTATGTGCCTCATCAAATATGGAAATCATTTATACTTCAACAAAAGTTAAGAACGGAAACTACAATTTAGCCTAATATTTACATAAACTCTTATCTTATTTAGTGATCGCAACCGGCCCAGGCGGGCCGGGTACTGCTTACCCGTGCTGATACTCACATATTTGTGAGTATCTGTGCAAGTACTGGGTATCCGCACGGATACCCAATTCCAAATAGTGTGGGTAGCTGTTGGAGTATTTTTACAGATACTCATTGTTTGGGGTTTTTTTGTCATTCCCAATCTTATTCATTACTAATGCCATTGCAGGAAAGACTTATAGACTGAGAATATCAAATGTGGGGTTGCAGAATTCCCTTAACTTTCGGATCCAGAATCACAAATTGACACTGGTTGAAGTGGAAGGAACACACACACTTCAAACAACTTACTCTTCTCTTGATGTTCATGTGGGTCAGTCTTATTCAGTTCTAGTAACTGCAGATCAACCTGCTCAGGACTATTACATTGTTGTTTCCAGTAGATTCACTTCTCCAGTTCTCACAACCACCGGAACTCTTCGTTATAGCAACTCTGCAGGCCCAGTATCAGGCCCACCTCCTGGTGGACCTACCATCCAAATTGACTGGTCCTTGAACCAGGCCCGTTCCGTCAGGTATTATTTTCAATTTCATTAGAGAAAAAACAACTTTCACTGTCTTTATTTTTTTAACTTTCATGATCTAGAACTTGGTACTTATAACATTAATATAACATGGGAAATTTAACCGCAGGAGAAATGTATATTACTTTCATGCACCACTTGTTGCTTATAGACAAAAAAAATAAACTTGAAGCATTTTTAATTTCCTCATTTATCTTGTAAATAATATATCCCACAATTTATTATTCTGTTCAATGAATCACATGAATTGTACCCGTCTCTATGTCTGCATATGAAATAATTATTATGAAGAGATGAGTGAACAAAATTTTATACTCAAATCAAACTGAAATTTGCTTCAAAACAAACAAGAAACATATAGAACCTAAATTCTAAATGGCTATGTGAACCTGGGCTTCTACTGTTTTCATTTGAACCTTATACCTTTAGAGATAAGAAACCTTACGGTAACACGTGTGGTTGATTGTGTGGTTGCACGTGTTCATATAAGAATCACTCATAAGTCATAACAGTAATTTTACATTTTAATGTTGCAAAAAAATTTCAGGACCAACTTGACAGCAAGTGGACCAAGGCCAAACCCACAAGGCTCCTACCATTATGGTCTGA
Organism: Lupinus angustifolius; assembly: GCF_001865875.1. Lineage (NCBI taxonomy): Eukaryota > Viridiplantae > Streptophyta > Magnoliopsida > Fabales > Fabaceae > Lupinus > Lupinus angustifolius. Next base: position 7,459,761 of record NC_032021.1, read on the forward strand.
TAAACACAACCAGAACCATCATACTATCAAGTTCTCCTGGTATTGTGAATGGAAAGCAGAGATATGCAATCAACAGTGTGTCCTATGTTGCCCCTGACACTCCTCTTAAGGTTGCTGACTACTTCAAAATCGATGGTGTTTTTCGTGTCGGAAGTATACAAGACAGACCCACTGGTGGTGGCATATACCTTGACACTTCTGTACTGCAAACTGATTACAGAACATTTGTTGAGATTGTTTTCCAAAACGATGAGGACATTATTCAGAGCTATCACCTTGATGGGTATTCTTTCTTTGTTGTTGGGTAAGCACACTTCAAATCATCCTCAATGTTTAACATTACGTGTTGAGTAATCTATTCTAATTTCAGTTGTATGATTTATGCTCTATTGGGTGGTTTATAGCTATAACTATGTATCTTATATATGTGAAACTAGTTGAAAGACTTGAAATTGTAGCGGAAAGTGTATAGTTGTGTTGCTATAAATGTATAGTTGTTGGGTTTTATATATTTCTACTTTTATTAAGGCAATGAAATATTTCTATTATACATGTAGTCTTGATGGAGGACAATGGACACCTGCTAGTAGGAACAATTACAATCTGCGAGATGCAGTTTCACGATCCACCACTCAGGTGAGAATAAGCTATGTTTAATAGACATTGTTCTTGTGGCCTAATCATATTGTATTTTTGTTGCTTGCAGCATAAGTTGTCACAACTAGATTCAAACGCTTGATAATCTTGAATTATGCAGGTATATCCCAAGTCATGGACTGCAATATATATTCCACTAGACAATGTAGGAATGTGGAACTTAAGGTCTGAATTTTGGGCACGACAATACCTTGGTCAACAGTTTTATTTGCGTGTGTATACAACATCAACCTCACTCAGAGATGAATATCCTATTCCAAAGAATGCACTTCTCTGTGGTAAGGCAAGTGGACGACACACACGACCCCTCTGAAGTAAGCAATTGTTTGAAGGATCCACACTTTTTGGATGAAAGGCATTCTAGCTTTAGAATATGAAAAGTAGTTAACTTATCTGCTGCCCATATTTATTCATTGTTAGGTGCTTTCAGTAATCTATGCTATGCTCTGGTAGTATGATGAAACATGTTACATGTTGATTTCAATTTCTAAACGACCCCAGCTCGAGGTCACATTCTTTGCCAGGAAGAAAAAAGAGAGAAATGTTATTCAATTCCTTTGTAATTTACAGAATTTTACTATTATTACCAAAATGAAGTCATGAGGAAATTTGCATTAGGCAGGGTGTGTGATTCATTTAGCTCTCCTCTTCCTATTTGCTATTTTGTGAAATCTCAAGTTGAGAATTTTTTTAGTGGATGACAAACTTGGATATGGTGGCATTTGCCTTCAGTAATCTTCAGTTTTCTAGTACATCTGTCTCCTTAAGTACCAAGTCAGCTTATGTTGATTCAAATCCTATGTGTAGGTGTAACTCTTCATGTAATATTTTTCTCTGTAGATATTGTGAGTGTTGCTCCAACTTGCTTTGTTTGTGGTAACATCATTTAGGACATGATCCCACTACCCCAGTGAAGGGATTGGTATAAAAATGGGATGAAATAAATTAGCTAATAATCACAATGATGATATACATGTATCCTGCATAATCAGATTTAGTGGTTAATAATCACAATGATGATACTTCTAATAATTCTGAAAACAAAACTGCTGCAAAGGAAATTAAACTTTGCAGGATTTGCTTAGGGATTCTGCACTTTATATTTTTTGATGACAAAGGAATGGTGGTGGAAAAGGATACTGTTGATGATATGGCTGTCTGGTCATTGCTGATATGGTGAAAAAGTCCAAAAGCAGTTAAAACTGTGTTCTTAACTTCTTATGATTGAGATTAGACTTTTGATAATAGCAGCCTCAATTTGGCTTCTTCTGCTATACTTATGTATAGCTCTAAGTATTTTCATCTCGCTCATGCAAACAAGCTTTTAAAATGGTTATATCCCCAGAGTAAATTGTAGATGCCAATTTAGTGTTTTGCAACAGTACAAACAGGGGAAAAAACAAAGACCCCCTTGAGATTGGGGTTTGTTAAATGAACCTGTGTGACCTTCAAGTCAATTAACTTCCAACTTCAAATGTTTTGATTTTCATTGTCCTTTTATGCCATGGTTTACATTGATCTGTGGTTTTGAATCAGCTTCCAGTTAAACATTTTATACAGATGTTGAACTTGATACAATTATTCACTCAGATTGCACTGAAAATTATAACTGCTAATTTAATGAGGCTACGTTCCTGTCATGTCACTTATATTAAGAGAGGAGCTTTTGAGTTGGTTGAGATACTTTTGTTAGAAACTACGTCACAAATCATGGACCCAGCCTCTCAGCTTTCACATACATTTACTATCATGTTTGTCTTAATCAAACAGAATTGTGCATGGAGTTCTGCAAGAAATAAAGCTTGTTTTACATATATTATTATAGCTGAAAAGATACAAACTATACAAATTAAACAAACTATTCATCGTGTTACTTGTCATGAGTGAAAAAGGAAGAGATGAACAGTTCACTGGTATTGTCTGAGAAATTCTCCCCAGGCCTTATGTATGCGTCAGTAGGGTCTATTCATACCAATGGGCATCTAACATTTTAGCCATGAAACTGTACCGATCAGCAGCTTCATCAATCTGAGGGCAACAACATATTCAACTTAACACAGTACAACATTAAGAAGGGGAAACTGAAAAAAACAACATAATTTGAATTTATTACCACTTTCTGTGTTGGACGCCCAGCTCCATGTCCAGCCTTGCATTCGATGCGACCAATTATAGGGTTTGTCTGGGGACTTTTGTCCAGGCTAGTACTGAGTACATACTGCATGGTCTGATAGTTAATGTAGTTAGAAATTACCTATTTTGAAGTTTGTAACCAAGTAAATAACTCAAAAAGTTTAAGTTTCTCTAATCAATACTAAGTTATGAGAAGTAGACTTACTGCCAATAGCTTCAGTGAGTGCAGCGGCACAACGCGATCATCATGATCAGCAGTCAACAACATAGTTGGTGGGTACTGAATTGACTTATTTGGATACTGCTCCCAAGGTCTCCGGACATTGTGCAATGGCGAGTACCTATAACAGTGGATCAAGGTAACATCATATCACATGCAAAAGAAGCCCACCATTTAGCATAAGAAATCAGACTCCTGAAAGATATTTGCTTTACAACAAGAACAAAGTGAAATTAAGACTTATCAACTTAAAACCATGAAGGAAACCTGAATACCATGCTGCTAGAATCAGATTAAAGTCATAAGATATGCCTAGCAATCCCACCAGTGAATTGTTAAAGGTCGTGATGGTTAGATGGTGTCAAAAGGGAGTCCAAAAGGATTGTGTAAAGGGTACTTACAATGGGAGAAATGTGTTGGAGCTAGGTTGAAAATAAGTATCTGCATATTTATCAAGCCTATTATGAACCTAACTAAAAAAGGAATCTATATTACTAAATGCACCCTGCCAAACCTTCCAACATATTTTAATTATCAATTACCATGCTCCTATCATCACTTATCACTACCCCAAGAGCAGCATCACTTACTAGCATATTTAAAAATCATAATTAAAATATAAAAGGAAAAAAATAATTACAGAAGTTACATGTATTCATTTTGCATAAAACATTAACCAACAACAAGTTTGTCCACTGGTGTAAGGTTCCGTTAGATCGTTATCTATCATACAAGACCACTGGTGTATGTTTGTCCCTGAGAGTGACATTTGCTGGGAGAGCAACACATCTAGAAAGGGATTAGTTCGTTACCTAAATGATGAACCGGTGAGGGGATACTCTTCGTTAGCACCAATTTTTTTTTTTTTTTTGCATAAAACATCTACGTTCATTTTCACGATAGGATAAGTCTGACTCACTTGATTAGCCAATGAAACTCTTCCTCCTTGTCCGAACAACCAAATTCTGAGGTCCAAGCATGACCTGAATAACAAACCTAAATCAATATGTGATACTACAATAAGAAATTAGTAGAGACAACAGATCTAAACAAACCTATGGTGAATTTGTGGAATCGTAGCATGTCCATTACACCAACATTAGCCAGTGCACAGCCAAAAAGATCTGGTCTCTGAACAAAGAAATCGAGGAACGATAATACTAGCCAATAAGGAAAGCTCAACACATGGACACATTGCAGAGGTGGCAGCATAAAAAGTACCAATGGAAGAGCCATAGGCACTCCCAATTGAATTGTGAAAACTAGACCAAAAAACATGAAGACTAATAAAAGGAACCAAACCTGATTTATGCATGCACCAACAAGAAGCCCGCCATTGCTTCCACCTTCGATGCATAACTTTCTGGGTTGGGTATAACCAGCAGATACAAGGTATTCAGCTGCAGAAATGAAATCATCAAAGCAATTTTGCTTTTTTAAAAGGGAACCGGCTTTATGCCATTCCTCGCCATACTCTCCACCACCACGAATATTTGCAATACAGAAAACAGAACCTAAATGTCTTGTGAGTACAATGCGACTGGTGCTGAAAGATGGTGTAAGACTGATGTTAAAACCACCATATCCATATAACAAACAAGGGTGTGAACCATCCAAAATAATATCCTTTCTCGCAACAATGAACATTGGAATCTTGGTACCATCTTTACTTGGCACAAAAATCTGAAATGTGCAAGTTACATCAAAGAATAGAACAGGTGAAACACAAAAATGCGATACTCATAACAGAGCCGTGAAATTAAAAAAAAAAGAAGCCTAATTAATAACGTGAACTTTAAAGTAAGTTTCTTTTTACCTGATTGACATGAAACTCAGAGTGATCAAACCCAGGGATGACAATTTCACGAAATATCTTCATATCAGGAACCTGTGTTCTCAGGTCGCATTGATATATGATACCAGGATTAAGAAAGCTAGTAAAACCAATGAAAACCACACTATCTTCACGCCGTGCAGAAATATCATAAACTGTACCAATGTCAATTGGTAATTGATGCTGCAAGGAACCGGTTTCTAAGTCTCTTACTTGCAGAACATACTTCACATCACTCAAATAGCTCACAATTAGTTGGTTACCGTTTACGGCGCATGCTGACTCAAGTACATCTTTCTCAGACTCTTGTATAACATCAGACCAAGCATTTGGTTCTCTGATATCTACTCGGACTAGTTTATATTTTGGAGCATCTTTATTAGTTAAAAGTGTAAACACAGTGTCATCATTTGTAATGATCTGATACTGTGCATCAAAGTTATCGACGAGCTTGACAAATGGGAGGAGGGCATTTTCGTTCTGAAAACCTTCCAGCCCATTAGGAAGTTTGGACATGTCACAATAGTAAAGTTTGTTAACTGGATCACACCCTTCATCAATAAGGAGAAGAACATACTGCACAATCAACAAATACAGTGAGTACCATAGGTAATTAGAAATCGTATACATAGGATCATTTGCATGCCTTATTAAGCTAATCAAATTATGCTTACTATCATGTCTGACTTACAAAGGCAAGAACTTAACCATAGTTCCTATCTTCCTATAAATATGAACCTTCTTTAATGCTATTTAAAGATACATAATCTTCTAGAAGTCGATGTATTAAGATTATTTACAGAAAATGAGTTGCTTAATCCTTTCTCTAACGATCATTATAATTTTGTCAAGCATTGAAGTAAAGCTTGTATGTAAAGATATAACAGTGAGGACCTATTTCATTTAGCAAAAATATTGTAACACAGTAATATGACAGAAAATAAATTTAAAACACTCAGCCACCAAACCCTTGAAATCGGGCAAAAATAGAAATTCTGCTAAGCAAAGCACCAGAAGCCAGATTTCCTTAGCAAAATTCATGTAAAATGCTAAAACAGAAAGAGCTAAATAGACGCCTTCTTAACAAAGAATATATGTATGGTATCACAGATAATGAGACAGTTCAAAAGCAATGACGAAAGGTAACCTTCCCATCTTCAGTAACTCTTGTTCCAAACAAATATTTTGGGTTATCATTATCTCTCCAGCACAGAATATCCTCTGATTGACCTGTACCCAAAAAATGATAATAGAGCTCATGATAAAGATTTGTGTTCGTCTCAGTCCCAGCATCTATTACTTCTCCTGCCCTACAGTGCAAAGTTAGCAAAGTAATGGAATCAAATTTTGAATCAAAGAAACATGAAACTAATCCAAACATCATCACTAAGAAAACGTTAATTAGTTAGATTAACAACCAGAATTTCAAACCTATGAAAGACAGAAACTAAATCTTGTACTTTCTGGAAAGATGTACCCTTATACCATTAATCAGTTTCAGTTATTATTAATTTTATTCTGATATTTTTGTTAGTCTTTTTGGATTTCTTGTGCCACTTTAATACAAATCCGTTGTAGCATAATAGTTGCTACCAAATTGTCAATCTTATTTGTAAATTATTGCTATAATTTCCTACCCAATTTTATGCCTTAATATCTGTATTAATTGCTACCAGCAAATATTGTAAACTGGATATTTTTGGCCTATGACCCCAAAATTCATAGACATTGCCCGATGTATCAATAGGATATCACTTACTTGGGTGCTGGATAACGGCTATAGAAGAAACCTTTGCTATCATTCGTCCAACTAATAGAGCTAAACTTGACCTGAAAAAAAAAAGTATGGACAAACACACATTTGCAGAGCAATCAACTTGAACGATTCATAATTACTTCATCTCTATACTCGAATTTGTTTGTTTCTATAAAGAAATTATTCGATACTCACCCATGACAAAGTATCAGGCTCAACATTCTTGTCCTCAATACTCATCAACTTTATTGTCACCCAATCGCTACCACTGGAACTGAGCCCATAAGCCAAGAACTTACCGTCTTTGCTCACTGCAAGTGTGTTGAGCGAGACGGTTCCATCTTCGCTTAAGCCATTGGGGTCAAGCAAAACCTCAGCTTCATCTTCCAAACTGTCCTGAAAATTCATACACAAACACAATTGAATTCGGAAAACTCAAAATAACCAAAGTAACAATACAATCTGATCAGTTAACAACACACCTGAACATAAAGCACGTTTTGTGGCTGAAGTCCGGTGTTGTGGAAGTAAAAATACTTATTGGCTCTTCTAAAAGGAGTAACATAATATGGATGATCAAACAGTTTCGTGATTTTCTCATGAAGCTTGGTTCTAGTATCGCACTTTTGTAGCACCGAATCCGTTAACTGAACCTGTTTCTGCACGAACTCTTTCACTTCTTCGGCATCAGGATTTTCAAGCCTATAAAAAAAACATCAAATAAGTTCGTGCATGTTTGGATTATCAGTGTTTTATTATTTATTACAACAATTGGACCTCGCTCCGCCCCAAAGCTAGTTATCAACCAATGTGGAACTACACCCCTCATGTCCATGAGTGGACATCTGAAGCTTGAAGTTTGCACGAATGGACATGTGTTGGTGGCCGAAAATTGTGGTTGATTCTTGTACCATGTTAGATTATTAGCTAAATTGAACCAAATTCCACCCTAAAACCCAGCTCATAGGAGATTGCTGAAACCATGATAAATGATTCTTAACTCATATTAGTGCCTTAACATTATCATTAATTCAAAGAGAAATAATTTTATTTTCTCTCGAAGGAATATGTTATCTCCCTAAAGATAAATGTATCCTATGTCTCAAAACTTATGTCCAACAAGACTCATTACAACATTGGTAAACAACATTTGACTTATGTAAACGTGGATGATGAACATTGAAGTATCAAATATTTGATGAGCTATAAGAGAAGAACGCATGCAAACTGTGTTGTTTCAAAGGTTTGCAATCATATTGCCCAGCTCATAGTTTAGCCAACTTACTAGCATACCGGGTTCCACGTGTCGGGTTTGGGATCATACAAAAGAAATCGTTGTAATTATAATAAAAATGTAAAAAGTGATAACTACATGAAAACAAAATCTGGGCCCACAAACCATGTAACATTGTTTTGGTATAACTAAGCCTTAACTAAGGAACTAATATCTTCCGACATGCCTGATGGCTAAAATAATATCGGAAAACTTGTCCATCCAAATAATTGTGGCTCCCAATAATCGAAACTTTCACCTTTTGGCCTATAACAGGACTATTAGACAAAGGCTTTGTCGGTGGCAAACTATGTAACTACGATACTGCTAACATAATATCAGAATTTCCACAGCTATTACTAACATTTTTTTTATTAAAAACAAAAATAATAATGTACATAATGAAAATGAGGATGCATACCATCGATACGGGTCATGAATCTTAACTCCATGAAAGTCATCAATGACAGAGTCATCTCTGCGAGCAATGGGATATTGAATAGGTTCGTCGAGAACACACAACGAACCCATTCTATTGTTAATACTAAGAATTGAAGAAGAAGAAGAAGATTTGAATAATGGTAAACGAGAAATGGGTTTGCGTGGAGTTAAAGAATGGGAACGAGAAATAGTTGTTTTTATAGTTAAGAGAGGGAGAAGATTTTGGCGAGTGCGAGAAAATAGAGGAAAGAACATAATGTTGGTGAGGTGGTGACTAAATGACGACATTATTACACGACAGGATTTGTGTGTGCTCCTTGTTATTCTGATAATGTCATGCTGGATGTCGCCATTTTGAGACTATCATGTCTTCAATTGGTTTCCTTTCATTCAAACCTTACAAGGGAATTGATGCTGGTTACTTGACTTGGTTCAACCAACTAAATGCAATTAAGTTACTTGAGATCTCATCTTTTTTTCTCATAAATAAATAATCTCTCTCGGCAACAAGTGTCTTTTATATGAGTAACTAGTCGTGCAGCCGTACACTTGCACGGGTCGCTTCTTTGTTTATGCATAATATAAATATAATATATACATATTTTATAATATCAATAAATCATGTATTGAAACATTATATTTCTCATTCATATAGGTGTAATATTAACATTGATTTTTGAGTGTATATGTAGAATATTAACAATTATAAATGTGATTGTATAAACATTTATTTGTTGAAAGTGTGATCATAGAAAATATTTGATTCTTAAATAACTCAATAAATAAAATTCAAATTGTATTGGATAATATCTCACCTCTATATTCTCTATATAAAATTATAAATATAATGAGTTATTTTTGCATCATATTTTTTGTGATTACGTTTATAAGTATCATAT
>NC_032021.1:7469073-7500844 GCF_001865875.1 Lupinus angustifolius
AACATATAAAATATATAAAAAGTAGGAAAGAAAAAATGTGAGGAGGAGGTGACATGTGACATGTGACGTGTGACATGTGACATGTGACGTGTGACATGAAGGAAAAAATGTAAGGAGAAATTGACATGTGACATAAGGGAGTTTTTTTTATTATGTTGTTAATAGAGAAAAATTAGAATTCAAAGAATCTGAACTATAATATTAAAATTCAGTGTGAAAAATGTCAAAAAACTTTGATGAGGTGAAAAAGTACAATTATTCTTAGATTAATGGTAAACATTAAATTATATAGATAGATTAATGTAAAGAAATAATTTGGATGAGAAAAATGATTTCAATTTCATCTAATGTTCAATGACTATTACTTTTTAACATAGCAAAACATAAATGTTGTAAACACTCAATTTTAGTGGGGTAGCGACATGAACCAATCACTAGTAACGGATTTTACGATTTTGAATTATAAGATTTTATTAATATAGTAGTATCTTATTAATCAAAAAAATCATCAATAAATTTATAAGATTCTAAAATAAGATTAGTATAAAAATAAATATTATTTAACTCTAAAATAGCTACAAACAATATGTTATGATTCATATTATTATTTTAATATTGCTATAGTAACATTATATTTTAATATTGTATAGGTAATCATATTCCTTTTATTTTTTAATAAATCACATGTCATGAGGGCTTGAGAGATTGACACATGTCATGAGGGAGTTCTTGAGAGATTGACACATGTCATTGAGAGATTGACACATGTCATGAGGGACCTTTAGTTTTGATGAGAGGTTAACACATGTCATGAGAGCTTGAGAGATTGACACATGTTATGAGAGAGTTTTTTTTATTATACAGATAATAGAGGTCTTTATATAGAAACGTAAGTGACATACAAGAAGAAAACATGAAATAATATTTTTATTATTTTATATATATACTGTGAAATCACATTTTTATTATTAAAAATATGAGAAAAATAATCATTTATCTCTCTATTAATGGATAAGATTCTTGTTCCTTTCGCACGAAACAAACATTTGATATTTTAATATTTCTATTATGTAGTATGACCTTACATAACTAGAACAACATCTTTTTAATATTGATATTTGACTTTGTTGCTTATATTATTTACACTACTTATTGCATTTTTGTTTTTCAATTTAAAAAATGTATAATATTGGTATAAAAATGGTGAATTGACGCCTCAGTGCAACTATCTCTTATTTCATATTTTCTATGCATAATATATGGTGAAAAGAAAAGGTAATACATAAATATATAATTTGAAAATAAAATATAAATATATATTGGTTTAGATATTTGGAATAACATAAAAATTTAAAACAAAGATGTGGAGTATCATGTTGCATTCATCGGTCTTCTTATACAACAAGAGAGGATACAGTTATTTTATCACGTTAACCTAGAATGAGGATCAGCTGTCCTAAAATGAGTATGTTCCCATGTCTCTAGCCAATGAGATTTCTCTAAGTAATGCAAATGTATTATTTTATGTTTTTAGAATTTTTCTTTTTAATGAAGTGTCACTTTTTCATTGATCTGATACAGGAATTGGGATATGTGATCTCTGTCCGTTAACCTAGAGCCCATTTGGTGGTAAGAATATGATAAAATACATTATACCATGGGACAAGATAAGAGTATCATTAACAAATTTACTTATATGGTGCACTTTAACTATAATATTACAATTTTGATGTATCTTTTATATTAATTATCAAACTAGTGTAACTTTTTAAAACTTGGCACCATAATCGTCAAGTATCTTTTATTTATTTATTCCTTTTTAATGTAACTAGACAACTCTATTGTAGAGTTGCATTTTATTTTTTCCTAGACCTAAAATCGGCAATGTGAGTGCAGATTTTCATTGTTTTTCTCACTCAAAAAATGGCAATCTTATTGCAGATTTTCAATGATTTTCATCATATTTATTTTCTCACCACAATCTGCAATACTATTGCACCATTATTAATTCGCATTCATACTCCTATGAAATAACAAAGGAGCAGCATAGTGGTTTTTTTCTTTATAAAGTTCACAGTGTGGTTTTTTTATTTATAAAGTTAGCAACGAAAATCAATGAAAAACTACAATAATGTAAGTAATGAAAATCAATGTAATTAATGAAAAACTATAATAACGTAAGTAAATAAAATCAATGAGATTCATGTATCCCAATATTTCATGTATTCTTTAAGAAAAGTAAAATCCCCTTAAAAATGTCATGTGAAGGATAGGACATAAAATATGAATATAAAATATAAATGAATTAAATGTTGTAATTGATATGTGAGATTCTTTTAGCATATTTTGCCTATGCTAAATATTTGAATGTTGAGTTGGCTAAGAGGGTATATTATTAAGGATTTATAAAAAAAAATCACATTGTCAACTTTATAAAAAAATAAAAATATCATTATGCTCCTCCTTTGTTATTCAATAGGAGTATTAATGTGCATTAACCATGGTACAATAGTATTGCTATTGGAACATACTCAAAATACTGATCACAATGACTTGCCAATCAAGCCACATGAACATGTGCCCAATGCTCACATTAAAACAACCAAAGGCTCATCCCATGCTCCAGCACAAGCCACTGATTCAAGCAGCTCGGTCAGAATCCTATGCGCCATAGCGCATCAGGTTGAGGCCCCTGACCGAGACAGCATCAGCATGGTGCATCAGGACAGGGCCCCTGACCGAGTCAGCTTGGCGCATCAGGACAAGGCTCTTGACCGAGACAGAATGGCACATCAGGACAAGACACTTGACCGAGACGGCTCAGGCCAAGGCCACACCCTGACTGGCCTTGGTGCATCAAGCACACCAGATTCCAACCATGGCCTGACTGGCCTTGACGCACCAGACTCCAACCAAGGCCTCAAGGCCTGCTCGGTCAAATCTCTATCCACATGGGCAATTAATTGACACGTGTACTTTATGTGGGCACATCTTATACATTCTAGAAGGTGGCTCACCCTAAGTCAGTTAAGATGGTTTGTTGGTTAGTTAGTTCGGTTAAACCTCCCCTTTATCAGGTTGCTTCAGTTGCAAGCAAGAGGTTTTTCTATATAAGGAAACATATGGTTATGTAATCAAAGCAAGAAATACAATACAAAAATTATGAGGCATATTGTGCTTAACCTTTTCAATATGGTATCAGAGCCTTCTCTATGAAGGCTCTGTTTACCCAAGATTGCAGAAATTTCTGTCATTCAACTCATATAAAGACAACATAGCCAAAATTCTGGCAGAATAGAAGAAAGAAACAGCCAAGAATTGATTAAGCAATGGAGCAAGAAAGAAGCATGCTCACCACTCTAAGCACTAGCGAAGTGCAGAGCCCATACTTCCTCCATCCAGGAGAAAACCCAGGGGTTGTGTTGGTCACATCACCACTTGAGGCAGAAAACTATCACTCATGGATAAGATCCATGAGGAGAGCACTAAAGACCAAGAACAAGCTGAAGTTCATCGATGGCTCTATCACACCTCCACCACAATCATCTTTGGAATATGACATGTGGGATAGATACAACAACATGGTCATATCATGGATCACAAGATCCCTCTCACCAGAAATTGCACAAAGCACTATGTACATTGAGAGTGCTCAAGAGTTATGGGCAGACTTGAAGGAAAGGTTCTCAAAGGGAGATTATTTCAGGATCTCTGATGTTTTGCAAGAACTACACTCAATGAAGCAAGGGACAGGAGCATATCAACATATCACATAGAATTGAAGACACTCTGGGAGGAACTAGAGTCCCTGAGAATGATACATGTATGCATTTGTGAGGTCAAGTGCAATTGTGGATCAACAAAAGCTATAAGGGACCAAAGAGAAGTAGAACATGTCATTTGTTTCCTCAAAGGATTAAATGATGAATTCAGTGCGACCAGAGCACAAATACTCCTTATGGAACCACTACCTCAAATAAACAAAGCATTCTCATTAGTACAACAGCAAGAAATGCGCTTTGATGAAGTCAATCCAACAAGCTCTAAGGCACTGCTCAACTTCTCAAACGACAAATTTGGCACCAACAGAAATGAGACTATACAGCAATGGAAATCAAGATTCCCTGGGTAAAGAGGAGGAAATATGCAAGGAAGAGGAAGGAGCTTTGGCAGGAACTCTAACAGAGGGTTTGGTGGACAAAGAAATGGAGGACAAAAGATATGCACCTACTGTGGGAGGAACGAGCATACAATAGAAACATGCTATTTCAAGCATGGCTTCCCCCTAACACAACTCAAGAAAGATCAAAACAAGACAGTGGATCAGTCAATGTAACAACAACTCAACACATGAACCCAGACAAGGTTGAAAAGAATCAAGCACCAACCTCTGCTACAAGAAACATAGGCTTCAACTTTGGCCCAGAGCAATATGCCCAGTTGGAGTCACTCTTCAAAAGCATTGGAACGAACAATGGAACAGGGAATGGACATAATATAAATCAACTTAGTGTCATGCCAAACAATGAGACCCAGAGCAGACCTGCCCAAGAACATCAAGATCCCTCAGGTATGAATGATCAATGGATACTTGACACAGGGGCCACTGATCATGTGTGCCCCTCCCTGTCAAAATTTAACACTTTCAAGCACATAAGGCCTATCACTATAAACCTGCCTAATGGAACCACGATTCAAACCAAAATATCAGGCACAATAATCTTCTCTGAATCACTGGCCTTACACAATGTTTTGTATGTTCCTACCTTTAAGTATAACCTGATCTCAGTACACAAACTAGTGTCCTCATTACACTGTAAACTAATGTTTGATGACTCAAATTGCTCTATCTAGGATATGACTACCTTGAGGATGATTGGGCATGTTGATATTGTTAATGGACTTTACATGCTTAAAAGAGACCTTAAAGATAGCTTGGACATAGTTCATAATGTAAACACTTTAAATACCTTGCCTTTTTTTGACTTGTGGCATTTTAGGCTAGGCCACCCTTCAAAGAACATACTTCACTCTGTATGCAAAACCTTTAGCTATATAGACTATAAACATAATCTTGTATGTGATTTCTGCCACTTGGGTAAACAAGCTAAACTTTCTTTTCCAAATAATATGCATAGATGCTCATATGCCTTTGATGTTGTTCATATGGATATTTGGGGACCAATAGCAAATATTTCTATACATGGCCATATGTACTTTCTCACTGTGGTTGATGATTATACTAGACATACTTGGTTGTTCCTTATGAAATCTAAAGTAGAAGCTAGACACCTTATGTATGCCTTTGTCCAAATGACTCATACTCAATTTGGGAAATTAATCAAGGTCATTAGGACAAATAATGGTGTTGAATTCAACACCCCTGGTTTCTTTATGGAGAAAGGAATAATGCATCAAAAATCCTGTGTGGAAACCCCTCAGCAGAACTCGGTTGTTGAGAGGAAGCATATGCATATACTAAATGTGGCAAGAACCTTACTTTTCCAATCCAAGCTTCCTAAAACCTTTTGGTCCTATGCTGTCCATCATGCAGTCTACCTTATAAACAGGTTACCAACCCCAAACCTACAACACAAGTCATATGAACTTCTTAATGATAAGTTGCCCAACCTACAAGATCTGAGAGTCTTTGGCTCACTGTGTTTTGCTAGCACCCTAGCTCAACATAGGACTAAGCTTGACCTTAGGGCCCGAAAATGCATATTCCTTGGATTCAAAAACAACACTAAAGGCTACATACTCTTTGACTTAAGAAATAGAGAAATCTTCATTTCTCGACATGTCATATTTCATGAACACATATTCCCATACAACACGAAACAGTCTGAAGATCTCAACATCACACCAACAGAAAATGATGACTTTGCCCTTCTGCACCAGAGCCCAATGATCCATGACACAACAGACCAACAACACCACAACCTGCCCTTAGAGACTGATGGCCCTGATCACACCCTTGACACCCCTACTAACTCTGAGGCCACCAACAACCCTGTTAGAAGATCTCAGAGAAATAGAAGTGCCCCTGCCTACCTGTATAACTTCCATTGCAATCTTCTCTCCCCTAGCCATACCCAAACCAAACACACCAAGGCTAGCCATCCTTTGTCTACTGTCCTATCCTATAACATTGTTTCACCTAGACATCTAAGACATATACTGTCTATCCAAACCAATATTGAACCTAAACACTACTACCAAGCAGTCAAGCACCACCACTGGATAGTAGCCATGCAACATGAATTAAATGCCCTCGAAATAAATAGAACTTGGAGCATAGTTGACTTACCATCCGAAAAGACCCCTATAGGATCCAAATGGGTTTACAAGATTAAGTACAAATCTGATGGCACAATTGAGAGATACAAGGCAAGATTGGTTGCCAAGGGATATAACCAAACCGAGGGACTTGATTATTTTGACACTTTTGCACCAATCATTAAACTAACCACAGTGAGGCTCCTCTTGGCCATTGCAGCCTCACAAGATTGGCTTGTGCATAAATTAGATGTTAACAATGCCTTCTTACATGATGACTTACATGGGGAAGTCTACATGTCCATTCCTCAGGGTGTCACTTGCACAAACCCAAACAAAGTTTGTAAACTTCACAAGTGCCTCTATGGTTTAAAACAAGCTGGGAGGCAATGGTTCACTAGGTTAACCAAGTGTTTATTATCCCTTGGCTACACACAATCTCACCATGACCACTCTTTGTTTACTAAAGCTTCTAAATCTGTGTTTACTGCTTTACTCATATATGTTGATGACTTGGTATTAGCTGGTAACAGTAAAAAGGAAATCGATTTGGTTAAATTATGTTTAGACACTCACTTTAAAATTAAAGATCTAGGCCCAATTAAATACTTCTTAGGCCTAGAAATTGCTAGATCTACACAAGGCATCACCTTGTGCCAAAGAAAATATGCACTTGACATTCTTGCAGATACTGGCTTCTTAGCCTCAAAACCAACACCAACACCCATTGTCAATACCACAAAGCTACACCAAGACACATCAACTCCTCACTCTGATCCAGCAGCATACAGAAGATTAGTAGGAAGGCTCCTATACCTGACTAACACCAGACCTGATATCAATTATGTTGTACAACAACTAAGTCAATTCATGGCCCAACCAACCATCACTCACCAACAAGCTCTCACTCGTGTTTTGAGATACATCAAAGGGAGCCCTGGCCAAGGATTATTTTACTCCACCACATCAACTCTTCAACTCAAAGCATTCAGTGATTCAGATTGGGCAGCCTGCATTGACTCACGCAAATCCATCACTGGCTCTTGTGTTTTTCTTGGTGATTCCTTAGTGTCATGGAAATCCAAAAAGCAAACAACTGTGGCTCGTTCCTCCTCTGAAGCAGAATACAGAGCATTAGCCTCTACCTCATGTGAGATCCAATGGCTCACTTACTTGCTCACCAATTTCCAGGTACATTTCACTCAACCTGCCCTCCTATATTGTGACAATAATTCTGCCCGATATATTGCTGCAAACTCTGTTTTTCATGAACGAACTAAGCACATTGATATTGATTGCCATGTGGTTCGAGAACGACGCCAAAACAAGCTCTTCCATCTCCTCCCTATCCAAACAACTCAACAAACTGCAGATATCTTAACTAAAGCTCTGGATCCCACACCATTTCATCACTTGCTTTCCAAGTTGGGCACCATCAACATCTATGCTCCAGCTTGCGGGGGGCTATTGGAACATACTCAAAATACTGACCACAATGACTTGCCAATCAAGCCACATGAACATGTGCCCAATGCTCACATTAAAACAACCAAAGGCTCATCCCATGCTCCAGCACAAGCCACTGATTCAAGCAGCTCGGTCAGAATCCTATGTGCCATAGCGCATCAGGTTGAGGCCCCTGACCGAGACAACATCAGCATGGTGCATCAGGACAAGGCCCCTGACCGAGTCAGCATGACGCATCAGGACAAGGCTCTTGACCGAGTCAGCATGACGCATCAGGACAAGGCTCTTGACCGAGACAGAATGGGCATGGCGCATCAGGACAGGGCACTTGACCGAGTCAACATGGCGCATCAGGACAGGGCACTTGACCGAGACAGCATGGCGCATCAGGACAAGGCACTTGACCGAGACAGCATGGCACATCAGGACAAGGCACTTGACCGAGACAGCTTAGGCTAAGGCCACACCCTAACTGGCCTTGGCGCATCAAGCGCACCAGATTCCAACCATGGCCTGACTGGCCTTGACGCACCAGACTCCAACCAAGGCCTCAAGGCCTGCTCGGTCAAATCTTTATGCACATGGGCAATTAATTGGCACGTGTACTTTATGTGGGCACATCTTATACATTCTAGAAGGTGGCTCACCCTAAGTTAGTTAAGATGGTTTGTTGGTTAGTTAGTTCAGTTAAACCTCCCCTTTATCAGGTTGCTTCAGTTGCAAGCAAAAGGTTTTTCTATATAAGGAAACATATGGTTATGTAATCAAAGCAAGAAATATAATACAAAAATTATGAGGCATATTGTGCTTAACTTTTGCAATACTTCTGGTGGGAAAATAAATATGATGAAAATCAATCAAAAACTGAAATAAGGTTATCCTGTTTCTTGAGTGAGAATAAAATGAAAACGAATGGAAAACTACAATGTGTCTGGCAATTTTTGAGTGAGAAAAAGAAAAAGAAACTCTACAATAGAATTGCTGAGTTACATTAAAATATTAATAGGTAAAAAATTTACACTCTGATTGCCGAGTTTTAGTTAGATAAGAATAAAAAAAAGATACTCGATAACTATGGTGTCGAGTTTATAGCAAAACGTCAACCCTGACACCGAGTTTTAAAAAGTTATACTAGTTTGATAATTAATGTTAAAGGTACACCAAAACTATTTCAGTCAAGGTGTACCATGTAAGTAAATTTTTATATGATATGAGCCTCTTATCAGATGGGGTGTTTGGTATGATTAAATAAAATAATGATATTAATGTGATAATAACGATTGTGATAATATGGTGATGGTGTTCAAGCTAAGTGTAAGAGTATAAGGAAAATTTGCATTATTCTATCATTCTCATTTCTAATACAACTTTCCATGAGATAGAAAATATACTAGGTGAATAGGATAAAACAAATCAACATGAGAAGATTATTAAACTCTATTCTAATATGATATGATAGACTATCCTATTATGTTTCTATTGTCTTTTCCCTCATACTCTCATACATAAACACCATTATTGCCGCTAACACCATGTCAATGGCATCATTATATGGTGCACATCAAATCTTTAGAACTTATCTTGCTCATATCATATAATTTTTTATTCTACTTACTATCATGTCATTCCAAACAAGTTTTATTTTCTCTTATAGCAATCACAAAAGCTCACACCCCATTTTTAATTAGACAAAATTAAATGTTTCATTATGTCACACTTACTTCATATAATACAGATTTATGATTCCTCATTAAGTTATTTTCTTCTAAATTATCAAATATACTTTTTATTTTGATCAATCACAAAATTATAACATATCAAATGATTGAAGTGGGAGTTTAGTCACTCCGGAGCAAACTTCTAGTTAGTTTAATAATAGGCCCAACTAGATTGATTAGAAAACTCAATCTAAAAAAGGATCAAAATCCAAATTTAATGTCAGTTTTGAACAAACTCTCATATAAAATGAATGAATGATGTTGAAACCAAGACTTTTAAGGCAAAATATAAATTTTGATGGGATGTGCCGCACTCCGATTTTTGGCTACGCGACCTCTTTCGGAGTCGCCGCCATATCTTTTACGGTTAAACGTGGAAAAATCAATTTAAGCCCAAATTAGGATAAAATTGTCTTTATATGAGAGTTTGAGTTCGAGAGTCAATTACGGATCAAGGAAGGTATTAAAACCTGGTCCACCCATAATTATATGATACTCTAACTAATTGCATGAATAATACACTTAAATTATTTAAATTAAATTGTTTAAACAAAATATTTATTTATTTTATTTTGTGTTTGACAAGATAAGATAAAATCTTGCTCCTTTGTATCTCTAAATGCTTTAGGCTTTGTTTGGGAGTGGACTTTTAGAGGGGAAGGGAATGGATGCCTTTGGAAAACCTTCCCCTTGTTTGAGAGTTGGATGAAGGAGATGAGAAAGTTTTAGAAGGTTTCTCAAACCATTCGAAACCCTCCATGTGTCTATTTTTAAAGTTCCCATAGTTTGAGAATTTTTGGAGATAAAATGTCAAAATAATTAAATATTTTTAGTAATGTTATATAATTATACATTGTTGTTTATTTCTCATTGTTAATTACATTTTAAAGGAAAAATATAAGAATATTTTTATATTATCATTAGTTTACCCTCTCTTCTAAATTTTTTACTCCCAAACAAGTGGGGAAATTTCTTTCTTTTTCCCTTCCCTTACTCCCTCTTCCTAAACCTTTGATCTCTCTCCTTCATTTTCTCTCATAACTTTCAAACAAAGCCTTATGGAATTAAGACTACGTAGTTCTGGTTTTAAAACGGTTTGTTGATAAAATAATTATCTCTTTAAAAAATGTAAAGCACCAAAAATTAATATTTGCACCACATCCCATTTCAAAGAGGTTTGAAACTAATTATAATATATATTTTTGGTTATTTATTGTTGCTTTAGGAATTAATCGAGTGAAAAGAAGCGTCGTAACGTAATTGTTCAAGGATGATATAAAGACAAGAAGTGTTACCACGATCTGCCTCCATTCTTTGATTAATCTCAAAAGGTTATATTTTTTTTGCAATTTACTTGCTCATATAAAAAAAACATTTGAATTAAATCCCCAATATTAATTGTTTTATTTTATTAGCATGCAAACTGTAATGGGTTAAGTAATACTATGAGCATGTACTTCAATATTATTCTTATTAAGAAGTTGTAGACAAATGAGACAAAATAAGTCAATATACAATTTTGTAGGACTGGATGTCCAAAAGGTAAACCTCTTCAAAGTTCCGATTCCTAACTCTTAAAGCATGAGGACCTCCATAATCCCAATCTTGTTATCCATCTCAAGTTTGATGGTACATTGGAAATTGTTTTAGACAATTGAGCAATAGCAGGAATACTAGCAATCAAAGGAAAGAAGTGTATGGGAATAGGGAGAGAGAGAGAGACATGGGTGTCTGGGGGAGTGTATGGGAGTAGGGAGCACTCCCCCGGTGAGTGAGTGAAATGTGGGTTTTTTTTATTGTGGAGTTATGGTTGATTTAGAGAGAGAAAAATGTGTAGAAATTGTAAAAGGGAGAGTGGGTTTGTGGGTGCTTTGAGATTAATGGATGATATGGATACTTTGGGATACCTAAAAATATCAAAAAATTTATTTATTTGTGTTATGATTTATGTAACTAAGTTAGAAACAAAAGTAACTGTGAAGAAAATGTAATAGGTTAGAACATTAATATAAAAAAATGGATAAGAAGATAAAATGGGGTTCAGGACAAATAGATATAGACAATAGTATCTTCTCATTTGAAGAGAAGGAGAAAGAAATATTTAAGAAAAGTAAAAGATACAACTTTTATAAAATACAATGTATGTTTATAAATCTTTACTATAATTATAAATTTTTTATTGGGTGTGTTTATATAAATACTTGCTTAATGCAAAACGATAATTCCAAGTTATTAATACTCAATTTAAAGGATAATTCCAAGTCTAATACTCAATTTTTTCGCTTGTTATGGTTATTGGTTAGAGAGAAACAAAATATTTATGCTTTTGATAATCTATTTAAAACTTAAAAAATGGAAAATTTTGTAGATTTTATGTGTATACATTGACAATATATTATTCATCATTTATATGTTAACCATTATTAACTTTAAAAAAACTAATATAAATTAATTGTGAATGTATAGTGATAATGTAAAAAAGCATGTAGATTTTAAACTGAAATTTTATATGGAAAGATAAAAATATTGGTATTGCAAAATCCTGAAGTGGCTTTTCAGCAGAGAGAAACATTATCCAAAACTATAAGCTAATGACTTAAAATTAATATGAAGTTAATTAATAGACATTTGTTGTGGAGCACGCAGTATTTGTCTTGTTGGAGTATGTTAGAATTTCTTCAAACGTAGGAACTAGGATGTTATGTGCGGGATTATGTTGCAACTGTGGGATTATGTGAGGGAAGTAATGTTTTTTACTCAAAAATTTTAAAGATGAAAATATCATTCCAAATATAAATAGAAGAATATAGTAGTCATTACATATTTGGTTTTTGCTTTCTTTTTACAGCATTTCCCTCTCTACTACGGGGAGGAGTCGGGCTGAAACAAGGGACGCCCACTGAATGGTCTTAGAGTTTGATTGGTGGCTTATGCTATCAAAGGATTAATAAAATGATTAAAACTTTAGATTTTTTATATTTAAATGGGTAATATGGTGATACTGTCATACAAGCAAAGCAAAGTTGGATTATTAAAATCTCTGTCATTAACATATTAACTCACTCATGCATATTAGAGGAACACAGACAAGGAAGTTGGAATTTGCCATTATTCTTTCATGCAGAGATTATATGTTTTATGGTGTTCCTCATACTCTGGTTGTTTATTATGTCATGTGACAGTTGAATTGTTGAACCTGAACTATCTCTGTGAATTATCAGTGTTCATTTCTTTCATTCAGATTTTGAGTAGTGCTGTATAGATATATGGGAGATGCAGAGAGTTGCAATATTAGAGTTTTAAATTCTGGGTGGAATCATGTTAACCATATTATTAAGGTTGAAGCTTACAACGAGGTTGTTAGTAGACTTAAGGAATTGAATGTACCTGAGGTTTTTCTTCCTGGTTTTGAAGATGAACTTTGGATGCACTTTAATCGCCTTCCTATTAGGTATTTCATACCCTTTGTTCTGTTATGATTCTTTCACCCTTGTTTGTTTTATGTACTTTGTTTTAGAGAAGAAATCCGGGCAAAAGGGCTTTGTGTTTGACTCGGTGGTGTTGTATCCATATTAATGTATTAAAATCCCCAATTATTACATAATATAAGTTGTATACCAGTCTATGTTCGCAATCGCAATTGTGACTGTAATATTGTACTTTTTACAGTCTCTACAAACACATCTGCAATTGCGGCGCATTGGCATATTTTCTGGCAATTGTCCATAATATTGTAGTTTTTGTGGTCTCCATAACTGCAATTTAGAACTTGATATACATTGTTTAGCAATACTCTGCCCCATGAACATTGGTGTAAAGTACAATTAAAAGTTGGTGTTTAAATTTCTTGTTAGTTAGTTAGTTAAACCGCTTTGCTTCAACTCAAAATTTTGATCTTTTTTCGATGTGTTTTACTATTCGTTTCTTAAAATTTTATTCATGGGGTTGATGTTGTTTGTGAATCTAATATAGATATGTAAGGTATGCACTTGACATGAAGGTGGATAGGGCCAAAGATATTCTTATGCATAAAAGGTTATTGCATATGGCAGGAGCTTCTCCTTTTGCTATTGCACCTGCAGTTGAAGTCAATCTTGTGCAGGTGATTATTCTTGAACTAGTTAAAAGACAAATTTTATGCATAATGTTTTGATCTATAATTGCTTATCGTTCTCCTTCACCAGCCACTTTCCCACTCAATGTATATTATGCACTTGAATAGGCCAGAAATTAGAAGGGTGTTGCCAACTTTGTTAGTCAATGAAGGAACCTAAACAATAATTTCATAAACATAGCTCTTACACAGTTTCTGTTATAATCTCTAAGCTAGCAGGCAAATTTAATCTTTTGGCCCCTTATCTTAATTATTTTTCCAACTTAGTTCGGTAACTTTTATCTATTTGAATTGGTCGTCGAAGTTAGCAAACGTTAACAACATTAGCATTTCGATCAATTTCCATTTCTAACATGTTTAACACTTCCATTGAAACTCTATAAACTTCTGTTAGATGAAAACTGATGGAAAGATTATGGGACCAACTTTTACAAATAAAAGTTAGGGGACCAAAGGAAGACTAGTTTTGCTTATATTAAATACAGAACTTTCCACTAAAAGCTTTTTATACTTTGTTAACTTTTCTAGTGTCTATATTTGTCAATTGATTTGCTAGATATTGTCGATATATCTTTTATACAGGTCCATTCTGCTTCTGGTGTGCATTGTAGCAATTCCCTTCACTCAATTTCACAAAGAGAAATCACTTCTCAAGATTCTGATATTCCTGGCATGAGGCATGGTTTTGTGAAAATTTACACTTTTATCCATTCATAATGTGATGTCTTAAATTTAGATTTATCTCATGATCTCTTAGATTTATTAAACTGATTTTTTTTTCCTTTTCTGGCTCATGCCTCAAGATTTATTCTCTTGAAGTTTTTATTTCAATCTTTTAGCTTATATTTTTCTGTTAACTTTTTATTCTTCCTTGTTTATTTTGTCAAACTAGTGTCAGTGATCATTATGATATCTGTTCTTTTATGTCTCCATTTTACTTCTTGCACTAGTCATTTTCTTAATTATTTGATTGCTTGAAACTTCTACTTCTATCTATGACTTTCTGCTATTTATAAAATGGCAGGGCAATGCATGAAATCACAATTTCAACAAATGATAAGCCAAAACTTTTCAGACAGGTATCTGATCTGATCTCAAGTGTAATTGTTTTTGTAGAAATGTTCGTAGCTAACTTGGAATGACCACCATATTAACAATGTTTGTACAATTCCCCCCCTCTGTATATTATGTTTTCAGTAAAGAAATCCCAACAATTATGAGGCATTACCACATTAGCTTGCTACAAACTTAATTACACTTTTAGAATATGTAAAGTAAAATGGCAACAACCTTTAGACCTTATGTTATTATATGTAATGCAATTGTTGTCTGCTTGTTCTCCACTTCTCCAAGCATTCAAAAGTATTGTTCTTCTAATACTAGTCCTGAGTCTTGGCTATTAACTTCTTGGTCTTAGTCTTAGACATATATTGGAGGGTGAGTTTGACGCAACAGTAAGGTTGTTTTTTAGTGATTATGAGGTCACGAATTCACTAAATGGGAGCCTCATGCACTGGATTGCCCTTTTTTTAGTCTTAGACACCTATTGATGTTGTCGAGTGATTAACGGATTATTTCTGAATTTCCATTTCAGTCTCTGTAAATACATTTTGATGGTCAGTCATCTTTATGCATCAGTAGATGCTAGTGTTTTATTGTTAGTTTCTGTGTTTATATGTAATGCTAGTGTTTTTTATTGCCAGTGTTTCAGCAGTATATAGGAAACATAATTTTGTAAAGGGATAAAAATGTAGCATTACTGTATTAGTAATACAGTTGTTCTTTTAAATTATGAAATATAGTCTATGTGACTGTTTCGCCTTTTTTCGATCATTTCCTTCCAGATATTTCATGCCATTATCTCACCTTAAAATGTTAATTACTTGCAGAAATCAATATTCTTATAACGTAACTTTCATGTTGCAACCACAGTTAACTTCCTTACTGTCTGAGACTGGGCTTGACATTCAAGAAGCACATGCTTTTTCCACATTGGATGGATATTCATTGGATGTTTTTGTTGTTAGTGGTTGGGCACTTGAGGTATTTGTATTTTCTTCCTTAATTCAGTTGAGGTATCTATGGAAGTAATGGAACTGATGAAGGTGTTGATTGTTAGAAACTTAAGAACATATTCTGAAACAAATTGCTACCTTTAATTTTGACAACCTATTAACTCTGACACTTTAACAGGATTTACTGTAGAAAAATTTATCAAACAGTGAGTATGTAGAACTCTATTTTTGTCTCTTTTCTTTGTAACAAGTTGCTCTATTAATGTCCATGTCTGAAATTTATAGGAGACAGAGAAGCTAAAACATGTTCTTACAAGTAAAATTCATAAACTCGAGGTAGGCCATTTATGTGATGCTTATTACACCTTTACTGAATGTATTTTCGAACTTAATTTTACTCATCAACAAAAGATCAGGGTTCTACTACCAAAAGCAACCATCTCTATATTGCCCTCATTATTATTACTTGTCATGTTTATGATAGTAGTTCATTCACCCTTGTTATGGACAAAAATATATCAATTTTTAATATCTTAGCCTATTGAGGGTCTAATAGTTCTTACTTTCACATAGCTGAAATGAAATTAGTGGAGTAATATATATACCTAAAGAAGTTTAAAATGTTGCAGATTAATATTATATTTCAGTTCAAAATAGAAAGTTACGAATTATGTGTTGATTGCACGCCTTTTCCTTACTAGTATAGCATCACTTCTAACTGATGTTTTGGGTTAAAATTCTGAAGCAGCATTGGTTGAAAGAAAGCAGTGTTCCTATAAAGAAACTAGAGAAAACTGGTATCAATTTTAAGCATGAAAATTTGTCCATTGGTGGAAATAATGCCTGGGAAATTGATGCAAGCTGTTTGAGATATGTGAAGAAAATTGCATCTGGGTCTTTCAGTGATGTGTGAGTATTATCCTTTTATCTGCTTGATGATATGTTTGTGATTCAGTACATGTTAAGTTATAGATTGATTGACACAGGTATAAAGGTACCTACTGCAATCAAGATGTAGCTATCAAAGTCCTTAAGAATGGAAATCTGAATGAAAATATACAGAGGGAGTTTTCTCGAGAAGTGTATATCCTGAGGTTTGTTCTATAATAATGCCTATCCATGGCAATCTCCCCCAAACTCTGTCATTTGCTTTGAATTACAGTAATATTTAAAGGAATATTATGTTTAATATGATGAGAATATGAAGACTGTTTCAATCATTTAATCTACTTAAACATATGAATTGAGCTGCCTAGTGGACAAGACTCCTGCCTAGTGAGAATGGGAGATATGAGGAGGATAGATCTACGCAGCTTACCTAGCGGAGTTTGGGGAGGGTAGTTCTACGCAGGCTTACCCTTGCAAGCGAAAGTTGTTTCCAAGATTTGAATCATGGACTTCCCAGGTCATAACACAACAACTTTATCGTTATGCCGAGGCTCACCTTGTTACTTGAACATATGAAATTAAAAAATTGTATAAACTTCTTATCCTATAACTAGATGCTCAAATGTTTACGGTTTATGTTAAACATATTCCCTAAATACTTCCAGTGCAAGACAGAGGAAACATGGGTATTATTCCTTTTATGTGTTACTAACTTACTGTGGTAACAGTTCTATTGAAATAAAATCTATGATCTTCATCCTAATCATTGCTTTTCTGAACTGAATTCTTGCAGAAAAATTAAGCATAAAAATGTTATTGAATTAATTGGTGCCTGTACTATACCCTCAAGCCTTTACATTGTCACAGGTAAAAATTCTTTCTAAATGGAGTTTATGTTGTGTTTAGAATTTTGTTTACTGATTTTGCAATGAGTACACTGGTAAAGCATAGTCAGTTTTAATACATAATTTGTTTTTTTCCCCACAGAATATATGTCTGGTGGAAGTATGTATGACTTTCTGCATATACAGAAGGCTGTACTTACTCTTTCATCTTTGCTCAAAGTAGCAATTGATGTTTCTGAAGGACTACATTGTTTGCATAATCATGGTATTATACATCGAGACCTTAAATCCGCGAATCTTTTGATGGATGGGAAAGGGGTAAGTGATGATTACTTTGATTCTACTACCTGTAGCTGCTTAGTTAACAATTAATGTTGTCGAATCATACTACACCACTGTTAGCCTCTCTGGTATTCTGGATGGGTAAATTATCACATGTCTTCCATCTTATCTAGTATGATCGATTAAGCGTATTCGGTTTAATATATAAACCGGTTAAAATAAGTGTCAGGTTCTTCAGAAATAAAAAGTTCTACAGCTCAGGCTGATAGAATTCAGGAACTCGGAAAACTTTTAATTAGTTACTCACTGAAAATTATGAAGTAAAGTAAAAATCTTAAGGTGGAGACATAGTGCAAGGCTTGGTTTTGACACAGTAAGGTGCTGCTTCAAATATCTTCCCATAACCAGAAAAATACTTATGATAAACTTGTAAGATTCTCACATGCTTTTAGCTTTCTTTTCTTCTATTCAACCTACTGTATGCAATATGTCCTTTCATCCTTACTTGATATGGCTTCACTAAGTTTTTAGGCATGCAATGTGTCATCTCATGGTTTTCCTCTTTTTAAAAAAATTGTCCAACAGGTAGTTAAGATTGCTGATTTTGGCGTAGCTAGATTGCTAGATCCGACTGGTATCATGACTGCAGAAACTGGAACTTATCGGTGGATGGCTCCAGAGGTCGGTCTGACCATATTCTTAATTACTTCTCTTTAAATGTATGAACAAGCTCAATTTGCCACACATTGAATTGACTATAACCTGTGATTCCCTTAACATATCTTAGGTCATTGAACATAATCCATATAGTCACAAAGCCGATATTTTTAGCTTTGGGATTATTCTTTGGGAGCTGCTCACAGGAAAGGTAATGATCCCTGTATTCTTTAGTTTTCTCTAAATTGCATCCAAAGAACCAATAAGTAACCCTCTTCTTTGTCTTTTCTAAGAGAAAGCTGATTTACTCCTTTTCCTCTAAAATTCTTAATTGTAACCATAAACCATATAACATTTAGCAGCTATGCCTAATCCTATAAGAATGTGATTGAACTAATAGAGCTTAGCTTTTGACATGCACTACTTTTTGTGCCTTTCAATGTAAAACTATATGCAGTCTTGCAAAATACCCTTCCAGTACATTTACTTTATATTAGATTCTATGGTATTAGTGTATTACCTGGACTATCCTTAAATTGAATCAAGTACAAAGCGAAAGTTTCAAGACAATTTATGTCCCTCATGTCCACATTCACCTAGTATCAAATCCATCTTCAAATTGTCTGAAAGAAGCAAGAGAGGGTTACTAATAAAATACAGACTTAAGCATGGGAAAGAGTGAAACATGACACTGTGGCCTGAAGGGGAAAAAAATGCGGCCCAATGC
The DNA here is from genome assembly GCF_001865875.1 of Lupinus angustifolius. Taxonomy (NCBI): domain Eukaryota; kingdom Viridiplantae; phylum Streptophyta; class Magnoliopsida; order Fabales; family Fabaceae; genus Lupinus; species Lupinus angustifolius. Next base: position 7,488,066 of record NC_032021.1, read on the forward strand.
ACAAGATTCCTACTTAGGGGTTATGAGGAGGGTAGATGTACAGTCTTACCCTCGCAAGCGCGAACATGCTGTTTCCAAGGATACTGTGGATTGAAAGTGAACATAAATTTAACTTGAAAAGAAAACAAAGGAAGAAGATATATTTCATAGACTTGTTTTCGTGTTGTTTTCTTTTAATTAATATTATGGTTGCTCTGACTTCAGTGTATCATGTATGTTTTATGACAAAACCCAGCTTCCTTATGAGCATTTGTCTCCATTGCAAGCAGCAGTTGGAGTGGTTCAGAAGGTATGTACTAAACAAATATACTATGCATTGATCATTTATCACCTATTGTTCTATCCATGTACTTGGATTGGTGGGGTTGGTCAAACCAATTCTGCATGCTATCAGTAGAAATGAGAGTTTGAGGTTCATTCTTAGGAACTATCTATGACTACAAAATTTCCGGTGTCGGTTGAATGACACTAGTTTTCTGAATGAAGGGTATGACTAAAGAGAATTCAAGGATGACAAACTGGTGTCACTGAATTTGCAAGATAAGAAAATATTACTAATTTGAAATCTCTATAGTAGCTCAAGCTACCAAAGCACAACTAAACTCAGTGGAAAAAATGGGCATATGAATTGTGCAGGGTTTGAGGCCTGAAATTCCAAGAGATACTCATCCAAAACTAGTGGAATTGCTTCACCAATGCTGGCAGCAAGATCCATCTGTGAGACCAGATTTCTCAGAAATTCTGAAATTTCTGCAGCATTTTAGAAACATGGTATGGAGAAGAATCTCTACTATTTTCTTATCTTTTGTTTATTTTATAAAGATTTTACAATGCTATTTAGTTTCTCCCCATACTTAGTGATCTCTGAACAGGTTGAAGGGAAGAGGAAGGTGAAGGCAAAGATAATGCATGAGAAAGAATAGTCATTGATAAGCACATGGTGAAAGGCTGAAAGCACATGTAAATACTAAAATTTATATTGTTTAGTACTAGTACTTTGCCTTATAAAGATTAAAGTTCTAAGCGAAGTTGTCTGATTTGTTTTACATACAGCATTACTATGTTACTAAAAATATATAAAAAGCAGCAACATTACTCTATGTAAATGTGTCTGTTCAAAAGTATTAAGAATGGAACCTTCTATTTTTCTTTCTAGGAGCACATCTTCATCCCAAAAAATAGATCAATCCATATATTGATACATAGAATGATATATTTTTTGGATAACAGATGTGTTCCTTCCTTACACATTGATGATGGGTATAATTATTCGGCTTTAGAAAATGAGTTGTTCATAATTTAAGCTGGATATAATTATCGGCATGTGATTAATAGAAAAAGAGTGTGAATTAAAATTATAACGGTTTAAGTCATATTACTTTAGACTTGTAGAAACTAATGATGCTTAGATATATGAGTTTGCTTTTGGCACACAAAAAAGATATACAAAAATAAAGGACCAGAATATTAGTTCAAAGGAGTAAATGAATTGCAAAAAACAGATAGTGAGGGCCGTTCTCATTTGGCAGTTTGTCATGACTAATGAATATTGGAAAACAGGGCATGATAAAAGCACCCTGCAAATCTATGATATAGATTTAACAGTGACAAAGAAAAAGGATGTCAAAATATAAAGGTTAAGTAAGACTAAGACTTTCAAAAGGAAGGTTCATGAAAAGAAGTTCCAAGGCAGAATGGTATACCACCCTCTCTCCGCACGCTTTATTCTTTCAGGGTTAAACTAGATGTGTTTTCTGTTTTGTATAATCTATTAACAATATGGTTAATCGATTATGTAGTTAATTACTTCAGTTAGTTAAGCTGAGTTTTGTTTGTGATTTTACTATAAAATGTGAGTCTTACACCTTTGTAATTGTCGTGTCCCGATTTTTGGTTACGCGACCTCTAAGAGTCGCCACTACATTTTATGGTTAAAAATGTAGAATAATCTTTAAAGTCCAATCACATTGGGCCTTTGGATTTTTGATATCCAGGTTCGGGAGTCGATTATGAATTGGGGAATGTATTAGCATCCCGTTCGCCCATAATAGAATTGCATAAATTTAATACTCTTAATTTATTTAAATTAAATCGTTTAAATAAAATATTTTTTATTTTTTTATTTGTGTCTGACTAGTTCATATTGCTCCTACGTATCTCCGGGTGCAATAGGGAAATCAATACTACGTAGTTCTTAAAAAATTTAATTTGGCTGGATTTAAACAGAAAGTCAAATTGTTTGAATTTATTCGAAGTTGAACGAATAGACAAAGAGTCAACATTGATTACTTACCCTCTCCTCACTTCGATAGATAACAGAAGCAATACAAGTGACCGTGACCGGTTCTCAGCTTGAAGTGAAGAGAAAGATGTAATATGAGTCATAACCTCAGCTATTGAACCCCACAATAATTAAAACTTATTAATAATAATCTTATTTTTAAAAATAGAGTTTAGAAATTCAACGTTGATTGCTTACCCTCTTTCCACTTTGATAGATAGCAAAAGCAGTACAAGTGACCGCGACCGATTCTCAACTCGAGGTGAAAAGAAAGATACAATATGAGTTGTAACCTCGTTATTAAATTCCCAAAAATAATTAAAATATTTTTTATATATATTTTACATAACTTATTTACTAAATAAATCAGTTTGCCCATTAAAAATTATACTAGAGTAAAATTTCATGTTTAAATGGACACATGCAACAACCTTTTTTGAGAATTGAATTGATTATTATAATGCTTGCTCCCAAATGACTTGTTGATTTGTAAATTTGCTTTCAAATTCTAATTTATTGGCTAGAAGCAAAAAAGCAAAACTACTCTAATTTACATTACTAATCATAAGTGAATAAATTATAAGATATATACTATATCAGCAAGCCAACATGGCATACCATTAGGAATAGAGAATATAAAACAAAAGTGTACAAGGAATTAAAGAAAGATTTGGACTTAGCGGAATATTAAGGCCCAGTAGAGATATTTTAACATCATCATGGCTAAACCCTAAGAATGGTTTTGAAAAAGGGAGTATGGTTATAAGTTTTGAGAAGCTTCTCCCTTCTTGAGCCGTCAACCCCCTTTTTTGCAGATGGAAGAAACGTTTCCGGTAAAATGACATAGTCCAGGCGATGAAAACTGGCTGAAAGCACAACACCATTAACGGCGGTGTTACGGTTCACGAACTCGAGATGGTCTGACCGCATCAATGCTGTCTGGCTACGGCGGTGCCACCATTCAAGGCTTTAGCGGCGAGAATGACGTGCGTCCCTGCCTGGACGCGGTTTGGCCGTGGAGGTAGAGCCTCTGTGGCTCCAACAACAAGGTGAGAGAGATGCCTCCTTGAACCAACTCCTCCTCCTCCTTCTTCTTTTTCTTCTTCTCCGGTTGTCCTACGGGCGTAATTTCCATCATCGCACGACACTCTCACGGTGGTTACTGAAATACCTTGGGGTCCAGATACCCCTCTTTTTGGCCGGGCCGAATGGGTTATGAATCCACTACCGGATCTTGTTGGTAGAGGTGTGACCGGAAGCTTAAGAACCAGTAGGGTATTTTCGGCTTGTGCAAATTATAATGGCTTAAAGTTATCTAAAAAATATTTTTAAGCTTATGAACACAGGTTGTTAATGATTCACTTTGAAGGATTAAGACGACATTGATTCTATTAACATCTATTTTTATCTGTGCATTAGAGAGAGAAAAAAAAACAAATGTCTATAAAGTTCTAATGTTATAGCATGTATGTCAATAGCATAATAATATACAAAGATGAATGTCTGTTTGGAACCTTGCTGACTATTATATGGAGGTGCAAATATTTATGAATGTTATTGGCACATAAATGTTGACAATGAGTGAGACTTTGTATGAATGCAACGTGAGAAATTTTTTATAGATGCAGTGAATCCTCAAACAAATTGTTATTGCTTATGAACAATGATGTCCTTTAGGGTTTTATTAGATGTGAATAATTGTATTAAAAGTGCATACACAGGTTTTGAATGCTTAACATAAAAGGGGATGAAGATGAATAAGTGAAAGAGACACTAACCTTTTAGAAAAGCTATTGTGAAATTCTCCTTTTCCAGTATACTCTTTCTGATTCACTATACCTTTTATTCTTTCTTTATGCTTTTTTGTTTTCTGGGGTGTTGGGGTGTTCTTCTCTGTGCTTCTCTTTTGTGTCAATGTTCTCTCCTTTACTCTTTTCTCTCTCTCTTTTACATGTTGTTGGTATCTCCCTCTGAAAACCTTCTTCTATCTTTTGAAAGCCAAAAACCAGGAAACCTCTCTTCCTAAAAATTGAGTAACCCCCCACCCCCCACACCACTTTCACAAAGTGGTTCCACCCCTTTAGGCATTATCTCCCATTCAAAATCCATTTATTGTTTTAATATAAATTTTTCATTTTTATTTTCGCATTAAATATTTATATAAATAATTATAATAGAAATCAGTTTGTTATTTTATTTTTGTTATATATTTCACATTTTCGAACTAAATATTAATATATATAATTAAAATTAAAATCAGTTTATGGGTATTAATAAAAATGACTCTTATTGCAAAAAAACAAACCTATAATGTTAATATATGTATATGATTAGTGTGATGAGTTAATAATTAAACTTAAATGCCAAAATTCTTCACAAAATAACTCTAATAAATATACGCTGGAGTCTATTTTAAATGTTGAACATTGGACCAGACAAAAGTGGGTATTCACAGTAATCACAATTCAATAATGAAAATATTATGAAGTATTCTTCGATATTATGAAGCTTGAATCTTTGCTCTTCTTGTTCCTATCTTGAGTTCTTTCTTTTCAAGTATGAAAATCTATGTTTTATCATGGTATCAGAGCGATAATTATTCCTTTCATGGCTTCCGCACTTCTATTCTTCCATTTCACCATCTTCTTTCTCCATCTTGTGCATCTGTTTTGGGTCTTGGCATTGTCAAAGCAACCAAGAACAACATCAAGAACCATATAATTTATATTGCTGCAGATTTCTAACATGCTTGGATGCACATCACACACGGTTATAGTTACTTCTGCTGACTCGCAAGTCAGAATCCTTCATGGGCTTAATGTGATCGGCAAATACAAAAGCATTTGTGTTAGCAAAGCAATGTCAGCGTCTTTTACTTCTAATAGGAAATATATGTTATCAGCCTTGCCTTGATATGGTTTGAAATCTCAAGATATTGAAAGTGTACATCAAGTCTCAAATAAAAGATCAATTACTCAAGGTGCTGCAATCATGGATATGAAGCAAGCTTCCACAGTAACAACCAATTGGCTATTTTTCTTAAGCATGCACATCATCAGGTTTCTTATCAGGATGAAGCCCCAAGGTTTCAAGATTAGTGTAGTAGCTTGAAACCAATCTTTTCTTCTCAATGACAATAAGAATCTACACATTCTTTCATCTATTATCCCAAATTATTTCTCATTTCTTTATTACTCTAGTTTCTTTACCCCTCCCTCTCATTAAACACACAACATTATAGTGTGTAATTTTTCCTCATTGAAGCAATATATAAGAATCAAGATTAAGGTTCATCTCATTTCTCTCTTTCATCCATTATGATTGGTTTGCTTCTGTCAAAAAGATGGTTAAGCATTGGATGAAATTGCTTCTGTCAAATGGTGGTTAAGCGTCAAAATTGCTTCACGTTCAGATTTCAAGACTGGGAGACGCAGATTCGCTCACCAGCAAGATGAAGTTTTCAAGATTCGCTCACCAGCATGAGGAGGTTTTAGAGTATAATCATCATGATTCCAAGCTTGGAATGTTTGATACATTCCAGCTTGCGGGGGCATGTTAAAATAGATGTGTTTTCTGTTTTGTATAATCGATTAACAATATGGTTAACCGATTATGTAGTTAGTTACTTCAGTTAGTTACTTCAGTTAGTTAAACTGAGTTTTGTTTGTGATTTTACTATAAAATGTGAGCCTTACACCTTTGTAATCACAATTCAATAATGAAAATATTATGAAGTATTCGTCGATATTATAAAGCTTGAATCTTTGCTCTTCTTGTTCCTATCTTGAGTTCTTTCTTTTCAAGTATGGAAATCCATGTTTTATCATATGGCTATGAGGAGCCGATTATTATCATAATCAAAGTGCATTAGTTAGAGCCTATAAACAACTTAACAAGTATATTAGCCGACAAAAAAGACCCTTTGCATTTTCTCAAAGGAGAATAGATTAATCTCAAAATAATGGTTAATAATATTAAGAGAAAAAGGTGTATGCACTCTCACTATATAATTCATCATTTATGTTTCATTATTATTGACTTTTATTTATAAAACAAGTAATATAAATGAATGATAATATAAGTAAATGATGTGTATAAATTTTTATACTAACATTGTATAAATATTACACTTAAATATTAATTTAATAAGTAATATATAATAATTTTTAGTTATTTTTTGATTACTGGATCATTATTATTAATAGTGTAGAATCGGTTAGATTATTGACATAATGATATATTGGTGCAACCACAATTTCATACTAATTGAACTATATATGAATTAAATTGTATATCTATATTTTTATATTATTAATAAAGACAAAACAAGTAATAACTATCACTATGACATAATTTTTATATTCCAAACTTATCATTATGTAATCTCTCTTATTAATAACTACTTAAAATTTTCATATATTGTTTCTATTAATATTTCACACATTCTCTTATTTTCATCTCCTCTCTTTCTCGGTCCAAGAAGAACACGCAATAACATAAAAATATCTAACAACTCTATAAGGATTATTAGAAGCACAAAATGAGAAATTTGCATAAGTTTTACATGTATTGTCATAGCAACTACCACACGTTTTACTCTATATTGGTTTATATATTGCATTTATTATATTTAAATTGTTTTTCTTAAATAATATAACATGAAGATGATATATTTAAATAAAATACGGGTGATTTAGTGATCGACATAAAGTGTCGATCGACACGCTAGTTATAATATCTATAATAAATTTCTAAATATAAATATTTTTGTTTGTTATATATAGCTCAATCATTAATAAAATGGTCTTATGAATGAAATTATACAAACATCTATTAAATAGTCCAATGTTTGAATCTTTAATATGTAACTTTAAAAAATAAATTTTTTTCATAGTCAAATTTGTTTTATTCGGTACAATATAGTTTGACCAATTTTAACTCATTTTTTTCAATTTAATTATATATACAATATAATTATCCTATTATAGTAGTAACGTGATTGGTTTGCCAGTTAAATTGGTAGATGGATATTTATAATCGTGCACTAATTATTTTTTAGATAAATTAATTTAATTTGTCATAAACAAATCGTTAAACTCTAATTCTACTTGTAATATTCTTATCAAACAGGTCTCTTATTTTAATGGGAATGAAGTATCTCATTATATAAGGAGATAAATTATCTCCTCATGCCAGTGAAATCATGACATGTGTCATGTTTCACCATTTTCTATAAAAATATTTTTAAAAATAAATAAAATAGCACATGTCACATTTTTATTGGTTAGAGAAGATAAGTTATCTCCTTATACAAGGAGATACATTATTCTCTATTTTAATATACTACTTACCAAAAAGATTTTCTGTTTTAGAATATTATAAAAATGTCATATTACTATTATATTCTTATAATGTACTCTTTAATTGACTTATGACTAAGTTGTTCTCTTTAAAACTTTGTATGATATCTGAAATATGTAAGTAGATTTTTCATATTTTTACTCTACTGGTAAGATTGATATTGAATAGAAACACAATACTACCTATGTCAATCCTTGAAATATCCATAGTATGATTTCCATGCTATATTAGGGTTGTGGGACATGCAAGTGCCGCTACAGTACAGCCTACAGAACGTAGTTGCTAACAGAAAACGTTGCCAAACTTAATGCTAACGAGCTTTTCCTCTTCCAGCGGTTGTAATTAGTAAATGTGGCGGTGAGGCACATGTGTTCTATGGGAATGAAGTTAGCCACGTAGGTTTTGTTTTTGTGATTCTGGTCCTGCTATTATTCAACATAACCACGTATTTTGGTCACTTCATCCTCATAACTCTTGCCCTAAATCCCCTAAATCATTACTTTAAATTGCATTTCGTAATTGGAATTATCATGCTAATATTGGGTACAAATTTCCTATTCCATACTTAATGTCACTCTATATATGTGATGATTTTATAATTGGTTAAAAAGTTAAAATTTATTTTTTAAATAGTTTCTTGATCAATTATAAAATCATGAAATTATAATAAGTGTGGGATAGTATATATGCACACTCTAATATTATGGTTTTGAGATTTCATAACATCATCAACTTTATTTTTACCCAATTTTCTACCGTAAATATAATGTATCCGAGAGGCCATAGCAATTTAAAATGTTGTTTAGACTTGAGACGAATAAATAAATGTGCTGTATATTTGCCCACGAAGCACGTGGTAAATAAAAAATAATGATTGGAATATTTATATATTGCCACCATAAATATTTATATCATTAATCATTTATTTTTATTATTATTTCTGTTTTAAATCTATGTATATAAAGTTTTCACACTACTAGTATATTAATTATCAATTTTGTTTATAAATTAATGATAGTTAATATATGAATAATACATTGTTATATATATATTAAAATTTTATTATTTTTATTAAAGAATCAGTAAACATGATTATGTTTGTAAGATGTATAGTTATTCTTTTGTCAAATGAGCCATCTTAATGGATGGAGCTGGGCCCCACAAAGATGACTTTCCCATCTACCATACCTCTCTAATGGGATAGGAATTGTGATAAAGCATTAAAGCAAGAGAGGAACATATTCTTAAGGCAGAAAAGAGAGAAACAAAAACAGATATAAAAATACTAGTATAGCAAATCCAAGTTGTGTTTGTGTTTGAAATGGCAGCATCAGCACCAGTGAAAGTGTACGGACCAGCCATGTCTACGGCCGTGTCAAGAGTGTTGGCCACTCTAATTGAGAAAGATATCCAATTCCAACTTGTTCCTCTTAACATGTCCAAAGGGGAACATAAGAAACCTGATTTTCTCAAGATTCAGGTATTAATTCATTACAATGTATTCTCTCTTCAATATTTGCTATGTTTTAATGCTTTATACTAATTCCTTAAGTTGATTTTAATTTGCTTCTAGCCCTTTGGTCAAGTACCAGCTTTTCAAGATGACGACATTTCCCTCTTCGGTAAGTTCCACTCCTTTACTTCTCTCTCATTTTTTAAACCAAAAACTAGTTTTTTATCATGCACACTAGAATTTCTAGATATGTAATATTTATGTACATTCCTTTAATTTTATTATTTATTTTATGAATGGTAGATGATATAGTAATATATATATATATAAACAAAATATTAATTTACACAAAAAATAATACCTAAAGATCAGTATGTGAGTTGAGTTTCGAAGGATAAGGAAGGGAAATCTCATATCGTTTTTTATTTTCCTTCATTTCTCTCCAAAATCCAAGTTGCAAACGGACACTATAGGGCTAAAGGAGTACCACCAATTCATTTTAGGCGTTTGGATTTGATTTTGTGACCTGATACACTCCTCAACATAAAGGCTGTGCAATTTTATATGGTTAATAAGGTATAAAATCTTTAGTTAATGTACTTTCTTTGATTAACAGGTGAATGATCTGTAACTAGACTCAGCCTCACACATCATTGCTAATCCAAAATTTATGCATTGTTGAAGTGTATATATAATTAGATCGAAAATTCATTTTTATTAGAATAAAAGAGCTTAGATTTACCCAAAAACCTAGTTAATGGATAGGAAGGATTGTTATATTCTTTAAGTGCATGTTTTGGCTGCTGGTTTGGGCTTCGATACTGAGCTTACTCAATTCAAAGACTCTGATTTTTTTCTTTTCTTTTTCAACATGTTTTACAGCGTGTTTGTTTGGAAATTTGAAGGGGGAGAGAAATAAGGTTTGTTGTTCTTGTTTGGTTAAGGAGGACGAGAAGGGATGGAAAGTTAAAGAATACTATAGTGATGTTAATTATACCAAAATCACTTTTAACAAAACATTGTATAACCAGTTACTAAAAACTCATTTTTATTTACAAAAGTTGCACAATTAATATTTTTTTTAGAGTAAAACAACATTTTGGTCCATTTAATTGACATCATTAGTCAATCTAATCCTAAACATGTCAATTTGATTCCTGAACAAACTGATATCATAGGGACCAAATTCACTAGCATGTACAAAATCAGTAACTAAGTTGCCTATTTCAAATTGAGAGACCAAATTGACTGATTTATTATCCTGATTGTGCTTAATAAACACCTGCGTTCACATTAACACTTTTATGTAATTTTGACACAATTTTGCAATAAGTTCAGAATCCAGGGCGATAAGCCGTTATGTTTGTGAGAAACATGTGGATAAAGGGAACAAGGGATTGTATGGTACCAACCCATTGGCAAAAGCATCCATAGATCAATGGTTGGAAGCAGAGGGACAAAGCTTCAGCCCACCAAGCTCAACACTTGTGTTCCAGCTAGCATTCGCTCCGCGAATGAAGATCAAGCAAGACGAGGGGCTTATTAAGCTTAATCAAGAGAAGCTTGCAAAAGTGCTTGATGTCTACGACAAGAGGCTTGGTGAGACACGCTTCTTGGCTGGTGATGAGTTCTCTCTTGCTGACCTTTCCCATCTTCCAAACACACAATACTTGCTCGGTACTGAGACAGGTGAGCTCTTTACTTCTGATGCAAGGAAGAATGTGTCTAGGTGGTGGAATGAGATATCCACTCGTGATTCATGGAAGAAGGTGGTTGAATTGCAGAGAGGAGCTTGAGAGTTGAGACAGTTAGATTAATTGCTTTTTGTAATGTGTTATTGTTCACTGTTGTGTCCATCTGTTCTTATTTCTGTTAAATGCTTTGCTTATTTTGGTTTATGTCAGTTTTTCAATTATGTTTGAAATTGGTGACAAGGTTCATTGTCTGAAATAATGAAAAATGTAATGTACTAATAGGCAATGCTAACATGGGTTGTTTTCATGGGTTAGCAGCCTCCTTTGGATTTGATTCAGTTTTTGCTGTATGATATAATGAGTTTCTCCTCTTGGTATTATTCAGCTTTAGTGTTTTCCCTTGGTTTGGGCTTTTAGCCATGTGGTTAAAAAATTGTAGGAAGTTTGGTTGGAAATATTGAGCTCAATTTGTCTTGTGATTTTTAATTTTTTTTATTCAGTGTTAGATGTGACCTCTATGCATAGGTCTTGTTTCCCTTTACTACAAACCTTTTTAATCCCTAATATTATGGTGAGAATATAAATGTTGTATGTTGGAAATTTTCCATCTATAATCCTTAGATTGAATGCGGAAATCCTAATGATCATGACTTTGTTCCTTTAACACAATGTTTATGCCCATATATAAACCCAAATGGAACAACCATGATCCAGACCGAAGAAAACCCCAATTGATTTCATGGTGAAGAAGAGCATACCTTGATTAGCCATTTGGAATCTCGAAGGTATGTGAGTGTGATGATCTTCCAAATGTTAGAGTCTGATGGTTCTCCTTTTGCTTCTCTAGAGGGGAATGAGAATGCCAAAGTTAGAGTGTGATGCTAGATGTGATTATGAATTGTGTGTGGTTGCCTTATGGACAACTCTTTAACACACCTTAATTCTCATCAGCCACTCCACCAAAACCTGTTGCTCTATAAATGATGACCATAACCCATAAAAGTAACCGAAGCGGTTACTGCTTAAGTTGCAATAATTCTGATTCAGTCCCTTCATCAAATCAGAAATTGCCTGGAGGTATCTACACTTATAATATTTCATGTCACATATGTCCTTAGCCACCAAATTAATTACTGAAGATCATTTTATATTTTTGGCTAATTAAATAATGACCATAACACAATTATATAATTATATTTGTGACCCACAAATTGTAAGAAATTATATGTGCGCTTAAATATTGCCATTATGACTCAGGCATACCCAAATTATCCCGTCCATTAGTCCTGTCTCCATATCGAATCAAAGTGAATTTCGCCATATCAATCATGACTAATTCAACAATGATCACCAACATTGACACAACTAAATGACATAAATTCAACATGAAATGTGTAACATGAAAATCACATGAATATGATCTGTACATGTCAATTTTCAATTGGTCCTACTTAACTTTAGTGAGATCCTTAATAATAACATAAAAACTTATTGTACAAAGCATAAAGACAGAATACCAAACTGAATGATTAATCAACTGAAGTTTGAATACAAAGTATCCATACAAAATACTGAAATTACATAGAACATAATAAAAAGTGTGCACAATCTAACTCCCACTAAAACAAAAAATCCTCACATTGTAGAACACCCATGTGAGCAGTATGCTCATGAAAGACCTTGGGTGTGATAGCTTTTGTAAGAGGATCCGCAATCATGGAGTTAGTGCCTAAGTATTATATGAAAAGTTGTCCACTTTGTACTTTCCCCTTAACAACTAGGAACTTAATGTCGATGTGTTTCAACTTTGCTGAACTCCTATTGTTGTTAGAGAACAACACAGATGACCTATTGTCACAATATAACTTTAGTGGTCTTTCAATTCTTTCCACAATTCGCAGCCCAGTGACAAAATTTCTCAGCCATGATGACTGAAGTGATGCCTCATAACATGCTATATATTCAGCTGCCATGGTGGATGAAGCCACAA
>NC_032021.1:7500944-7501399 GCF_001865875.1 Lupinus angustifolius
GTTTATGCCCATATATAAACCCAAATGGAACAACCATGATCCAGACCGAAGAAAACCCCAATTGATTTCATGGTGAAGAAGAGCATACCTTGATTAGCCATTTGGAATCTCGAAGGTATGTGAGTGTGATGATCTTCCAAATGTTAGAGTCTGATGGTTCTCCTTTTGCTTCTCTAGAGGGGAATGAGAATGCCAAAGTTAGAGTGTGATGCTAGATGTGATTATGAATTGTGTGTGGTTGCCTTATGGACAACTCTTTAACACACCTTAATTCTCATCAGCCACTCCACCAAAACCTGTTGCTCTATAAATGATGACCATAACCCATAAAAGTAACCGAAGCGGTTACTGCTTAAGTTGCAATAATTCTGATTCAGTCCCTTCATCAAATCAGAAATTGCCTGGAGGTATCTACACTTATAATATTTCATGTCACATATGTCCTTAGCCACCAA
>NC_032021.1:7501499-7502709 GCF_001865875.1 Lupinus angustifolius
ATCTAACTCCCACTAAAACAAAAAATCCTCACATTGTAGAACACCCATGTGAGCAGTATGCTCATGAAAGACCTTGGGTGTGATAGCTTTTGTAAGAGGATCCGCAATCATGGAGTTAGTGCCTAAGTATTATATGAAAAGTTGTCCACTTTGTACTTTCCCCTTAACAACTAGGAACTTAATGTCGATGTGTTTCAACTTTGCTGAACTCCTATTGTTGTTAGAGAACAACACAGATGACCTATTGTCACAATATAACTTTAGTGGTCTTTCAATTCTTTCCATAAATCGCAGCCCAATGACAAAATTTCTCAGCCATGATGATTGATGTGATGCCTCATAACATGCTATATATTCAGCTGCCATGGTGGATGAAGCCACAAGAGTTTGCTTGGCAGAGCGCCAAGAAATTGCACCACCAGTTAATAGATAAACATAGCCCGAAGTAGATCGTCTACTGTCTTGGCATCCCCCAAAATCGGAGTCAGAATACCCAATGATCTCTAATTGGTTTGATATCCTATATGTGAGCATATATTCTTTTGTTCCCTTTAAGTACCTCATGACCCTTTTGGCTGCTTTTCAATGATCCATTCCTGGATTACTCATGTATCTGCCTAAAACCCCAACTATGAACGCTATATCCGGACGCGTACAAATTTGAGCATACATAAGACTCTGTTAGGTATCAGTAGCTAAAATACACCTAGAAGGGGGTTGAATAGGTGTAGCAGTCAACGTATCCGCTTTTCGCAAACAACTTATAATGCTGAAAAACCCTCAGTTTAATCGATTAATACAGAAAGAATAATCGATTAACTACAACTTTTTAATCGATTAAAACAGCTCAGATCGCACAAACAGTTTCAGTTTCTTGTACGACAAGCAACTGAGATCGAAGCAAATATACAGAGCTAATAGATATATCAGAGTTACAACAATACAGTATAGAAACAGATTATTACAGCTAATAATACTATACAAAGTAATCGATTAAAGCAATAAAGAGAGTAGGGAAAGAAAAGTGTGCAACAAGGTTTTTATCTTGGTTCGTTTGCGGGTCCACTTGCAAACTACATCCAGGCCCCCCATCTGATCTGGGAGATTTTTCTTCACTATAATCGAAAGAACATTTTACAAACAATTCTTTCAATTATAACACTTAGACACTTTCTTGAAAACTAAAGAACCTTATCCCTTGGTTTGACTC
>NC_032021.1:7502809-7554636 GCF_001865875.1 Lupinus angustifolius
AATGTGATAAATGCAATTAAGTTAAACAAAGCACGATATATTGTGGAGACAAGTCCAAATAATATATGAGTCAATATCTCTTTATTATTTTTGGTTCGTTACACTATATTATAAGAGCGATTTAAACAATATTTCTTTAAAGTTGTTGATACATTTTGTAATAAAAAATAATAAAGATACATTGATTTGTATATTATTTGGATTTTTCCTCATAATATACCATGTTTTTTTAACTTAATTATATTTATCACATTTTTTATTTAAAAGATTACACTTATTTCTTATACAGGTGGTCAGTGTAATGTGTAATGAAATTATAAAAACTAGGGGATGTTTGTGTAGGTGTAGAAAAGTGAGGGGTGATTTATGTGATTTCACTAAAATTCATGAGGTGTCAGTGTAATTTACTTTAAATATATTTATCTATAATTATGAATTGTTATATATGTCTTTATACAAGTTTTTCTCTTGATTTTATCCTAGTTCACTAAATGATAAATTAATATTTTAAAATTAAATAAATTTATTTGAAATCAATAATAAAGATATAGTTTTTTTTGTAATACCAAGGAAGGACATCTATCAATTTTGAGTAAGAAACTAATTCATTTCGTGATTTGTGATAGTCTCTTCTAATAAGTGTTGCTATTAAGAATCGAACTCTCGATCTTTTAATCTTTTTGATATATAATAAAACTTTACAGTACTAGACATTAATTTTGGTTAATAAAAATATAGTTAGGATAATTAGCCTTCAACTATGTAATAATTTCTCATAATTTATAATTTCAATAAATAAGGTAAGACTTTGAACCTACTTGAATTTATAATCTGAATATAAGGACACCAATAACCCTTGATATGAGTAGTGGTCAATGGTGTGAACCTACAGTCTATTTTATTTCTCCAAAAGGATAATCAACAATGACAAAAAACCCAAACAGATAACTGTCTGAAAAAGAACGGAAAGAAATCAAAGTAATATATTGCACCAAGGAGATAAAATATTAAGGAGTCTATGGTACAAGTTTTATGATCTTACCACATTATTTACCATGTTGAGTCCAATTGCAATGGAGAAAATTTTACCCAACTCTCCCTTTAACATAAAAGCATTCTTAATACTGCAAGAAAATTAATTACCCAGACTTCTCAATTTATATATATGGGCACCATTTCAACAATTTAAGCATGCTCAGAATTAAAACCAAGGACTACAATACCAACTATAAGCCAAATTTGTTTAATAACTACTTAATCATCCTCTTCCTGAAATTCTCCTTCCTCATCTTCATACCCCTCATCATCTGCAGTTGCATCTTGGTATTGCTGATACTCAGAAACTAGATCATTCATATTGCTCTCAGCCTCAGTAAACTCCATCTCATCCATACCCTCACCAGTGTACCAGTGCAAGAAAGCCTTTCTGCGGAACATAGCTGTGAATTGCTCACTCACCCTCCTGAACATTTCCTGAATTGAGGTCGAGTTTCCGATGAACGTAGATGCCATCTTCAAACCAGATGGAGGAATATCACATACTGTGGACTTAACATTGTTGGGTATCCACTCTACAAAATATGATGAATTCTTGTTCTGAATATTCAGCATCTGTTCATCAACTTCCTTGGTGCTCATCTTGCCACGGAACATGGCAGATGCAGTTAAGTAACGACCATGTCTAGGATCAGCAGCACACATCATGTTCTTAGCATCCCACATTTGTTGTGTCAATTCGGGAACAGTGAGAGCTCTGTATTGCTGCGACCCACGAGATGTAAGTGGAGCAAATCCAACCATAAAGAAATGTAAACGAGGGAAAGGAATGAGATTCACAGCCAGTTTGCGAAGATCTGAATTGAGTTGACCAGGGAATCGAAGACAACAGGTAACTCCACTCATTGTAGCTGAAATAAGATGGTTCAGATCTCCAACTGTGACAAAAGGACACAAATCCTATGTTAGAAATCAATCAAAGAATTAAAAATAAAAACAGCAGTGGAGGATCTCATTTAGTCCATTTATGAGTTGAGGTTTGGTATTTTGGAGAAGGAGAAAGGAAAATAGAAGATTTAATGGTCATTTCACAAATGTATTTTATAGCTTGTAAGTCTTCCATTTTTTCTTTCTTCCCCTTTAAAACCCAACTCACCTAAGTACCCATAGTGAAATTTAGAAATGGTAGATGTATGCAGTCTTAACCTCACAAGTAAAGAAGCAAAGAATTAACAATAGAAATCATAATATAAATTCAAAACGCTTTAGGTTGAATATTGACTGCCTAACACAATCTTCAACTTTTATCAAGACTTAGACCGACTATGTATAACATCAAGCGCGCATAGTAAAAATAGAGTTCACAATACAAATTTGGAACAGCAATGTTGCATAGAAAAAAGGAAACAGACATAGACTCACAACTAGGAGTGGTGAGTTTAAGAGTTCTGAAGCAGATATCATAGAGGGCTTCATTATCCAAAACCATGCACTCATCTGCATTCTCAACAAGCTGGTGAACAGAGAGTGTTGCATTGTAAGGTTCAACAACAGTATCAGAAACCTTAGGGGAAGGGAATACAGAGAAAGTGAGCATCATTCTATCAGGGTATTCTTCCCTGATCTTTGAAATCAAAAGGGTTCCCATTCCAGAACCAGTTCCACCACCCAAAGAGTGACACACCTGAAACCCTGAAACAATAGACAAAAAATTTCAGTTCAACCATCACACTTAAAACATAGAACAATGCAATTTCAATCAGAAACCACACTCTAATCAAATAAACACCATATTCAAATAATGTAACATCTCAACAAATCATAAACATTTGTTATTTCTGCATATTTCATTTCCAAATCTCACAAATTACCCTATCCATCAGATAATCATAATGCACAATAAATAGTTTAAGTACAAACAAATCAACAAGACTTTCAATCCTTAAATTCATAACTTTAATTCATGATTCATGAAATTATAAGAATTACAGAAACTAACATAATTAACTGACGATTACAATTTCAAAAAACTATGACAATTATTTTCTAAAATCAGTAACTAATAGAAAAAACTGCTTGCATATTCAAAAATTGAAATAAAATTGTCAGAAAATTCAAAACAAATCTAAAGAGCATTTGAGAAGAATCAAACAAATAAAAAATAAACAAGTTTTGAGTAAATAATTATATATACCTTGAAGACAATCACAATTCTCAGCCTCTTTCCTCACAACATCAAGAACCGAATCAATTAACTCAGCACCTTCAGTGTAATGCCCCTTAGCCCAATTATTCCCTGCCCCAGACTGCCCAAACACGAAGTTATCAGGTCGGAATATCTGACCGTACTGACCGGACCTCACACTATCCATCGTACCAGGTTCCAAGTCCATCAGAACAGCGCGTGGTACAAACCTCCCACAACTCGCTTCGTTGTAGTACACATTGACTCGTTCGAGTTGCAACTCGGTGTCGCCGCTGTACCTTCCGGTGGGATCGATGCCATGCTCTGCGCACACCACTTCCCAGAACTTTGCTCCGATCTGGTTCCCGCATTGTCCTCCTTGAATGTGAAGAATCTCTCTCATCTTTGAAGGTGTGTTGGATGACCGAGTTTTAGTGAGAGAGTGAGTCAGTGAGTAAATGAACTCGGTTGAGGAATGAAAGAGGATAGAGTTTCTTATTTTATAGGTGGGTGGTGACGGTGTTTAACGGAGTTAAATGGGATGTAGGGGTTAACGGGGAAATTGACGGTGACGTTTGGTTTTGGGGGGAATTTAAAGTTTAAAATTTGACTATGAATTGGGAGTTATCATGTGTGATCGAGTTTTGGTTATTTGCCTGCTGGGTCACCCACTTGTAGCTCAAGTCAAAATGAGAAGAAAATCAATATATTTAGACACTATATAAGTATGATATATTTCATCTATCATTCATATTTAATTATTTTTATATTTCAAAATACAATACATATAAATAATACAATATGTATTGATTGTGTATAAATCTTTATACCACAATAAATAAATATATATTATTTAAACATTAGCTTAAGAAAAGAATGTAGGTATTGTCACTGCATCATCAATCAACTATTTATGTTTAATTATTATTGATTTTTTCAAAAAAATATAAATGAATGATATATTAATAGTGTAACATTTATTATGTTGTTTCATTATTCATTAAAATAAAATATGTAATGATTGTATATAAATATTTTTGATACTTACATTGAAGCATATCTTTTATGATGTTTCATTAAAGGACCAAAAACTACCATTGAAGCCTACATTTATTTTATTGCTTGCAATTTGCAGAATGACTTCCACAGTGATTTGACTCCTGCAGTACTTTCACAACTAACCTAATTGCTTATGCAAGTTTAGTGTGTCTAAAGGTTGGGGGATAACCAAGAAGTCACAGCAAAATTAGAAGTTTTACTTCTCACATTGTTTCATTAATCTCATAGATAGAGCCTTCACCAATAATTATTTTATGCATGACTGCTAGTTCAGTTCTAAGTCATAACTCTCATTTGAATTTGGAGATCACAATATGTATTTTTAGTCTTAAAAAAATAAAGATGATGTTTCTCATTAAAAGAAGAGAATATTATCAACTAACAACTTTTTTTTTTTAGCTTTAAGTCTAAGAATATTACGATATAAAACATGAGTTGAGATTATTACTGTTGGTAATATTTATGATCCTGTAAAGTTAGAGTTTCACTAGGTTTATGCTTTGTTTTCCCCAACATACATGACATTATATGTTAACTAAACTTAACCTCGATCTTAGTCATGACACTTACCCGAATTCAAGCTTGACGTTGGCCTACGTTTGTCCTCAATATAAGGTCAAACCTGAACCTGACATCGACCTTAAGTCTAACATTAATATTGATATGAGTGTCAACCCGAGACTAATGTCAGAGTTGACCCTTGGGTTGATGTCTACCCTAAATGGATGTTAAGATCGATATTCGTTCATAAAAATACTTTATTGAGTGGTCAAATTAGTTTATAATAAGTAAATCATAGACAAGTTATATTTATTCAATAGATTTTATGTGAATTGTGACCAATGTTTGAGTTGAGGTTGGGGTTGATGTTCAACTTGATGGGATGTTAGGGTTTAGCTCCAAGGTTAGTGTTGGTGTCAACCCATGATCAATATCAAGGTTCCATTGCTAGTTAGGGTCGAGCTAGCAGATATCGAGGTCAAGTCTAAACCAATGTGAGAATAAAACTTGAGTTGATGTTGAGATCATTGTTGATGTTAAGATTGTGCTTAGGGCAATGTGAGGAGGGGTATGAATGTTGAGATCGTTTTAACCAATTAGTCATAATCATACTTAAATTCCATAATAATCAACCATTTATTACTCATTGGATTTGATAACAAAGTATTATCATCTTAGTAAAATAAAAACATACGTAGGAATGTTAGTCTTTCTAATTTAGTGAATAACATTTAGACTATGTAATAAGATACTAATCTTTTTTTTAAGGGTCAAAATACTTATGGAGAGTATATCTATGATTTTTCTTATAAAAATATTATATGTAAATTATTTAAGAAATTTTTTAATTTGTCTTAGGACACATGGCACATTTTAACTTAGCCAACAAATATGTTTGTATTAGAGATTGATGAACATTTTTCAATATAATCTTATTTTATAAATGCACTAATTCTCAACTTGGAATTATTATCTTTTGGATAAATTAAAATGTGACATATAATAATAATATACAATAGAAAAACATTATTTAATTGATACTAGTAATCAATATCTAATTAGTCGTTGACATATAGTGGTTAGGTCAAGCTAGACTCATATATTATATAAAATTGAAGAGTAATATTTGATTCTTATAACGATATTTGTTGGAGGAATAATCACAATATTTTGAAGGGGTTAATCTCTCCTCCAACATACGAAAGAAACCCAAGAAAAAACTAATCTTCCATAAAAATTTAACCACTTACCTCAAATATATTATCCTATTGATATGATTTCATTATCAATCCCCAATGTATAGCTACACTATAACATGTAAATGAAAACACATACTTTTTTTAATGATATAGTGAAATTGGGTTAAAATTATATAAGATAAATCCACAAGTTACTTAAATTTTCACTTAATTCTTAATCTTGTTACTTTGATTCATACATCACTAAAATTCTTTAATAGGTATTTATAGTAAAAGGTATATTTATAGTAAAAAGTGAAAGTATTGTTTATCCTTGGCTAGATTTAAGAAGGTAATCTGAAAGGTTCACCATGGACATGCAATTCATAAATTGGACCATATATAAGACATTCCTCTCTTTGTGGACATGATCATTCATTGAAGTTTAAGGTAGTTTCAACCTTTGTTTCCTCCCTCAAATTTCTCTTACCCTCCTTTTTTATCTCTATGCTCTCACTACCTTCCCTAAAATAAGGATCTCTTCCCTTATCTCTATGTTATCTCTTTCTGTCTCATCTTCTTCTCTTCTTTTTTTCATTTCTGTTAGGCTTTCTCTACCATAGCAGCAACATGGTACGTTTTCTCCATGTCTCTATCTCCCTCTACCTCAAATTCTTATCATTTACTTTCTTGCTAATTTTTTGTTGATCATAAAAGTAAAATATGAATTATATATATATGTATTAATTTTATAATCTCTAACCAATGATAATGAAAAGATACAATATTCTTTTCATTTTGACATAGAAGATGTACTCACCTTTTAATGTGTCATTTATTGGTATTTATAGCAGAAATTTAGAATAGCTTATTCTGAATATGCGGCATAATACAAACTAGAGCAATTTGAGAAAATGGTTACATAAGGATGAGTATGGTTTTTCATAGCACCATTAAGAGTAGCCAATTCTACAATTATTAGCTGAATCACACTGAAGAAAATTTTGGATTTAATTTGTTCATAATCTTGCTATCTATATCAAGCATGTGATTTCACAAAGTCTTGTTACGTATCTAAAATGCCTTGTTCACTAACTTGGTTATGCCACATTACCATTACATTGAATGGAAAATTTTGTGTAATGCATGTATATATCATAAAGATTCGAATAAAGTTTGCAACTGTTTAATTTTCACTTTTCATTTGGGTTTAGCATCGACTATGGATCGTATTATATATATATTTCTTATTTATGAAAAATGTAACTTTGAATTAGGCGAATGCGGCTTCTGGAATGGCTGTTAGTGATGAATGTAAGCTGAAATTCTTGGAGTTAAAGGCAAAGAGGAATTATCGTTTCATTGTGTTCAAGATTGAGAATCAAGAAGTGGTGGTGGACAAAGTTGGAAGTCCACAAGAAACCTATGATGACTTCACTGCATCTCTGCCTCATGATGAGTGTCGTTATGCTGTCTTTGATTTTGATTTCACAACTATTGAGAATGTCCAGAAAAGCAAGATTTTCTTCATTGCATGGTAATTGACGATCACCAAGTTCATGTAAACATGGTAAAATCCATAGCATGTTTTAGTTATTAGGCAATGAGCCTCTACATACTGGTAAGGTTGAGTGCCTTTGACTTAGAGGTCATCGGATCAAATCCTAAAAACAATATTTTCATTTGTGATAATAAGATTGCCTACATCTACCTCTCAGACTCACTAGGTGAGTGTCTTTGCATTAAGCAACTATTTTTATGTTTAAGTTATCATGGTCGTTTTGTGGTTACAATTACAATGCAGCCGCAATTGCGGCCACAATTCCTGTTGCAAATACAATATTACAGTCATAATTATAGTTGCCCAGTGTGGTTTAAAATATCTGTTGCTCATGGAAATGGAAATGAATACAACATAATGTAGAAAATATTTCTACTGTAAGGTGCTTAGCCTATATAAAAAGTTCATTAGTTTTCTGTTGGGCAATGAAACTGTAGGAATATTTAGAATTACTATCAGTGGTACACATTGAAATTGAGGACTTCAGTTTTGATGTCATGAGCATAATTAGAATTTTTACAAGGTCTCAACCTAAGAGCATATATTTATTGAAATGAATGAAATCATCAATGCCCAGATATTTAACTTGATTTTACTATATCTTACAAAGTAGGGCTCCAGATATATCAAAAGTGAGACACAAAATGGTGTATGCTAGCTCCAAGGACAGATTCAAGAGAGAACTTGATGGAATTCAAGTTGAGTTACAAGCAACAGATCCAAGTGAAATGAGCATTGACATCATTAAAGGCAGGGCAATATAATATGTATCATCTAGTTATCCAATTCCATAGTTCTTTGCTTTTTCCTTTTCATACTTTATATATCTTCTTTCTTGTGGAATGGCTTATATTTTAAACATTTAGTTTCATGTAAAATTATGAGAATCCTATTGTTTGTCATGAATGCTACATTCTTCTTGCTTTAAAAATTCCAACTGCGTTTCTGTGTAACGTACTTCTTGCTTATCCTTTTTTTTCTTTCCATTTTTTAAACTTGCAATGGGTTAAAATTTAAAGTAGCAGAAATTGCTAGATATGTAAATGGTTGATATATACTATTGTTTTCTTTCTTCTACACTCTTGCTACTAATTTGAAATATATTATTTTGGGATAAAACCATTCAGTTTTATTTAATGTAATCTAGTGTAGCAAAACAAATTACATATGGCATGACACATAAAACCTAAATATCTACAAAAAAGAAAATTCCCTTAAACTTTATTTTTAACCGAGTGCATTATCGAAAAATTATTATTTAATACTATGAACAAATATTTTGAAACAAGTTATTATTAACGTTGAGCAAAGTATGTTTATGAAGATATTGGGCAAACACTTGAATGAAAAGTTGTGATGTTTTTTTGATATATCTAATGGTATCTTTCCCTTCTTTTGGGTAAGGAATTGTTTTCGGGGTGCATAACTGTGACTCCTATCAAGTGACATTCCGGTAATTGAACATTTAATTTGTTTGGAACGTTATGGTGCTTTACCACAAAATGGTGGTGGTAAACCACAAAATGATGATCTTGCCACCAACAACTTGACAATTATGGCAGAACATGCTGGATATGAGCGTGGCGGTGTTTCCATCGATGGTTGTGGTTTAGATTAAGATGGAGTGTGTTGCATTGCAGAACAGAATTCAAGGAAGTGATTGTGGTGTTTGAAAGAGAGTAAAATGAGAAAGAGAGAAGAATTGGTATGAGTTTTTTACTATTAAAAATTGAATTTATTATTCAGTGAGAGAGAATGTATAGCCATTTATTGTTGATCTAAAAGAGTTACTCCTTAGAAAAACCCTACTTAATCAGTCACTAAAAAACTAAAGAATAAATTGTACAAACCATAGTGTTATTTAAACATGATCAAACATAAACAAAAAATGACTTTTTGATTCATATGATATAGAACCAAAATGATATATGATAAAAATTTCATTTTTTTATTACTCTGCGTTTTGATAAGCGTTGCTAATATTTACTTTCCCCAACAAAATGAAAGCAGGGAAATTTACATAATGTACAAGATTGAAGCTTAATAACAAGTAGAAATTTGATTAACTTGTTACGTGAAGATTGTTGAATTGCTACCTCAAAATTCTTACGCACTTTCACGTGCTGAAAAAGAAGACCAATAAGCCTTACCATAAGTTATCCAAATAATTGTACAAGCCCTTTCATGTTTCAACTTTCAAATAATGAATGATACTGTTGTTCTTTTATTTTCCTTTCTCCTTACCAAACCTAGAAGGCTTGGTAATTCCAATTAATAATCTAGTCAGATTCACATCATACTGTAGAAATTATTCAAAGATTCTAGGAATTGAGACACGATTAGCTCGATGTAGGATCCGCCCACAGTCCCAACCTTTACCCTGCCCCTGTTCTATAGCAGACAACAAAATTTGTAGCAAGTTGGAGGCATCTTCCTCGAATGCTAGTTCCAAGTTTGTCTGAGGAAGTGGAAGATGAGTAGGATAATGGCTCCAGCTCATAGATCTGGTTCTGCCACCACTACTTCTCTTCGGAGAAAACTGATTTTGCCGCAATAATGAATCTGGTCTAGTACCAATTATGTGTACAACCCCTTGATCAGTGTCAGCGTGTATTATATTCTCTAATCCGATCTCCCATTCAATTATCCACTCCAAATCAGCAGGGATGCCACAAAAATCTGGCTTCCCCAATTTTACCAAACTGAGACTGAATACGCTCAATACAAATCTTTCTGTTACGACAACAAACTTACCAGCTTCTTTAAGGGCCTTGCAAGCAATAAACTTGTCATCTTTGAACCTTAAGCCATCATCAGTCTCCATAAGGACGGATGCTCCAACTGCTTCTTCCCATGAATAAGGTCTTAGCGGAAGTTCACGGCTTAGTGGCCTTGGAAGCCGGATCCGATAGCAGTGCGATCTTAACTGATTGGGTTTACTGCGGTTTCTAATACTGAGTGCAGTTTTGCCAGTAACTTCAAGTATACTAGCCGCCGGTTTTGCCACAAGTCCTGTAATCCCTAAAGCAACTCCTGCATTGAAGAAAAAAAAGCAAAAAACAGAGTTAGTAGCCATGAAAAGTAAAATTAATCTCTCAAGCAACCATTGCTACTGGCAGGTCTTAAAGTTGCTTCAAATTTATAGGAAGAGTTCAAACCAATTCAGTAAACTTGATTTACCCGAGAGAACACCAGGTAGACCATGCCTCTCTGCTCCTCTTATAGGTGACTGGAGAAGACCAGTGAGTCCCTGTAAACAACAAAGGTGAGAACAACTCACTTAATGGAATATATAAAACCTATAGATTAAGCTTTAAGTGTAAAAGGATATGCATTTGTTTTCATGTTGTATTTTCTAGCAACTACAAAGTCAGAGCTCCATTCACATCACACCCATTAAGGGCATGTTTGTGAGATGGGTTTTGGAGGGGAAGGAAGGGAAAGTAAAAGCTTGAGAGCCATGAAATATACTGGTGAGATATGGCTCTGAAGCCTTCCCTTTCTATTCCTTCCCCTCCAAAACTCAACTCACAAACTGACCCTAAAGGAAATGAGTTGAAGTGAGGCTTAACAAAAGTAGGAATTGGAACATCAATGAATATTCAGTGGTCCATCAAGATCCCTTTACAATTTATTAAACATGGGACAGGACCCTACATGCCCCTGTTAATTTGTGTCTGATAGAAAAGGCAACATAATTTTCTGCAGAGCTCAACTTGCATCAAAAGAAATAATGTTTATTGCCTTGAGATAACCTACCAACTTTTATTTAGAAACATCAATACCCATCATATAATTTTACACTGTGTCATATCTAAACCTGAACTTGTTAAAAATGTATAGTGTGTTGCTGTTTTTTGGCACACAGGACAAAGGAAGGGGGAGTAGAACATACTAGAGAAATCACAATTGTTAGACAGTTATAACAAGAAATCATTCACAAACCTCTAAAACTTCATTAATTACGCCTTTACTATCTGAAGATACAGTTGCCTGGTGATTTTGCGTCCTCGAAACTGCTTGGTCATCATATGTAAATGCAACAATACCCTAGGGAAATAAAAAGAAAAAAAACAAGAGGCTAGCAATGGTTAAAGTCAATCTTATAAATCAACCTATGATTGTATTGAAGCAAAAAACACCTTGCGTGCAGCTTTACTGAATTGAGAGGTCGCATCACTAATAGCATACACTGTGTTGCTTAATAGACTAGTGGTGCCTTGGGCCATGCCAATAATAAGTCCAGTAGGGCTCTGCATATTTAATCAATAGAGCTAAATTAATTAGTCCATGATCTAAAAAATAAGTAAATAGAAGTGGCAGCAGAATTAAGACTTACCTGCATAATGCTCTTTTTAGGGACAGACAAGAAATCTCTAATGCCAAGACCCATACTCCTAGCAAAACCCAAGGGATTACCAATTACACCAGCAGAACCGAACAGCTGCAAATATAGAAAAAGGTAAAAGGTTGTTATACAGCTTAGTGACATTGGGTTATCTAATGCATGGCAGTAAGCTTCAGTACAAATTACAAATTTAATGAAGAAGCACTCATTATGTTTCCTGTAATCTTATTAGTCATCAAGTTGTGTATAAGGAACTTAACAATTCAACAAGATGCAAATAAAAATACTTCGAAAGAAGTTTTGACCCAGATTAAAATTTATAGAGAAAAGAGTTACGTTAAGGATAATAGATTCTAAGAAGAATGAACAAGTTATAGAATTGATTTAGATAATTGACAAGAAAATGATAATATCAGGCATTCATCCTTATTTCATGTTTCTAGTGGGAATACTAAAGAAACCAACAAAGCTTGCTATGTAAACTAACCCATTACCTTGTAAGTCTCATGAAGCAGTTGGCGATTGTAATGCCTAATTAAAATCTCCTGAACGGATTCCCAACTGGCCATATGATGTGCAATAGTTAAATCTTTTAGATAAATGTGTGCTCCCTCAACATCAGCAAGAGCCATAAGCCCTCTCTGTAATTATTTATAATCAATTGTCAAAATAACAAACATTACAATCGAGTAGAACATGTATTCATATATGTCTGAAACTTTAAAGCATTAAAAATGTTGAACATCATGAAATGCATTGAATAACAATTGTGAAATTTATTGTACAAAAAGAATGCTGCCTAAGTTTATGAGATCTATTCATTATTCGTACAGTTAAACCTTTGCAATGCAGTATGAGGAATGAATATTATTTTTTCCTATTTCATGTGCAAATAGGATTTAGGGTTCATTACTTTTAGTAATCTAATTTTCCAAATTCGTTCACTTTTTATCTTAATGTTGAGATGTCTTGTGCAAGTTAAAATGGCTAATATGATATTCTCAGTGAATTTGAATTACAAGATTTTTTAGCTTCTTGGGATATTTTTACGTTATCACTTGCAAATAGAATGTGAGGCACAGAAGGAATCCTCAAGGAAAGGCTGATGATTATGAGATAGTGGGTCGTTGAGACTGTTCTGATCTAGATGATGGTAATATAAGAGTGAGAGATTCCTTAGATTGTAAAAAAGCTGACAAAAACTAAAACTTGAGATGATGAGTAAGAACACGCGCAAGAGGAAAACCCCAATTACTAAGAACGGAAACAAGTGATTAGCACATTGCATCGGAGTGATATTCTTAATAGAAGAATGGGTTGTGAACTGCCTGTGGTACAAGTGTATTGTACAATAGAATACCAAGTACAGAATGTACATGAAATCAGATAAATTAGAATAGACAAAAGTAATAGCTTCTTCAGAGATGCCAAGGTTGGACCTTAAACAGAGGAAAAATAATACATAATACGTCATTATTCAATGGTCTACACAACAGATTTTAGATGTTAACGTTCTTTATGTCGGCACACAATTTTAATGTGTTATGTGAAAGCTAAATGTTTTTGCATGACTTTCATGTTAGTTTATGGATTCTTGAAGAGCCTGCTGACAATAGATTGGGATATCAGTTGTCTGGGCCATGGTTATCTTATCTTCGTTGGCATAAAATCCGCTCGTTTCTCACCTATGGACTACAGTCTAATTACTTGAACTCTCATTCATACTCTTGCAATGGAACTGGAACTAACGAACACATGAAAAATAAAAATAAAAATAAAAATAAAAATAAAAAGGATATTAGTTACATGGATAAGAAATTCCTTGGATGTGAGAATCCGATTGCGAAGCATCCATGGGGCACTGGAAAAACTGCACATTTATAATTTATGACAAGTAGGTCAGTAAATAGTAGACACAGAAGACTGAAAACTCTAGTTGGAATAAACATAAGAACAAGCAACTGACCTTAAAGTCAATTTGATTGGTGCCAATTCAAGCATTTCAATATAAATTTTCTTCTGGGTTCTGGCCCTCAGATAAATTTCTTGCCATGGGGCCCCTATTGGAACTATGGAAGGCAATGACACAATCTTCTTAGTTTTTTGATTGAACATAGGAGCAATTATTGGAGGGCACAGGTAAGCAGTTAATCTAGGATTCTCACTATTTTGAACAAATGGGGAGGAATCTGTAAGTGATACCCCATCATAGTAATCTGAGGATGGCATGATTCCATACTGCAGCCCTAAAGAGACATTTGTAAAGAATTCAAATAAGCTTAATATGACTTCTTGTTCAATCTCAAGTCGGAAATCTGCCATCCTGCATATTAAGATAAGACATAAACAAAACGAAACACCAGAAGCAGTAGACTGTAAAGATGCAACAAACAGAGAATATATAGACCTCAGTTTTATGTATTCAAATGAAATAAATGAAACATCTTTCTTCCTCCACTTTGATATTTCTAGGCAGAAAACAGGAGTAGTAGAGCTGCTGCTATTCATTTGATTTGATTTTTCAATTCTTGTTTTTGCAACATCATCCCTAGATTTCACATTGTCAACTTGGCAAGATCTGTTTCCACCATCGAAAGACAACATAACTGGATGTGGAGTAGAGGGCAACTGGTTATCAATTTGTAAGAAGGATAACTGCAAGAAAAGACTTTGGCGATCCAAACTTTGTAACAGACCGATCTGTATATCCTTGATACAGGCAAAAAGCAATTCCTGCAGAAATAAAAGTGCAATAAACACGGGTTGAAGAGATAGAATAAATCCAAAAACGAGAGTAGTCAGTTTAATTACCTGTGGGTAAGAGTTAATCAAAGAAATCCCAATATGTGGAACAAATATTGATATTTTCTCCTTGTACTCTGAAGGCCTAACTTGTTTGTTATCATATAACCTTTTCTCTGCAGTATGTGGGACACTTGATTTCTTCACATCATTAAAAATGTGGTAATTTGAATCAAGAACACTAAGGACCTGCAAGAATAAAACATTATCCATGAGGGCAAGGCATATATGACTTTTCAAGTCAGATATATGAAATAAAACTACTATGAACTCACCTTTGTTGCTCCCTCAGCATGAACTGATATAAAGAAAGTCCTCTCTGGTTTCTGGAATCAATACTTACTTACATAAGACACCATTAGAAACAACAGAAACTAGACTTGATTGCATGAATTTTATATTTTATCAATTCTACAAACTTTAAACTTGTATTCAGTCAACAATAGACAATACTTGTGAATTGCTATATATATTTATTTATTTATTTGTAGAATCTTACGAGCCGTGTTACGATCCTATGTTTACAATCTTTGGTTGCCCTCCCGATCCTAAGTAAAATCTCAATTTTAACTACCTTGCTTGTGATTGATTCTGAAGGGCTTGAAAAGTGAG
Source organism: Lupinus angustifolius (assembly GCF_001865875.1). Taxonomy (NCBI): domain Eukaryota; kingdom Viridiplantae; phylum Streptophyta; class Magnoliopsida; order Fabales; family Fabaceae; genus Lupinus; species Lupinus angustifolius. Next base: position 7,518,052 of record NC_032021.1, read on the forward strand.
GGAAAGTGAAGGAAAGAGAAACAAAAGGAAAAGAGATACAGAAAGGAGAGAAAGATACTGTGAAACTGAATTATTAGCTGTCATTAATTGAATGAGATGAACAGATCTCAGCAAATATATGCCTAGAACTGGTCTGCAAGCTATACAATCTAGCAGAACATTACAGTCCCATATTAGTAAAACAGAATCTAACTGACATGACGTCAACTACTCAACTCAATACTCTAGTGTTGATAGATTACAAATATCAAACCCTTGTTAGGGATTGGTAAAGCTATTTAGAGAAAGTTTCCTTTTCTTTTTATTGTCAGAATTAAATAATAAAGGACGGCATAGTGCACGAGGTTCCCACCTGGTGGGGTCTTGTGAGGTATGCAATCTCACCTCTGCAAGTGGAGAGGTTGTTTCTACGATTTGAACCCATGATCTCCAGGTCGCAAGGCAACAACCTTACGGTTGCCCTAAGGCTAACCCTCTAAAAATGAAGCCTAGTCTATAAGGCTCCCCATTGGAGGAGATTACTGGCGATAAGAAAACAATATCCACAGGTTGATCATCTATCACTGATCCTGCCCAATCTACACCTGTACAAGCAACAATGTCTGCATTGTCCCTATTGTCATAGGACATCCTTTTCCAAGAGAACCCTCAATATCGAAGCAAATTTATCCCAATGAATGTCACAAGGAGAATTGAGAAAGTAACTCACAAGACTCTTACTGATACTTCCAAACCAAGGACTTATGCTAGTTGCAGTATTTCCTTAGGATTGAAGTTGGTCAATCAAAAGCTAACATTGGCATTTTCTTAAAGGAAGTGTGCCCTTGACATAATGGAAGAATTTGGGATACTATATTGTAAACCAATCAATACTCCTACGAAACTAATTGGTGTGTACACATAATTTGGGATACTAAGGAGCTTACACACCAAAACAACCCATCAGGCTGCCATCCAACTCATTGGTGTGTACACATCCAACCAATCAATCATCTTCACAATTCATATATGGTTTCAAACAATATAATTTGGTTTGATTTGGCAGAGCAATTTTAGTACTACAACAGTTTTGTACGACTTTAAGTGAAGCTAACAACTCGATGACCTTCCATCACACGGCCCAAGACCCAAATCTCTAAATGAACTTCCAAGGATGATATAGGTATGTCATAGAAGTACACTGTGGATATGTTAAATTCCAAACCTGTTCTATGGATCCAAATGTAAAACTTCTATAAGATAGGGGGAGGGGACCACTAACAAATGTAGGATGTATGGGACAGGTTGGGACTTGGGGTGGTTTAACACAGCTCAATCCAACCAGATCTTTTGACTAGGACAATTTTTAAGACTCAAACCTAGCTCAGTCCAGGTCCAATTAATGACCAGGCTATAGGTTGACTCAATATTTAGATAGTGAATAAATTTGGACACTGGACGTAGAAAAGTCATACAGTTTTAGAATGAAGAAACTAAAACCAAGGGATGGTTTAAAACACAAATTAAAACTAAGGAAATAGCGCATCTCTCATTGCCTAAAATTTTAATGAGACCTTGGTAGAAAAAAGTCTTTCATTGTCTAAAGTTTTAATGAGACCTTGGCAGAAAAAAGTTGTAACGCAAGTTTAACTAGTACAAAAGGAAGATAATGTCAAAATACAATGGTTTACCTCCGAGGTTGGTGGCAAGTAGACAGGCATATATTCTTTCACATCATCAAGGGTGTATAACCCAAGAACTCTCTCTCCGGGTACCTTGATGATGGTAACAAACATTCTCAGGTCAAGTAATTGGAAGTTTCAAAAGTTATTGAAATTAAAAATAAAAAGGAAATGAATGGTTTACCTCCACAGTAAGGCGATGAGGATAATAGGGTTCATCCCAAGTGTAAGGGTAAGAGGAATAAGAGTGAATTACTGTGTCAAACATTTCACACTTCTGCTGATATATTCGCATTCTCTAAAAAGTATAAAGAAAAAGACAAATTTCAATTAGCAATGCACTGAAAATAGCATACAACAAACATGCTCTTCCGGTACATGGATTTAATTTTTAACAACTGCATAAGTTATGTACAGTCAGCACATAATTTATCAGCCATTGATCAAGGAACAATAAATGCTTTGCCTGTGAAACAAATGGAAATACTTTTTAATCGGTTTTATCATTTAAAAAAAAATCATTATACAAATTTGAATATATATTAATTATCCAAGTAATCACTTAGGTATGTGCAGTAATATGGAAAATTTGCTCCTATTATTATTTTGGTTTCATAGTACAAATTAGGAGATTTTATATCAATTAGGAGGTAATCTACATGTTCACTTATTTCCTTAATTAGGTCATTCTTAGTATAGTCCCTGGTTGCATTTTTATTCAAGCAATAAAATTATTATTCTTCTCCTTTCAAGTTGGTATCAGAGCATCTAATTCTACGACTCTGTTTCCACACTTTAAAAACCTTAGCCGTTCTTATTACGACCTTTTTCGTTGTGTCTTGCCTTGACTACGGTTCCACTTGTCTTTGGAACCCCTAGTTACCATACGGACATTGTTGTCTATTTGTTTTTTATTTTCAGGTTCATTATGTCTGAAGAGAAATCTGTCTCTATTCCACCCTTGACCCACGATGATCTTCCAATATTGCAAGGGTCATATCAACTGGATGGGTGTAGATACCTCCAATGGGCTCAATTTGTCTGTACTACATTCAGAGTACACAAGAGGATTAATCATATTGAAGGAAAGGCCCCTATTGAGACTGACTCACAATATGATATGTGGATTGATGATGATTCTCTCATTATGACCTGGTTTTGGCATTCTATGATTCCGAAGATTAGCCGAAACTATGTTTTTTCCTACTGCTTGGGAGATTTGAAAAAAATTGGCCGACACATATTCTATGAACATGATCTCTTAGCCTGTTATGAATTGGAAAATAGAATTTTCATTTCTAAGCAAGAAAACCTGTCTAGAATATTATGGGATCCTTAATGGTGTTTGGAAAGAATTGAATCAAGTGCAGTAGTGTAACTGTAAAACTAGAGACAAACCTCCTTCGTGAAATTATCAATTCTATATGGCATATACCCTGTATCATCATCCGACAAAAGAATCAAATTGGTCCCTGAGTTTCCCTTGAATCTTCCAACATTTTTTTCATCTAGCATTGATATGTCAGCATTCTGCACTTCAACTCGTATCATGTTTGAAGTGCCAGACACAAAGTTCCTCATTTTCAGTTGTGTATCACCAAGATGATCTGGTAAGAAGCTGCCAGACCACTGCCATCCAGATTCATTATAACAGACTGAAACAAGCAACTCCCTGCAACACATATTATAATCCAAGAAGCTTGAATAAATGGAAGAGATAAAGAAAATATATCCTTCAAACTACATACCTAATTTTATGAACACTGATATTAAAGGGTTTATTGTAAAGTTTGAAATTTATATTTTTAAAAATCATATTGCACAGTTTTGGTTGAAATACTTTGCATTAAAGAGCTAAGAAACATAAAGAAACAAAGTGTAAAAACCAAACTAATAGAGTTCTTCTACATTAAATGAAGTACAAAATGATCTTCCTATTATTTAGTTTTATGAGCATTACCTATGAACTACTTAAAGAGTTGATGATGTATGTGAAAATGTATCATATTTAGTCCCTATTTTACATGCAAATTCCCTCTAAATTGTGATTTTAATTAATATTTGTTGCATTTTTACTTAGTTAAGATTAAGCATGGGTTATTTTCTGTTTTGCGCAAATTTAATTAAAAGAAGTTTAAATAAAGATCAATATAATGAAAGATGATTTGATGACGGTGACCCACTTGCTAGAGTATGAGATAAAGGGAAGATAATATAATATTTAAATTGGATTTAGTCTGATTGGATTTGATAAATCATATTGACAAAGATACATCCAATTGTCTAATAATGAAAAGATGATGAACAGATTTTATTAGATTTCTCTTCCCATTTTGTGTGGGCTGGGACACCAAAATGATTCCTCTAGTAAATAAATGCCTTGTAACCTCATGTAAACATAGAATTTTAGCATTCTTTCCTTTGTTATAGAGAATAGTATTTATGTATAATGTATTACTTCCTTCTTTCTTCAATAAAAATGACCTTTTGCTTCTCTATTAGCATGGATGAGTAGTTCTGTTAGTTTCTGCATTAACCGCTATGTCCCTTGACGATTAAGTGCTCAGTTGTTTCTTTAGCCACCCTATGAGTTTTATGGTTCAGATGCTAGTAAAATTGATATTGTGGATTTACTGGCCATAAGTTCACATGACTTAGGTAGATTGGGATTGAGAGGAGAATCTAACAACCAGACCTATATCATTTGAGCTTGTCTTAGATCACAAGAGTAGTTCTAGGACTATCGAGGACCTTTATCAGGTTTCCATTGAGAGATTGATAGAGAGACCAAGTAAGGGATCCAATTAAAGACTATACTACGAGAGTAAGTACAATTTTTCAATCTTCAATTGGGTGGCTAACCTCCACATATTCATGTAAGGATTGCGACAACAAGGATTCATCGAAGTCAAGGGATAACCTCTTCCCGAAAACAATTTGCTTATCTTAAATTCAATCTCATTATCTTTTGATTTATTTTCTGTTTATTTAATTTATTCAAGACCAACTTGAGAATAAAAGATGGAGTCTTAGAGGATTTTCTTAATGCAATAGGACTACACCAAGAGTCAACATTGAGCCCCTACTTTTACATTGTCCTGGATGTGCTTACCGAACATATCCAAGAGCCAATGCCACAAAGCATGCATTTTGAGGATGATATTTTCTTAGCCAGAGCTTTGAGAGAGCAATCAAATGAGAAGTTAGAAATCTGGAGACAAACTTTTAAAGTACATGGTTTTCCTATAAGTCGAAATAAGACGGAGTATAGGAAGTGCAAGTTTAGCAAGAAGCAGACAAACCTTACTATAGAGGTAAAAATAGGGGATCATATCATATTACAACTCACTAAATTTGTATATCTTGGGTCAAATGGTCAATCATACAAGACAATGAAAAAATTGACGAAGATATAAACCATAGGAATCAAGCGGTTGGATGAAATGATAGAGTCTTCAAGTGTGACATGTGATAAAAATGTACCACTCCATCTTAAGGGTAAGTTTTAGCACACAACTATAAGACCGACAATGTTATATGAGACTGAATGTTGGTTGGTAAACTAACAACAAGAGAATAAACTCCATATAACAGAGATACGGATGTTGCGTTGGATGAATGGACATACTAGATAAGATAGAATTATAAATAAATGCAATAAAGAAACCTAAAAGGGATGGAAATTATATCCGAATGGCTTGAGTAGTTTGTGTACTCAGCTTCTCTATTTATAATAAATGTATACATGCATAATTCGCTTTACTTAGGGAAAAGAATAAAAAAGATAATTACATAATCATATCCTAATCAATAACAAAATATATTCTAATCAATAAAAAAATTAGATAATGATAACAATAATATTGATAAATCTCAACAAGTAAAAAGTTGGAGTAACTTCTATTGTAAAAAAGATAGTAGAATCGTGTCTTAAGTGATTTGATTTGGACAAGTGTGGAGGAGACCAGTAGAAACCCCCATAAAGAGAGTAAATCAAATAAAGGTTAGTCAAATTCCTAGAAGAAGAGTGAAGCCAAGAAAAACCATAGAAAGAATGATTAAGAAAGATTTAGAGATCAATTCTTTATGAATGAACATGATTTTATGATAGAACATTTTGACATCGTTTGATCAACGTAGACATGTAGTCGACCCTACTTTATAAGAATAAAGTTTGATTTTGTTTGTTGTATCTAATCTATTCAATCATTATTTCATTTTATAATTAAATTAAATTAAATCAAATACTATTTAAGAATAATCAAGATATATCCCAGTCGCTTTGGGTACAAGTTTGAGCTCATCAGTGGACAAGTTTAAATAAAAAACCTAATGAAACAACAGGCGGACAACCATAATCCACATAAGACAAACATGCCCTCTCCAAAATCATCAGATAATTTATTCATTCAATGGAAGCATTTTGAAAAACATGTTGATTTAAATGCAAAACATATAACTCCATATGCGGGTGGTAGCAACTAAACTTGTCAAGATAAAAGACAAGACACAAACTATCCAACATACATACCTGGTCGTATCTGTCCAGTGAAGATGAGCATGTTCTCCTATTCCTAAATATAACATGACATCAGTTCCCTTCTGCTTATAAGATATTTCCTTGCTGCATGCATTGCTGATCACATATCTGAAGATTTGGACATCATTCATTAAAAAGACAGAACAAAACTAAAACACAGCTTATTAGAATATATAGCTTCTTCAACTTATATCAGCTGATGGTGCAGTAAATGTCAGATGTACAGTCAGTAACTTCATTGTAGATAGTTCCTAATTGTAACAACTAGATTTAACCGTGTCCTAGATCATTCCTGACCATTCTAGATTAGATTAACTTCCATTATATGTATCAGAATCTGTGTAGACTCATTCAGTTAATTTAGTTTTACAATACAGATCTATTTACTCTTTCCTATTTTGTTTCTCACTCATAGCTTTATCTTTCTCTCACTTTCCTTCAGTTTATTTCACTTTCTCATCACTGGAAAAACTGTTCTATGTTCTCTCACTTTATTTCAGTTTGTTTCACTTTCTCATCACTGTGGACAAACAGTTATATGTATCTGTCATGAAACCCGTCATCCTGAAAATTGGCTTTCTACAAGAGCACACATCCTCATGTGTTGAACTGAAGGATGAATAAAGCTGGCCGACACATTTACCTTTTACTTCAAATTTATTTTGCGGAAGAGGCTTTAGTCCCATGTCAAGGAGTCAGCCAGCTCAAAAGCTTTGAGCTACTAAGAGGAGATCCAGGAATATATTTTATAAATAACAATATCCATGAAGACCAGTAAGTTACCTAGGCTGTAAAGAAATTGCATTTGTCCTCCCATCATATTGTTCAACAAGTGAGTTACACATCACAGCTAGAATGAATGCAGAATTTGAAGACAAATGAGGGACAAGGACAGTACTCGAACCACTTGGTGGTAGCAGAGAAAATGGGCTTGACCATAAAGAATGTTGCAACTGTTCCTTAACATCTTCAGAAGAATATCTACTTAATTTAACAACAACATCATTTACAGGGGAATTAGGGCTTGGAGAAAACATGCATGGCTGAATGTTTTCATGCTCAAGATTATCAGAACCCAAATTTGACTGGATGCTTGAGCTCATTGTTCTCTTCAATCTTCCTAAAGAAGAACTTTGACTAGATTCACTTTTGCTTCGTTGCCTTCCCAAAATTTCATGGTAATTACCGGAAAACAAGGAGTTCCTTAAAAAACCTGGAGAGTTTGGTCTACCTTCTCTGGATGAGATGATATAATTCTTCAGATAACTACTTTGGTTATCAGGAACTTCAGCATGTAAATCATGGCTGAATGACAGCAGAGAAAGACCATCCCTTCCTGAAGAATATGTTTCCTTTTCACCTACACTATAATAAGAAGGAAGGACAAATCCCCTTTTGTTGGATTCACCCGTTGTTTCAGTTATACACAGGGGAAAACCCATGCAGTTATACAAAATAAAGGGAACAGAAAGGATGAGTTCCCTGCTACCAGAATACGCATCCATCACCTTCTCCACAGTAACATATATCGGCCCTACAAGTGAGGACGACAAAATAACTTTAAGGATGCATTCAAACGACAACACATACAAGACAGAAAAGATACAATTAAAATCAATTACCATTTGAATTATTTGGTTCAAATATCAAGGTTTCAGACAACGAAAACTTGGTGTCCGTGAACTTTGCCATTTTGCAGAAAGTTTCTAAACGAGGAAATTTAAAATCAGAAGATTTAAATTCATCAATGCAGATCTCCAATCCTAGGTCATGTGAGGGGTCAATATGATAAACGGAGGTTTCCACCTGGAAAATATAAAAAAATATAAAATTTTCAACTATTTTGTATTGTATTATCAGCAAAAATATAAATAAAAAATCAAGAAACAACCATCACAAACCTCTGACACTTTCACAGTATGATTTACCCCACCACTCTCACTAATCAACGAAATTTCCATAGGAAGGTAGTTGTTAACCATTAATGGAGCACTTAGGATCAAGTGATGAATTTGGCGCTCCTTTGTATCATTTGCAGAGCTAGTACTATTCAGCCAGCCAGATGAAGTCAAGCTGATGTTCTTAACTGATAGACAACACCGAAACGGATGACTGCTTGGATGAGATGGATAGCACACAAAGGATTTAAATGTTCCTACTTTGCTATTTACAGAGAGGAGATTTGAGAGGTTACGAGCTTCACTCCACAAATAGGAGTTTCCCATCGGCCGCCACCTTACATAACCAGCTTCAGCCAAATGTAGCGGAAGAGGTAACTGTTGCCCAGGGTGTACTGGGTCTAATAACTGAAATATTGAAATGATACATCATATAAACAATATCACATAAAAATAACAACGTAGTAACAATTAAGATTGTGGAGTAGCGGGAGAAACTTGAGTACCGTTGGTGACAAACCAAATGGAATATCAAACCGCAGCTCAAGAGGTATAGAAGTTGCATTTAGAAGTACAACCTGTATGTGAAAAGTTAGCGTATACCAAGGGAAAAGGTATGCATTGAATAAATTGAAACTAGCCTTGAAAAGGAAATATATCATCACTTTGTACATACAGTGGAGTATATTCGTATCAACTTGCTATAGCGCAGCACTGAAACATCAAAAACAACAGGAACAACGAAAGTAGGGGCTTTATTCATTCTACCATCTTCTGCATTTTCATTGTATGTCTTGGAGAAATTAACCTCAAAGCACGTAAGCCCCACTAAATCCATTGACATTGGATTAGATGCCATAGAAGTTCCTTCAAGCTGTACAATAATATAATGATGAGCAAACACATTTGACCTTTGGTCATTTAGACTATCAGAAGAACGAGAAGGCATGTAACGGGAGAGTTGCTCTTCAGCATTTTCATCCAAGTATATTGGAATTTCAGAACCTGGTTGCACATATTTTCCATGTTTTTCATCAGATATACAAAGTTCATCAGGATTGATATTCCCATGATATACATGATATATAAGAGGCACAGAAGTTAGGTTTTGTAGAACATAGGGAGCAGCACATCTTCTTGCACACATGTATTCAGCAGATGGTGAATGTAAAAGTTTGTGGGCTTCATGATTTTTTGATGCCATCAGCCCCAGCGCATCCAAGAACATTGCAGTTGTACGTGAGACGCCCTGCAAGAAACAAAGCTCCTAAGTAAAATTTACATATTCAGTAATTTTCATGGTAAGAGTTCCTCTAAACTGAATTTGTGCATGGAGTAAACAAATAAGGATGTATCCATTCTTCGATTTAATCTAAAGTGAATTTAAGTGGATGTTTGGGAAAGATTATTTCCCACAAAACGGCTTTTATTTGGAAGAAAAGTTGTTTTGGTTTAATATGATATGTTTGACAATTAGAGTACGAAAAAGTTGTTTTTTATAGGAAAAGTGATTTTTATAGAAGCTAGAAGTTTGAAGATTATTTGAAAAAGTTGTTTGATATTTTTGAAACCAAAACATTTTCTTATGTCACCCTTGTTAGTAATTTACATACGGAAGTGATTTTTTATTGCAAGGTAAACAAAATAAATAAATAAAAGGTCGGCCCAATGCACAAGGCTCCTACATGGTGAGATCTGAGGGTAGACGTACACAGCTTTACCTCTGCAAGTGCAGAGGCTGATTCTAAGATTTGAACACTAAACTCCAAGTCATCAGTCAACAATCTTACCATTGCATCGAGATTCACCCTCATAACCCATATGAAATATACTATCATAAATCGTTTGTCATGAAACGCATCTAAACAAATTCATTCTATTATAAGCAATTATAGCAAAACCATTTAACTTCCAAAGCTAATCAACCCACTAATAATCTCAAGAAGGATACATTCTTACTTGCTCAAATCATGTATAAGCTCAATTGTAGTAGCCTTATCAAATTTTATAATGGCAAGCTTAATGTACATACAAAGGAATAGCAGGTAGACATTCATAACTACTAGTATATCAAATACCACCATACAAAAAAGCACATGTAAACAATCAAGATTGAACTCTTGATTCTGACACAAGACCATGAGAAAATTTTCATTTCATACCTAAATCTAACAAAGGTGAGAAAAAAGTCCAACATTAATTGATATTCCATAACACACAACGGAATAATGATATACGAAATATCTCTTCAAGCCAATAAATCCAATCATTTAAAGGAGACAGACAGATCATTTTATGAGTAAAGAAGAATTATCAAGAAAAAACCAACAGAACTGGATTATCATTTATAATTTGAGAACCCGGTGAAATATATTTTACACTTTTCAAAATTATTGAACTATAATTCTGACCAGTTTTACATTATCATGGTAACAAGTATGCTTTATGTCGTAACTGCACATGAAAATGATCACAATCTAGTTATTTCCACAGCAGTATCATATAAGATGAAAGGTTCCTGTAAAACAAGATGAAAAACAGAGAATGTAAACTGGGATACCTCAACTAAGGATTCTGTAATATTAATATTCAGCTGAGATGTGGATTTCAGAACGATATCAGTTGAAATAGAACTGTTCAGTAGAAAACTCTTTTCTTGATCCCTTACTAGAGTTAATAGAAACTGCCAAGGCTCAATAAAAGGCTCCCATGACACCTTCAGTTTTTCAGCATAGAATACAGTCATTCGTATATTGTTGATACAAAAGCATTTAAACAATAACAGTATACACTGGAAAAAGATAATGGTGTTAAATAAACCTTTTCAATGTTATTGTAGTTAATTTGAAGATTGCCAGTGACTGAACACTCAATGTGTTTTCCACTCGCATTTGCATCGAAGAGGATGTTTCTGAGAAGAATCTCCAACTGAGGCCCATTATAGCTCCACTACAAGGAAACAAAAAGATTATAGCATGAAATCAGTGATAATGCAATATAGGGAATGTAAACTCACATGTAAAACAAATAGCTAAAGGGTTTTATTTTTATTTTTGGTGAAATGACTAAATGATCTTGAATATAAAATACATGAATGTTGGGGTCAATAGTTAGATTGTATTTGACAACAAAAAAATGAATGCTCGTGGCCCTTCTCTTCTTCAACTTCATTTTCATTTTGCTTATCCATCTCTAGCTACATTGGAAAATTGTAAAAATACTGTGCCTAAGTTTACATTTCTTGTCCCAAATTGGGTAAAAGTTGTGACAGTTTGGCAACTACTATAGAGTTAGGTTTTCAGTATTGTCACTTTTATCGATGATTTCTCGCGGGTAACATGGATCTATATTACAAAAAAACTTCGATTTTTTGTAAGTTATGTGTGGAGGTAACAACACAACTTGGATGTTCAATTTATATGTTGCGTAGTGATAATGCCCAGGAGTATTTCGTTATTCCTTTCTCTATTTTTCTTTCCCAACAAGCTAAGCTCACTGCATAGTTACCCCCAATTTGAGACTGCTTTAGCATTACCCTTATGCAGTTTCCAAATAAGTTTGACTTGATACACTTGACACTGCTTGCTCCTTGATCAGCTGCATGCCTTCATCTGTCTTGAATGGTATTACAATGTTCTATTCTCTTGGGAGTTGGGAAAAGTGTTGTAGGCCTAGGAAAGAAGGGGGTTTGGGTCTTGGAAATATGGCGTCCGGGAATATCTCTTGGGCAATGCAGCTAAGTGGCTTTGACACTATCCACTTCAGACTTCTTTATGGTATAAATTAGTTAGAAGCAAATATGGTTTGCATCCGAATGGGTAGGACAAAATTTGCAAATTGCACTATTCGTATTCTGATGCCCAGATTAATGATAGATGATTATGGCGTTGTTTGACCCATGTAGCCAACCCCACAAAGTGAGATTAAGGCTCGATTGTGGTTGTTGCTTGTTGTTGTTATTGTTGTCTGTTTCTTCTTCCAGATTTCCTCTCTTTGTGATGCCCCTGGATTTGTACGTTTTACTCATCTTCTGATTATACTTCAAACTTAGTTTTGCTTGACCAAATCCGTCTTTCCACTGACAAGGATAAAAGACTGGTCTCTTGATTCCAAGAGTCTTATTTTGCAAATAATTTTATCAATTCCTCTTTAAATCTTGTCGTAGAAAACAATTCCTTTTGTTTAAACATATCAGAAATTTAAAGCTCCTTAAAGGACAAGCATTTGTCTGGACTGTCATTCTTAACAGGATTATCACTAATAACATATTATATAAGCAAAGACTTATCCCTGCCGTCTCCAATATGTGTGATCTAAAGTTCTAGATCGGAAAATGGGACTCATGTTTTTTGCAACGATTAGCTATGAAATCTATGGAATAGGTGTTTTGACATCTTTGGAGAGAATCTGGGCCAGCTTAAGGATTTGCAGCTGTAAATTCTAATTAGCTTTTGAGGTTTTTTTACTTCATTACAGATGCGAAAATTTTGTGGAAGTGCGCAGCAGTTTTTCTGTCCTTTCATACTATGACTGGAAACGAATGTCAGAATTTTCAAGGAAACTCCTGTATCTATAGATAAGAATTGGGATAGAGTTATTTTGTTGGCTTACTTTTGCTGTTCAATTACTGGGGTAATGCTACATATAACTACACCTCCTAGATCCCACTAAATTTGAGCTTCGCACTTTAGCCACCCTTTTACTTTTGGTGTTCAGCCCATGGTTTCTGTCAAAGTGTTTCATTGGTAAATCTGCAAAGAGATTGGTCTGTCTTGCTGTTCTTGCTGGGTAGCACATCTGCTGTCTTACTTTTTGTACCACTCCATGTACCACCAACTCTGATTGGTTGAAAAAAATATTTAAGTTAAAATTGAAATTATTAAATAATTTTCTGGCCAATCATACCTCTTTGCATGACATAATTTCCTAGCTTACAACATTTTTGTTGTTTTCTTGGGGGGAATGTTGGAGTAGCACCTATTATAGAAAAGATGGTAGAGTCGCACCTTAGGTGGTTTAGACATATTTAGAGGAGACCGCTAGAAGCCCCAGTAAGGAGAATAGATTAAATAGAGGTTAGTCCAATTCCTAGAGGAAGAAGGAAACCAAGAAAAACCATAGACGAAACAATTAGAAAAGATTTACAGATCAATGTGGCTGACGCCACCTAGTGAGATTAATGAATGGTTGTTATTGTTGTTTTCTAAGGGGGATATGGATAGATTTTGAGATCATTATGCATTGTTTTTCGGAGCTTGTTGGTTGTTCTTCGATATTTGCCTCTGTAGTTTTTTTGGTGGACAATTTCTTGTCCTCCTATGTCGCAATTAGCTACCTTCTTAATGAATTTCTTCTTTTGTAAAAAAGGGATACTTCGGTCTTTCTAGGTTTAGTTTCAATATCATCTATTAATTTATTTCTCTTTTCATATGCCAACCTCATATTTAGAAATTTTCCATGTTTTATACCCATACCGGTACGAGTAAATACACCTGATTCCTTGTTAAAGCTTTGCTACAAGGATTGTTTATCTCAGATGTAAGAGTTGCATAACCCAACTCTCAATCACTTGCATCTAGAGCAAACAAAACTAAAAAACACACAAATAGCATAAAATCATACTTCTAAAGTATATTAATAGCGACCTGGATGTCAAGCTTTAAATCAATCCCTATTCAGAACCGTGTTCTAACATCATCAACAAGTAAAATAAACAAAGATAGATTAGAAAGAGAAAAAAAATACAGTAGAGAACAAAAGATAAACAAAAAAGGAAAAATAAAGCAAATAGATATTGATGAAACAAAATCATCAAGTCATGTAAGTTACCTTTCCATCTGTTAGCAAAATAGAAACCTTCCTCATCTGGAATTTAAAGGCCATATCACTAGATGAATATTGAGAGTTTCCAGCTTTGGGGATATTGAACTTTACAGCATCCAATAAATATAATGCAGGATGAGAAAGCCACACATCTGAATGATCACATATAATCTCCACTTTGTGTTCAACAGTGTTGGCATGCTTCTTAAAAAGCACAGCCTCTACATGCACCTGAATTATATCAAAAAGAGGCCAAGATGCATGTCTTCCATTCTCAGCTGTCATTATTACACTACTCATTTTTTCCATATTCAACGTCAGTAGGATATCCCTGCTATTTATGAGTAATTCAAAGCCATTCAAGTTGAATTTAACAATAAGAAATTTTGTGCCTTTTTCTTCAACCATATCAGAAGAGCCACAAAAAGGTGCCACCCTGAGACCTTCAGCAAGCTGAAATTCCACACATGGTTCTTCACTAACCCAGACAGGGATGTGAAATGCAATACAAATGTTTTCTGACCGAGTAACCAGTAAAAACACATTCTCCATCTCATGTGATGTGGAATATGTTGAGGTAGCTTCAGAATCAAGGAAACTGGAAGCATCTACAACTGCTGTTTTAACAGAATTAGCAGCATTGGAGGACAAATTCCTTGATACTGAATCCACAGGAACAGTTTTTTCCATATGCACACTAAAATGATTGAGGAATTTAGCTATCTCAGCCCACTCGGACAAGTGAAGCCAGATATCAACAGATGAAAGACAAAGGTTGAGTTCATTCTCACTGTCACAAGATTTAGAAAAGGAGATGCCAAGCACTGATGTGGAAGAGGAAGTTGAGGAGCATTTCGCTAACACAAAATCATTTGGAGAGTAAAACACTAAGGTAGTAAAACCCAAATCTAACCATTCCAGAGAATCATTCATTAAGGATGCAGAACAGATAAATTGCAAATCACCCTTGGTTATTAATTCCACAGAATCTCCTTTTCTATGACAGAAGCTTATCAACAAAGATTGAGTGCAACATTTAAGTTCTGTTAATATCACGGCGGAGTCCAACAAAGTCAGAGAAATGGCTCCATTTACCTTTAAACTTCTCTTTGAATGTAGGAATTGAAGGACATCTGATTTGAAACATTTGGATTGATCACCAACAGAGGAAAATTCCTCAATAATATCCAATATGGCCATACATCCATCAAAGAAGTAGCCATCTGTGGAATAATTCAATAGTACAATAAGATAATTGAACAATGAACAACATAAAAGTATAAAAACGAGGAAACAGTGACCAAAACAAGGAAGTGCTACCTTCTGCAATAATATGACAACTATTGATGCTTGTCATGAAACATATTGAGGGAGAAGAACTTTCACAATAAGATTCGTTTTCGTGTGGAACTCTCACCCAAATATCAGCATTTAGGGGTGCAATTAGAGGGCTGACTACAAATTCTGTATTCCGTTCAATTGTTGCAAAGCCAAGCATATCATTATTGTACAAAAGTAATGATACGAACAAGTCCCTCCCAAACACATTTAAAGATTTATTTCTTTTGCCAAGCTTATGCATAGGAACCGAAGATTCAGGAGGGATGTTCTTTAATACATCATCAAAATCACAATTCTCAATGAAACTACAATAAAGTTGCTGCATTTCAACCTTAAGAAACTGATGCTCATTACTTTCCACTGGCAAAATAAGAGTCGAATCCAAGATTTCAAACTTATATGTAATGTTCATATCATTTTTCACATTTATATCACTCTGCTCTTCAATAGTAAACTGATCATTTGAATAACCACCCCAATCAGATAATGAAAAGTAACCAATGATAATTGAGAGATACTCAGAGGGTAACATACAGTAAACATGCTGTACGCTGATGCTTACTTCCAAATCAGCAGTTGAAGATATGTTCTGTCCTTTTTTTACCCGTACATTTAAAATGGGAGATAAGTTTGATGACGAAGGACCCCATAGATAATCTTGGAAATTTCTGGACCACCAAGATGACGTAAGAACCAATCCTTCAGAAGATGACAATATATCAATACTGTCTTCACAAAATAATATAGAAGATTTACATGTAGGCACCAGCATTGTTCCAATGATGCATGACGAGTCGTGGAAATGTGCTCTTAATCCATATAGGTGCAACTCAGCAGAAAAAATATTAGAGATGCTTGCAATCCCAGATTCTAGATAATATCCAAAACCGGATTTGGATTTTGAGGGAGAGTCTTGAAAAAAGTTGGACCCCTTTCTCATATTGATTTTGGAACTTTTTATTTTTCTGTCCCTCAGAATAAAACAATTTCTCCAATCAGGAATGGGATATATGAGTGAACTCTCTAGATCACCAAGAGAACCAGTATTATAAATTGTAACAAAAGGAAAGTGATCCATTGGAATACAAGCAGAATCAGAGGAACCAAATTCAAAATAATTTGAAAATCCAAACTTTTGCAAACCAAAACTAGATAGAATTTTTGAAATATCAGCAGTATTACAAGCAGAGGACTTCTCAAACTGGGTACTAAAGGCAGACAACCTATTACAAAACCCAACAAGCAGACCAACAACATGGGGGTAGCAGTGGATATCAACATTGTGGAGGTGTACAATGAACTTATGACAAACTAAATCACTTCTGGGAGATTCATAATGCATGGCAAAGCATGCATCAGCCAATATAGCTCCATCAGAATATTGATCAAATTCAATACTTGGTCCGGGAACACAGTCTTCTCCAACTGTAGTACTAGGAAAAGAAAAATTCCCTGATAAGAGCACTAAACTGCTGTCTTTTTCATCTTTCATTTTATAAGCACAGACTGTTAAAGACTTCATGCTGAGATCGAACTCTTGAAATTCTGTAGAATCATACCTGTAAATAGTAAAATAAAATACAAAGATTTGTTTTCAGAGAACATCAATAATATGCTTTGTCATACAAGTAAAAAGAGAGCGGACCAGATAAAGATAAGTCATCATACAAAGAAAAAAAAATCAAATAGTCAACCAAATCAAGGACCACCTGAAAAAGAAAGGCGAAGTGGTGGAACTCAGGAAACTTTATAGAACTAAGTAGCGAAATGAAGTACATTATTAAGGTAATCTATTTTGCTTTCAGAAAGGATGAATTCATGCATGGTCCATTTGTCTTATTGTTTACAAGTCTTACATGTTCTCTTAACTCTTTTTCACAGCCAAAGAAAGTATTGGCAGAATTCCAACTACAAAACCTTCGGAAATTTTGGGCACAATAATAATAACATGAAAAGTGAACAATCGATGAACATGGTTATATTTATGTACAATCTAATTGAAAATTCAATTTATGATATTGTTAAACCCACATCTATCAAATAATTTTATTTACGGAAGCTAACCTCAACCAGAGAAACACATAAAACAAACTTTAAAACACAACGTTTTGTGTGCTTAGTAAACCTGAAAGAAGTCATTTGTGTTAATTGTTTTTTATAAAAGAAGATTAATCTTGCTAATAATTGTAAAGAGAGAAGGAAAGAGAAAGGGAGAGAGAAGTAACTTTAATTTTTATTAATAAAAAATTAGTTACAAAAAGAAGGGAGAGGTATTTATAATTAGGATAGATGAGATACTTATCTGTATACCTAACTAACTTTACACTAAACTAACAACATAACAACTGACTCTTAACTCTTACTACACTTAGTACTGTTCTCTGATATACCCCCTTGAAAATGAGGGTCCTGAACCAAGTTTAAGTAGTCTTTAACTTGCAACTTATTTTTTGAGAGCGATAAACTTGGTATTAGACATAGGCTTAGTTAGAATGTCTACTGTTTGAAAATTAGAGGGCATATGTTACACTCTGACAAAATAGAGGTTTAAATCAATGTACTTAGTCCTTTTGTGTAGATCAAGATTATGTGGCATAGCAATTGTACTGAGGTTGTCACATGATATAGTGGGATCATTGTATGAGAACTCCAACTCACTTGGAAGAGATTCTATCCACACCATTTCTTGAGAGCTTAGTGCTAGACTTCTTTACTCAGCTTTTGTGCTAGACATGGAAATTGTATATTGTTTCTTGGGCCACAAGTGACAAGATTAGAACGTACAAATAAGAAAGCAGTAAAAGTTGATTTCCTATCATTTAGGTCCGAGGCCCAGTCAGTACCACAAAATGTTGTTAGAGTTAGGAAGGTTGTTGTAGTGGGTGGTTTAATGCTTTTAACATAAGTCTTGTGCTCTATTTAATACAATTTTTCTTATAAAAAAATATAGAAGTCTTGTGGGTTGTATGGGGTTGTCTAAGAAATTGACAGACTTCGTTTACTCTTTAAGCAATATTTGATCTTGTTACTGTGCCATATTGTAATGCTCCTACAATTGACATGTAGAAAGTAGGACCCTCATAAAAAGTTGTCCCTTGCTATGTAAACAAGTAATTGCTAGCTATAGGAGAACGCATGGTTTTGATTGATGTCATATGAGCTCTTTCTAGGAGATCTCTGATGTAGATTGAGACAAAAATAGGGATCAATCAGAGAGATGTTTGACTTCTATACAAAGAAAGTAATCTAGTATACCAAGTTGTTTGAGAGCTATTAGAGTATGGTTAGATGACTAGGCTAATATTCCGTTGATCTTAATTAAAGGTGAGGTTAAGACTGTGATGTGCTCATTGTGCTGAGCTGTCAAGTCTTTTAGTATAAATACCTCACCTTTCCCTTTGTAACTGATTAACAATTCATTAATAACAAATTGTGTTTTCGTTCTCCTTTCTCTCTCTTCTCTTCTCTTCTGTCTCTCTGGTTTGTTACTTCTTACAAGAGCAAATGTTGAACTAAGGTCTCTGAAGACTTGATTAACATGAGAGGGGGAGGATCATGTGAATATAATGCTATCTACATAGACTAGCACATAAAGCCTGTATGTCTAAGAAGTATGAATAAAGAGAGAATTGTCACATTTGCTAACTTGAAACCTAATTTTAAAAAGAGATCCTTTTAGTTTTTCAAACAACTGTCTAGGAGCCTATTTGAGAGCAAAAATTGGTTTATGTAATTTGCACACTAATGTTTTATCACTATGTTGAAAACTCACTAATTGTCTCATGTACACTATTTCATGAAGACACCCATTTAAGAAAGCATTGTTGATATCTAGTTGCTCAATAGGTCAGTATAGGAGACAAAAAGAGTCAATAAGACTGATTGTGTCTAGCTTGACTATAGGAGAGAATGTCTCATTATAGTCCACACCATATTTTTGATGAAATCCATTGGCAATAAGTCTTGTCGTGTACTTATATACAAACTACAGTATCATCGAGGTTTCCTTTGACCCTCAAAACTCACTTGCATCCTATATCTTGTTTTTGAGGATGTAGAGACACTAAAGACCAAGTTCCCAGAGCAATAAGAGCATAATATTTTGTTTGCATTGCTTGTTGCCATACTGGATCAGCTAAGACAACTTTGGCATTAACCAGTTCAGCTTGAGGTAATAGAACCATGGGTACTATAGTTTTGAAAATCCCAGATTTTGACCTTGTTTGCATAAAATGAGAGGAGGCTGGTACAAAAGGAAGAGATAAAGAAGAATGATTAGTGGATAAATTTGGTACAATAGATATAGAAACTAGAGATGATAAAGGTAAAGACAGAGATTAAGAGAAACTATTAAGGTTCAAGGTAGAATTAGGGTTAGAAGACAGTAGAGGAGAAAGTGAGTGTCTATATTTACTTGGTTGAGAAGGAAGACTATTTGAATTTGGATGTGTTTGATTAGGACTTAGATATGAGAAATGAAGTGTTCTGTAGAATGATGAAAAGTAGAAGTACTAGTGTGAATAAGTTGATCGGTATCATTATTAGAATGAGGTGCACACCTAGATGTGGAGAGAGATATGATTGATTTTGAGTGGGTGGGAAAGGATTATTCATTGAAAACCACATGTTTAAGTATATATACTCTACCATCTTTAGACAGAAATTTATACCCCTTGTGAGTGGTAGAATAGTCAAGAAAAACGCACAAAGCTTCTGAAGTCAAGTTTATGCTTGTTATAAGGTCTAAGTAAAGGAAAACAAGCACAACCAAACACCCTAAAGCTAGTATAGTCAGGATTGAGACCAAAGAGAAGGTGATGAGGTGACATATTTTAGAGGGTTGGTGAGGGTAGTCTATTAATGAGGAATACTACAGTGGTAAAAGCATGTTCCCAATAAGGCACAGGCAGATTAGCATGAGCTAGCAAAGTTAAACCAATTTCAACAATGTATCTATGTTTTCTTTCTATTGTTACATGTTGATGATGAGTGTGAGGACATAAAAGCCTATGAATGATACTTAAGGACTTTAGATATGCAATGAAGGATCTAAATTCACCACCAAAGGCACTCTGCATTGTTTTGACAGACCGATCAAATTGTGTTTGAACAAGTTTTAGAAAATATTGAAACATAAGTAGTGCTTCACATTTTTGTTTTAATATAAAAATTCAAGTGTTCTTGGTATGAGCATCAATGATTGAAAGATAGTAATGAAAACATGAGATAGAATGAACAGGGAAAGATAAAGAAAATAGGAAGAAGGGATCATGAAAGTGAAGATACTTCAAGTCTTTTATTAAGACTTCTTCAATACTTACAATGAGATAGCTTGTCCTTTAAATAAAGGGAAAGCAAAACAAAATGAACCGATCAGTAACTGCTTAAAGTAGTTACTGATCTTAACAACCTAACAACCAATTAGGCATGTGATAAATTGACATATTTTGCATGTGACAAATTTGCCAATTTACCCAGCATAAGAATAATTAACTCTTAATCTCTAATATACCCCCCCTGAAACTGAGGGTAGTTGACTAAGGATGCTGAGTCAACAACTCTGAGTTGCTTCCTTAGGGTTAGAAACCTATTAGTGGCCAAATGCTTGGTGAGCACATCAACTGTCTGAAATTCAGAAGGGATGTGTTTCACTTGAAGAGACTTTGCCTGAATTCTATCTCTTACAAAAAAGAGATAAAGTTCTATGTGTTTTGTTCTATTGTGAAGAACAGGATTGTGAGACATGCTCACTGTACTTAGGTTATCACATAGAATGAGAGGAACTTGATGAGGGATCTTGAGTTCAGAAAATAAGGATTCAACCCAAATCATCTCTTGAGCAGCAAGAGCAAGGCTCCTGTGTTCAACTTCAGTGCTGGATCTAGAGATTGTTTGCTGCTTCTTGGACCACCAAGTGACTAAGTTAGGCCCAACAAATAAATAAGCCCCTAATATGTACTTCTTGTCATCAAGATCAGTGGCCCAATCTGCATCACATAGAGTTGTTAGGGTGATAGGAAGAGAGGAATTAGAAACATCAGGTTTGAGATGCAAGCCAAGATGAAGAGTTCCTCGTAGATATCTTAGGATCCTTTTGACAGCAACCCAATGTTGTTCAGAGGATTGCTCAGAAGTTGGTGCAAGGTTAGTGTGAGAGGTATGGATTTGGTTAGGTGAATTGGATAGAGAGGATGATAGATGATCAGGGATGATGGTAGAACCAAGTTTGGAAATGTTTTTGAAGGGAAAAGCAGATTCATTGAATTTACCATCTTTAGAGATGTATATTTTGCCATCCTTGGATAGGCACTTGTACCCTTTATGCATAGATGAATATCCTAAGAAGGTGCATTCAGTGTAGTCAAGCTTGTCAGTGTTGTATGGTCTGAGTAGAGGGAAATAAGTACATCCAAAAACTCTTAGAGTTGTATAGTTTGGAGTAGATCCAAATAGGTTGAAATGAGGGGATTTATTATTGAGGGTGGCAGAGGGGAGTCTATTGATAAGAAACACAGCTATAGTGAATGCATATTCCCAAAATGTTTGAGGTAGGCCATCATGGGCTAGTAAAGTTAGACCTATTTCAACTATATGTCAGTGTTTTCTCTCCATTGTGCCTTGTTGGTGACGAGTATGGGGACAGGATAATCTTTGTATGATGCCTAGGTTGGAGAGGTAGGGAGTGAATTGTTAAACCGAGTGAGGATCAGTTTGCTAAAATGTTTGAAGATGGTTAGAGTTTCAGATTTCTGCTAAAATGTTTGCTAAAATGTTTAAGTAGACTATAGAGAGATAATATTTAAAACCAGACTCAGAGACAACTGGTGAAGGACCCCATAAGTCTAGATAAAGCAAGTCAAAGGCATTAGAGTAAGAAGTGATGGAGTTAGGAGAGTGAATTCTATGAGACTTGCCATAACAGCATGCATTATAGAAATCAGAGAATCTTTTATTTGAATGAGGAATATTACAAACTGAAAGGATAGTGTTTACAACAGATGTGTGTGCATGTCCTAATCGACAATGCCACAAAAATTGAGAAGAAAAATGTCTAGAACTAAGACTATCTAAAGTTGGAGATTTGAGCTGCCCAATTGAAGTGGGAATGGAGGCACAACAGGCTGACTTTTTGGGGAATAGACTTTGGAAAGCATAGAGACCCTCAGAGGTAAGGGACCCTTTGAGAAGAATGGTATTAGAACCATGTGATTTGACAAAACAGTCATTAGGATGAAACTCAAAACAATAGTTGTTATCTTTAGCAAATAAAGAGACACTAATTAGATTCTTAGTAATTGTAGGCACGAGAAGAAGATTATGTAAGGATAAAGACATATGAGGGTATAAAGGAGAGGGGAAAGTGGTGGTTCCACTACAAGAAATAGGTTCTTTTGTGCCATTACCCATGTAGAGGTGTTCGGGACCAAATTGTTCTGATGTTTGGTGAACCAAAGTAGGATCTGAGGTGATGTGGTTGGTGGCACCTGAATCTGGGAACCACAATGAGTGCTTGGTATCTGATTCTCCAGTGCTTACATTCATGGCATAGGGTTGGTAGGCTGGTGTGTGAGGATGTTGAGGCCCATGGAAGGTATAAGGAGGCACAACAGGTCTAGGGTTAGACATAGGAGATGGGTAGTAAGGATAGTATGGTGCAAGGGTAGTAGAATAATTTTGGCCAGTATAGTGAGTGGCAGGTTTATAGGAGTTGTGCTCAGGTCTTGGTCCTCTGGATAAGGGAGTGTGGGTTTGTGTGTTGGTAAATTGAGATGTAGGGTAAGGGTAGGGATAGGCAGGGTAAGGATTGGGGATATTGTAGGGGGCAAAGTAGCATCAAGCTATGTCATGGTCAGGTCTGTTGCAGTGAGTGCAGAAGAAGCTGCTTCCAAACCCATTTGAGGATCTGCTCCCTCTGTTGAATCTTGCCCCCTTGATCCATTGTTGAAAGAATTAGGGAATGAGTCATACCTATGGGTAGGAGGAGATGTTATTGGTGGAAAGTTGGGATTAAAGTGTTGATGATTTGATCCAGATTCAGTGAACTGATGTGATGTAGGTATAGTGGCAATGTTGGCAGACAGAGCATCAAAGACTACTTTACGCTTGTTCTTGATGAGTCTGGACTCAAATGTCAAGAGGAATTGTCCAAGTTCATTGATGGAAGGTGGGTTGATCTGACTTTCAATTGCAATGATGACGGTTTGAAATTCCTCAAACCTAGTCCATTAAGGACATAGTCTATGTGTTCTATAAATGCTAGAGAGTCAGTGATGGATTTGATTCTTGAAAAATATTCTGAGATGTTGTTGCCTTGAGATATGTTGCGCAATTGAGCCCTAAGTTGTCTGCTTCTAGCTTTTGTGTGGGCATTGCAGAAAGAGTGAAGTTCATCCCACAATTGAGAGGATGATGTGCAACCAATAACTTTGGTGTGTAGTGATTCAGATATGGAGTTAAGAATCCAAGCAAACACAGTCTGGTCCTGCTCTTCCCAACTGAAATATATGGGGTTAATTTGATGATGAGTGCAGTCAAAATCAGACAAGAATTTTGGTGGAATTTCGGGTGAATGAATTGGATGACCCTGTTTGACTATAGGACAGAAACCATAAATTAGCTCCAAGTGAGATAGTTTTTCTCACTGAGTTTGGTAGAGGGGATAGGAAGTGAAAAGGATGGAGAGACTGCTCGAATAGGAGGAGCAGATGTATGGGAAGGTGATGGAGAGGAAGGATCTGTGGCAGTGGCCATAAGGGCAATTGATACCATGTGAAAAGATAAAGAAAATAGGAGAAGGGATCTTGAAAGTGAATATACTTCAAGTCTTTTATTAAGCATTCTTCAATACTTACAATGAGATAGCTCGTCCCTTTAAACAAAGGGAAAGCATAATAGAATGAACTGATCAGTAACTACTTAAGGTAGTTACTGATCTTAACAACCTAACATCCAATTAGGCATGTGATAAATTGACATATTTTGCATGTGACAAATATGCCAATTTACTCAGCATAAGAATAACTAACTCTTAATCTCTAATAGGTCCCCATAGGTCAAGATATAAAAGATCAAAAGGGGAATGGTAAACAGTGCTAGAAACAGGGGCAAGAATTCTGTTTGTTTTACCCATGCAACAAGAACAAAAATCGAAAACTTTTTATTAGCACGAGGTATCTTTCAAGGATTGAGGACATGATTAACAGTGGCCTCATGAGGATGACAAAGTCTACAGTTCCAGAGAAAGTAAGGAGTAGACAAAACACTCTTGTTGGTACCAATAGCACTATCATTAGGTAAACCAGGAGAACTAGAGTAATTTCCACTATTAGAAACCAAAGAGTAACTAGAAACATATCTTGGAAGTAGTCCATGAAATGCATAAAGAACATTTCTTGTAAGAGATACTTGAAGCAATATCTCATCAGTATCTTTTGCGAACTATGATACACTAATGAGATCTTTGGTTATGGATGGAACAAGTAGAAGATTATTTAAAGAGGGGAGATCTTTGAGTCAAGGGAAGGAGAGAAATGAGAATTTCCAGTGTATTTAATTGGGATAGAAGCTAAGCTGCTACCTAATGGTAACTTGTTTCTCTCACAATCCAAGTACATCAGAGACCTATTGGAAAGGGCACACATGACTGAAGCAAAACCTACTAGTTCTCCAATGGTTCATACTACCAAGTTAATTAAGGGAGGGTCTGACTGTTGAAAATCCTTCATTGTATAGGTCTATTTTTGAGGCACTTCAATATGCCATTGTTACAAGACCCGACATTGCCTTTTCTGTGAACAAGGTCTGTCAGTTTCTGTCTGCACTACTTGAAGATAATTAGGCAACTGTCAAACGAATCCTAAGATACTTAAAGGGTACTCAGTCCTATGGGATCCATCTTCAACCAGTTTAACCTGCTAGTCCATGACATTTAAGAGAGTAGTAAATCTTATGAGACTAGGTTATGTATAGTGTGCTAAGTTAGTTAACTTAGCTGAAAAGGAAAGGAAATGATGTGGCTCACTTCACTATTGTAATCTGTTAGTCTCTAACCACCTACTATAAGTAGGTGTTACTAAACTGTAATCATAATAAATTTAGAAATAACAAATTCAGTTTCTGCTTTACTTATACTTCACTCTCTCCCTCTTCCATCTATCTTTAGATTCTAACAGAAGGATATGAAGAGTGATATTTCGAAGCACACATTGGAAGTCATAATGTAATTAATAGTCCCTATAGGAACAGACAGACAGAACAATAGCAAACATACTGTATGTCAATCTCTTGTAGGGAAACCATGAGCTCTGAGCTGTTATCCCCACTATTTTCAAGGTCCACATCTAGATCAACTGAGCCAAATTTTGAAATAATGGATACACCAAAAGTAGAATTTGGCACAACTGAAACCATATCAGAAGAATAAGGACAGTTCAAGGTTTCAGATTCATCCCTTAAAAGTGTCGTGCCCAGATGAGTGATCAATTCCAAAAATGCACCATATATTGAAGGAGAGAAGTGTGCTTTAAGTGATTCTATGAGTACGTACACCTGAAATAAAGAGGTATCTAGAATCAATATAGAGAGAGCTAAAACCGGAAAAAAATGTGAAATTACTTTTTCAGTGGGAGATACAAGTTTACGTTCATGTTAAATTAAAATTTATATCTAATATGCTAATCACCTCCAATTGCTTCAAAATGGACTCGTCAGGAATCACACAAAATGCCAGGAAGAAAGAAGCACTGAAGTTCTCAAGAATAGAAAACTTTTGTGACTGGCCAGAATTTATGGTGA
This sequence comes from Lupinus angustifolius, assembly GCF_001865875.1. Classification (NCBI taxonomy): domain Eukaryota; kingdom Viridiplantae; phylum Streptophyta; class Magnoliopsida; order Fabales; family Fabaceae; genus Lupinus; species Lupinus angustifolius. Next base: position 7,544,109 of record NC_032021.1, read on the forward strand.
TCTGCAAGGGGGGAAGATAACCAATAGCTCCTCTGATCAGAAAGACAACAAGTATATGAATCAAATCAAAAACTGTTTTCATTAAGAACCTGACCATAAAATCATTCAGTTTAACATCAAAATAATGATATAGATCTTGAAGTTGGATGCCTAAATAAACCCCAGATGAAGACATTGATTTTAAGAATTTCTTCACGGGGTAGGATTGTTTATCAACTTCCGAAGAGAAAGAGTCAAGGCTAATTGTGGACTTGAAGCATAAAGACCTTGACTTCATTACCTGCAGAAAAATAACAGGGAAGAATAAACAAACAAACAAAAGAACCGAAGCATAATATGAAAATGCTAAGGACCAAGTTTCCAATGGGAGGGTCTGGAGTAAGTAAGTACACAAGACAAGTTTGAGGAGGCCTCAAATCAGTAAGTACATGAAGTACACTTGATTTTTACTTTTTATAGATAAATAAAGTACACGAAATTTTCTGTTAATGGACTCGATGTCTGATCAAATTCTAGGTAGTCAATTTCTGATCGCGACCAACCCCAAAAACACTATAATGGGTAGCGGAAAAGCTGCTACAACTAAGAAGAAATATATAAGTAATTTATACCCTACACATGTAAATACACAAACACTAAAATAAGACCTATTAAAGACAAATTCCTAATTAAAAATCAAGATAAGAGTATTACAGATTCTAGAGGTGATCGAAGTTGGAGGCCATAAGAGAGTCATATCTCACAAAATTGAACCACACGAATATGATGTCAGAATTGAGTTCAATTAGTTCGATAAAGGAACCAAAAAATAAAAAATGGGACAAACAATTAGAGGCCAAGGAAAAAGCTTGCGGTGAAAAAACGAGATTAGTTCATGAATTTGGAAGCCTTGCAATTTTGTTCTATATTAAAGAACATATAAATAAGTGAACATGTATACTGAACTTAGGAAGAAGAGAGAAGAAAGGTAAAGCCAAGTAAAAATCGCATGGCCTAAGAAAATCAATGTGATAGGTAGAAGGGAAAGAAGGGGGGGCGTTTAAATTACATAAAATCTAGGAAAAAACCTGCCACCTTAAAAAGAGGGGCAGCAAAACTTTTCCTCTCTAAAATTAGGGTTCCGCTCGCAACAAAACACGTAGTGGGTCGTGGTCTGCTATTTGACCTGCAATTCCACTACTATTTGACTTGCGACAGGCGCTACGACCATCGGCACAGCTATCCACTGTGGTGTCACAGGAAACAGCCGAAAACCTGCTATACTCCGCTATAGCGTGCTATCGACTACCTAAATAAAATTAATGGTTCTTTTGCACATTCAGCTAAAGTTCAGGAGGGAGGATTTGTTGTATATAACTGTCACCTCCCCTCGCCCCTAAACAATTTTAAAAAAACAAAAAATGACAATCTCATCTGAATTGATTCTCATGCCCAAGCTGGCATAGCAATCAGAAGTCTTGAAAATTATGACTAATAACTTTAACCACAAAAGGAAATGAGAAAGGAGATAAAGGGTCTCTTTTCATAACTCCTCACAATCCTTGAAAGCAAGATACCATTTAAAATCACCAAAAAGATCCACTACAAATTCACCTTTTCCGTGCAACAAAGCCCTATAAGGTCAAGAACCTTGTGTAAGAACACCCTACTCACTAAAATATAACTAGTATAATAAATATCCTCCTTATGGCAAGACAAAAAATGAGATCAAAGAACAAATATCAATCATTATATTACAGTTGAAATTATAGGAATTAAATATAGGAGAAAAAAGGAATGTTCAAAATTGTAAATTGTATAGCTACTATTGTGAATGATGATGTGATACAAATGACATAACATTAACCCTAATTTACACTAATATTAGTCTCATAATTACTTACGGAAACAAATTGTAAAAAATAAGATGAGATAAATTAATCTCAATCCTAAAAGATCTTCTACGACACTCTTTAACTAATGTAAGATATACTCATGATAATATGAAATATCATGTAATATACAAATATCCTCTAGATATTCTCTCAAAGATAATTGAGAGATGTTCTAATATAGTCTACCACTTTTTTCTCAAACTAAAGCTTACTAAGCTTCTTGATACAAATAATGAAAATAACCAAAACAAACATATGGACTCCACATATATCATCTGAGATGTGTTATAAACGTTGGTGAAATCTGTAATGAAGATAGAAAAACAATAGCTATGGGGAAGGTAATCTAAGGTAGTTGAAACAAATGCTCAAAACCAGTAACATAAGCCATCTCTGAGCTGAACCACTAGGGACAGAAGCATAATAACAAGAACAAAGGGTGCACAATAGGCAGCACCAAACAAAAAAGACTAATTTTAAGGATTGATCTCCATTAAGGAAGAACTACAAAGCACCACTAACCAAAAACTACCACTGTTTAACTGGTAACTGGGAGGACATCAAGAAGAACCTTGAGCAACAAGAGAACACAAGCACTAACCGCAACCAGAGCACAAAAGATCCTCACCAAACGAGATATGAACCACTTCGACAACTCTATATCCAACTCATGCACCCCCCAAGTTAGAGTATATACATCACATGAATACAGCTTGTCACATATGGGGGAGAGAAATTCAATGACGCTTGTGAAGGAGATGACGAATGTGAATCCAAGAAGAAAAATGCAAATGGAAACTCTAAGAGAGTCGTGCACCAGTAAAAACACAACTGACACACTAGCGTGGTGTGCAAATAGACAGAGCAAATCCCCAAACATTTGGTGTGGACCAAAACAGCAAACACTTAGTATTCAGGCATCAAAAGCAACACTAAATCTGAGGATAGATACATCGGCATCCAAACATCTCCAATAAACACCATCAAATGTGGCACGTGAAATTAAAAATATACAAAACATAAACCCGCTTGCCTAAATTGGGAAAAAACAAAAATTGGGAGAAGTAGACGACCAGAACCAGACCAACAACGACGTCAACTGACAACGAAAAGTGGTGTGTGGGTGTCACGCGCCATCGAAAAAGAAACTTTGTGCAAGTTTGCAAGAGGACAAATCTTGCGACAATGATGCAAAAGGGTGGTCAGACTATCTTGTCTGAGACTAGCGCGTAGAGCTAAAACCCTAAACAAAAATATTGGTTAGCCAAAACCCTAAAACAAGGAGACTTGATCAACCAGGAAGCTTTGGATACACAAAGATGAAAAACAAAGGCACCACTGGGTTGTGGGTTTGTGGATCTAGGACTTGGGAACAAGAGAAACATAGGCAAGTCAAATGGAAAAGGCAAAACTTGTTACGATAGAACATTGATGTTTTTTAACATATAACATGCAGAAAACTAGAAACAATTTGAAAGATGACAACAATGAACAAAACAACTGGCTGCTGCTAGAAACAGAAAACTGACATGTTAGAAGATGGAGGTTGGAAGGATGATTAAACAACAGCTTAAATGACAGACCGTAACAGTGGGATGACAACAATGAAGAAAAATAACTTGGAAAGAAGGCAGCAATCAAAAAACCTATCACCATAAGGATCACAAGCGTAAGCTTCCCTTATCACGGATACCATGGCTCTGATACCATGTCAAAATCATAGGGTTTAAGTATAGGAGAAAAATGAATGCTCAAAATAGTAGATTGTATTCACATTATTGTGAATGATAATATGATACAAAAGACAAAGCACCTACCCATATTTATACTAATATTAGACTCCTAATTACGTATGAAAACAAATCATAAAAGATAAGATAAAATAGTCTCAATTCTAAGAGATCTTCTAAGATTCTCTATAAAGTAATCAAAGATAAAATCATGATAATATGAAATATCCTTTCAATATATTCTAAGATAATTGAGAGATATTTTAAGATATTGTGAGAAATTCTCGACTTCTCCTATATTATAACATCTAATTCAGTTTCTTGAAGCATACCCATTTTAAAGAGCATTCAAATGAACATACTTTACTTTCTTCACCATCATGGTTCCATAAACCTCAAACATTTCATCTTAAAATCCTTAGTAACATCTTGGATATCCTTTACCATATAAGAATTAACAGAAATCATTAATCAAAAAGGAAAGGGAGATGTTCAACCTAATATCCTTTATACCCTTCATTTGTTTCACATTATTATAAGGGTTTTTCTAATGTGTGCCAAGGGCATATTTTAATTTACCCAAATAAGGTAAGTTGGCATTGGTAATTGATCCATTTATAAAATTTATGTACAAGAATAAATGTGTGTTTGTCAATTTCCAATGCCAAGTTACCCCATGGGTAAACTAAAACGTACCTTAGAGCACACATTACACAAACTAAATATAAAATCTCCATACTGCATTTGTTTTTTAGGGCTGAGACATTAAACTCGCACTGAATAGTATTTTCTAGCTGCTTTCACCCAAGGTAGTCAAAAGTGAAAGGCACCCTTCAGGCAGTAAGTGTTTTTATTTTAACACCTTGAGGAAGGAGATACCAAATGCCACATACTTTACAAGAATAGGTAAAAACTCAAGAATATAAGAAATCTGCCCAATCCTCTGCATGCCAGAAAGTGCAACCCGGGTAAAGTAGCTATGACATGACAAAAAAGAAGGGCCATTAACATCATTCTATCAAATTGCACGTTTAGGGGCGAAGACACATAATTGAAAAGGCAAGCATTCCAATCCTCCTAAATGCATCACATGCTAGCATATACAGCACAGTATCACAACCTCGGCTCCTGTTAGAAACTAACAAGAGTACACCATCGGTAAAGAATACACTAAATGCTTACCAAGGACCAAAAAAACGCTGTAACAAAGACCAGTAGCTATCTCAAAAGGGAAGAGACGATGCAATAACTTTTCATTTTACAGTAAAACTAATTTTTTTATTGAGGTTACCAAACAATTCAGTATAAAAATCCGGCATATAGTTACGAAATATAGGAGTTACCAAGTTGCAATACTCAGATGCTGAATTTCTCCAAGGAAGATTAATGACAGTATCAAAAATAGTAATATCCCACATAACTTTCTTAATGTCTGCAAAAACATATCTGCAGATCAGATCAAACCGAATAGTTACCACTATTGTTTGAGATAATTGACATAAAAGAGATGTTTTGAGTAAATGCAAAAGTACAGCATACTCTGCTTTGGATAAGAGCCGAGCATTGTCATTTTTAATTCCATTCAGAGACAACAGCACCTGCAGTTGGACAGAAATAACAAAACTTAAACACCTTTTGGTACACAAATACAATAATATCGTACCCTACAAAGATAACTAAAATGAAACAGAGAAGCTGGATGGATGGTCTTCAAAAGAGAAAAAAAGCCTTCCATGTTGCACTTAGCACCTGATAGAGCTCAGTGGAGTCACTGGACAATTTGGAACATGTAGCCGACCTTACCAAGTTGGATAAGGTTTAATCATTGTTGATGTTCATTACAAAGATATCGGGGACATTTAAACTTTAATGAACATGATTTATGGTAGAGCATTATGATGTCGTTTGATCCATGTAGCCAACCCCACCTACTGGGATAAAGGCTTGATAGTTGTTGTTGTTACTTAAACTTCAAAAATTTGTGAATAAAGACTAATGTACAGTAGAAAGACACATTTCGCAATCTTTCAACTTCAATTACATATAAAATGCAACCATAATAACCAAAAGAGTACAGAATTTACAATTTCAAAACTTCCAAAACTTGACCATAATTAAAGGTAGCAACTACCAAGTAGCTAAAAACAAAGCAAAAAAAAGGAGATAAATATAAATTATGCATACTCTTTCATTATGAAATTTGAAGGATTTAAACACATCATAAAACTCCAACAGATTGAATAAAACGTTTGCATCAAATGTCACTTCAAGTTGTTGAAGCATTCCCTGTAACATAAAGTTAGAACATAAGATACAACAAAAACCAACACAAACATCTCAGTTTTAAACTTGCAAACATACACAAGTGCACAAACATTAACTTGGCTTCAAAGTAAAACACAGTCAGAATACCTTCACTGACATGTCTGTATCTCGGTTAGATGAAAAATTTAGTTCAATGCTGCATGAATGACCCACGGTATCGAGTACATTATTTTCAACAACAGGCTGCAAATCAAGGAATATACCATCAGTATCAATAGAATTGAAATGACAAAAGTATTGGTCATAAATCATTGAAGATGCATTTATCAAGACAGGTAATTCAATATCAAGGGGATTATAAGAGTTGAACCAATAGTAATGCACTTATCTCATTTTACATGATTAAACAAAAGTGATTCATAAGTAGAACGTTGTGAAAATAAACAGCAATATTATCCTATTTCCAACGGAAAAGAAAAAACAAAAAACAGGTAAATCAAAGTCAATAATTGTTAAGTAGAGAACAAAGTGATTTTCTCTGAATTACTTGTGCTAAGTAACTCACAGCAACATGTGTTCTCTTATATCCACAGAATATTTAATACAACTTGTATTAACAAGACAATTAATGAGAACTATTCCATAAGTACATGAACGTACTGATGAACCTATCATTTACTATTGTTATTAGCTATACTATTGTTATTTCCAACACTCTCCCTTACGCTGGAGAATTGATATCTGTCATTCCCAGCTTGCCAGTGAGATTTTAAAATCTCTGCGAGGATTCCCGTAGTCAGCACATCTGCTTGTTGCTGTCCACAAGGGGCATATGAAGTGATGATCAGCCCAGCATCAATTCTCTCCTTAATGAAGTGCTAAATCTTTATATATTTGGTTGTCATGCGAACAGGACTGTGTGCAAAAATAATGGCTGATTTGTCACAAAATAGTTCATATGGGCTTCACATATGATTCTAACATCATCAAGAATAATCTTCGTCCACAACAACTAAAACTCCCCAAGCAATAAATAGCATGGAATTCTGCCTCTGCACTTGAACACACAACTATGTTTTGCTTCTTACTTCTTATTAGAAAATAATTGTTAGTTAGGAAATAGATAGAGTTAGAAACTATAACAGATATCAATAAGCTAAAATGTTATAGTAAGTTAGTCAGAGGCAGTTAGTAGTTAGACTAACTGCAACAGCTTCTATAAATAGAGCCAAGCTACCATTGTTTCACATCTTAAGATGAAAGAATAAGAATACAATTTAGTTTTATCTTCTCATGCTCTCTCTCTTCTAAGTTTATTCATTGTTAATGGTATCAATTATTAGAGAATAAGAATCGAGCCTAGTAACTTGGAGTGGTAACTGCAGTGACAACTGACAAGTGTCACTGACAGTTACCTTTATGTTTTAATTAGTTGGTTAGAGAAGGTGACTTATTGTAAACGTCAGCTCCTACAGTTGCTTCTCTTGTAAACTTTCTATTCTCCTATATATTAGGAAAGCCTATCCTATTGTAATCATTGAATTTATTCTTCAATTGAACAGTAATCACAACAATTCTTTCTCTTTCTCTTATCTCTCTCATTTTCCCTCATCTTCTCTTATTATATTCTCTAGCCTAGGTTTTACATTTTTACATGGTATCAATCACCTCCATTGCCACTGCTTCTGATCCTGCTTCTTCTCCACTGCAACATGTTTCTGCTCCTCCTCTTCAAGCCATTTCTCCTTTGTTTTCTCTACCTCTTCCAACTACTAAGCTAAGTGAGAAAAACTACCTTACATGGAGTCAATTCATGCTTGTTGTGTTAAAAGCAAACAGAGCTATTCGTTTTGTGCATTCTTCTGCAAATCCTCCCAAGTTTCTCTCTGAATTTGATAGGATTCAGAATCTTGTGAACCCTAGCCACTTCAGCAGGGAAGAACAAGACCAAACTGTATTTTCTTGGCTACTGAATTCCATTTCTGAGTCTTTAAAACCTAGGATTGTTGGTTGCAATTCTTCCTGTCAGTTATGGGAAGAGCTTAAAGCATTTTGCAATGCTCATACTAAGGCTGGGAGTCGACAATTAAGAGCTCAATTACGCACCATTTCTCAAGGATCTACCTCAATCTCTGAGTATTTTTCAAAGATTAAGCTAATCACTGTTTCTCTAGTTTCTATTGGTACACCTATCTCAGTTGCAGAACATGTGGACTGCATCTTTGAAGGTCTAGGTAAGGAATTTCAATCTGTGATTATTGTTCTTGAAAGCCAGATTAAACCTCCCTCCATTAATGACCTAGAGCAGTTTCTTTTGACACTTGAGTCAAGGCTTATCAAAACTGCCACAAGGTTGTCTCTGATGCTCCATCAGCAAATGTAGCCTATGTACCCTTACCTACTCAATTTCTTGTGTCTGTGTCCAATCCACTGAATTTTGCACCCAAATTTTCAGACTAGGTCTCCTCCTCACCCTAGGTTTGAGTCTATGCCAATCATGTGTTTGGAAGCACACATACTAGATGTCTAGGAAGGCGTGGCGGTAGGTTTCCACGTGGAGGATGGTTTCAAGGTCATTTAGAGGTTGTTACTTTTGTAACTACAGTAACCGCCCAGGTCATGACATGGCATGTGCTATTATGGACCCTATGACTCCCCTGTTAGTCATCCACCTCCTTATTCTACCTTCTCTTATCCCTCACACTTCCACACACTACCACCTCATCACTCACTACCTTCTTATCCCACTGTTTCTAGAATGCCAAGACCTGAGTCTCATCCCTCAGCATCGTGGTTACACTTCAGTCTATGATACAAGTTCTTATCCCTCTGCTTATATCTCACGTCACTCATATACTCCTACACCAATTGCCTCACATCATACTGCTCAACTTCATGCTATGAATGTTAGCACTAGTGTTCCAGATGCTAAGCACTCAGTGTGGTTTCCAGATTTTAGTGCAACCAATCACATTACCTCTAACTCATCTGTAGTGCATGAACCAGTTGAGCATTTTGGAGCAGAGCACATCTATATGGGTAATGGTACTAATGCACATATTGCTTGCAGTGGAATTACTTGTTTTACCTCACCAATGAATCCTAATATTTCTCTTTCTCTTCAAAATTTGCTTCCTGTCCCAACAATTACTAAAAACCTAATTAGTATCTTCCAATTTGCTAGGGATAACACCATTCTCCTCAAAGGGTCTGCTTATTGTACATCCAATTCCGATTTCAAGTTCAAGACTACTGCATTAGCTAGTGTTCCTACTATTCCTACTCTAATAAATGTTCATCTTACTTTCTATGGCATTGTAGACTAGGACATGCTCATGAAGCAGTTGTAACCAATGTTCTAAACCACTGTAATTGTTATATTTCTCATGCCAATAAAACTACTTTGTATTTTTGCATTGCTTGTTGTTATGGTAAAGCACATAGGCTCCATTCTCTTAAATCCACTAGTTCTTATACTAATGTCTTTGATTTATCTTAAACTAAGCATGTACAATACATCCATTTACTCTATCTTACTGTCATCTTTATATGTTCTCTCTAGTTGCTGCCATCGATGGCAAACTAAGCAATGATTTCCATCTTCATCTCTTCTTCTATTCAACTCCTGTTGCAGTGCTGCTCCTTTACCACAATACCTTTTTGCTCCTTCGACTCTCTCTTTGCTCACCTTTTGTTAACAAAACAAGTCAAATGAAGTTGGTACTACTCCGGAGTGCACTTTTGATAACCATGCTTGGATAGATAAAAAATATATCCCCCTCCAGAAATAAAGTTAACAAAGGTGATTTGTCATATTTAGATTCCCCGAGGTGTTCTGATCATGGTTTCTTTAGAGGGATCTTTTTATTAGACATGGAGGGGATTGGCTTGCATTTACCACAGATCCCAGAATCAGAACTGGGCTATGATACCAACTTGAAAGTGATATAAGAAAACGGTTACAAAGAGATAGAGAGAGAAAGGAAGAACAGAAGAATGAAGAAGAGGTTACTGAAACTGAATTTTGTTATTATTCTGAAACTGAATTACAAGAGAGGAAGAGAGAGTTTATATAAGGATTGCCAGCTCAGCACAGTGAGGCTAGGCACAACCAATTTCTCTCTTAATCAAAAACAGAATCACAACACCTTAGATTATTCTAATATACCCCCCTGAATTTGAGGGTATTTAAAACTTTTGACTAGACTAGAATAATCTCTAACTTGAAGTTGCTTGCGAAAGTTAGTGAATTTATCAGTGGAGAGAGGCTTGGTAAGGACATCAGCAGTTTGAAGATCAGAAGGCACATGAGCAACAATCAAGGTCTTATTTTAAATCTTGTCACGAACAAAGTAGAGATCAAGCTCAATGTGTTTGGTTCTACTGTGAAGCACAGGATTATGTGACATAGCAACAGTACTTAAATTGTCACACAAAATGGTAGGTGTTGAGTATGACAACTTAATCTCTTGTAAAAGAGACTCAACCCACATCAGTTCTTGAGCAGCCAATGCTAGACTCCTGTATTCAGCCTCTGTGCTTGATCTGGAGATGGTGTTCTGCTTTTTAGACCACCAGGTAACCAGATTAGGGCCAAGATAGATGCATGCTCCTGAAATTGACTTTTTGTTATACACATCAGAGGCCCAGTCAGCATCA
>NC_032021.1:7554736-7604813 GCF_001865875.1 Lupinus angustifolius
AGGATGAGGATAGGATGAGGATGAGGATGAGGAAGAGGATGAGGATTAGGAGGAGGATAGGATGAGGATAAGGATAGGATGAGGGTGAGGACAAAGATGAGGATGAGGGTTAGGATGAGGATGAGGATAGGATGAGGAGGAGGATACGATGTGGTGGAGGAGGATGAGGATAGGATAAGGAGAAGGACGACGATATGGATAGGAGGAGGATGAGGATAGGATAAAGAGGAGGACGACGATATGGATAGGAGGAGGATGACGATGAGTAGGAGGAGGATGAGTAGGAGGATACGATGAGGATGAGGAAGAGGATGAGGATTAGGAGGAGGATAGGATGAGGATTAGGAGGAGGATAGGATGAGGATTAGGAGGAGGATAGGATGAGGATGAGGGTGAGGACGAAGAGGAGGATGAGGATGAGGATAGGATGAGGAGGACGAGGATGACATGAGGATGAGGATAGGATGAGGAGGAGGAGGATGAGGATGATGAGGAGGAGGAGGATAGGATGAGGATCAGGAGGAGGATATGATGAGGATGAGTTGAGGGGATATCAGTGGATGAAGCAGGGGTAGGAGGTAAGAAAATTGATGTAGGGGGTGAAGGAATGATGGAATTGGTGGAAGGAGACAAAAAAGTGAGGTCATTATGAACAAAAAGAGAGTTATCATGAAAGGGAAAGGATTGTTCATTAAAAATGACATCCTTCGAAATATAAAGCCTCCCATCTGAAGATAAACATTTATAACCTTTGTGATTAGGAGAATAACCCAAGAAAACACACTCAGTACTCCTAGGTTCAAGTTTATTTTTGTTGTAGGGTCTAAGTAGAGGAAAACAAGAACACCCAAAGACTTTAAGAAACTTGTAATCAGGAATAGTGCCAAACAGTTTCTGGTAAGGGGATTGATGTTGTAAAGTAGGTGTAGAATTTCTATTAATTAGATACACAGAAACAGTGAAGGCAAATTCCCAATAGCTCACGGGAAGTTTAGCATGAGATAAAAGAGTTAAGTCTGTCTCAACGATATGTCGATGCTTCCTTTCCACAGTACCCTGCTGATGATGTGTGTGAGGGAAAGACAACCTATGTTGTATGCCTAAGGACTGAAGGTAGGTGGTGAATGGTCTAAATTCACCACCAAAGTCACTCTGAACAGCCTTAATGGTTGTATTAAATTGAGTTTTGACCCATTGCAAGAACACTTGAAACATAGACAAAGTATCAGATTTTTGTTTCATAAGAAACATCCAAGTGAACCTAGAGTGAGCATCTACTATTGTAAAGTAATATCTAAAACCCGAATATGAATACTGAGGTGCAGGTCCCCACAAGTCAACAAACACAAGGTCAAAAGATTTATTGTAAACAGTAGAAGACAAAGGAGCATGTAATTTGTGAGCTTTACCCATACAACAGGCATTGCAAAAATCAGTGAAGTTCTTATTGCAATAGGGAATTTTACAATGTTTTAAGACATTATAGACAATGGCCTCATGAGGATGACCAAGTCTACAATGCCACAAATGAAAAGACCTAAACATAGAAGAAGTCCTATTACAATGGTCAACAGATTTATTCACTGTATTAACAAAATTATTTAAACCAGAAACAAGAGAGCAACTAGGACGAGAGACATAGCTGAGAAGAAGACCATGAAACGCATATAAGCCATCTTTGGTTATAGAACCTTGAAGAAGAAGCTCATTAGAAACCTGAGATTTCACAAAACACTTGTCAGCATGAAACTCAAAATAACAGTGATTATCTTTGGTAAATTGGGAGACACTAAGAAGATTTTTCGTAATTTGAGGGACATGTAAGAGGTTATGTAATGAAAATGAAAGAGGAGAGGTAGAAGAAGTAAACTGAGAACTCCCTGTGAAATGAATTGGTAAACCATGACCATTACCCATGAATATGTGATCTGGACCAAAGCGTTCCGTAGGAGTATGAATTAAACCAGCATCTGAAGTGAGATGATTCGTGGCTCCCGAATCAGGATACCAAGTGGAGTGTTTGGGAGCTTCAATGTTTGTTGTCATTGCATGAGGTGTGAAGGAAGGTGGAGAATAGGGAAGTCCTCGATGATTATTAGCACCATAAGGAACAAATGAGTGAGGACCCGGTCCTAGAAGAGATTGAGAGGAAGGAGGCCCAAACTGAGATGTGTGAGGCCCAAGAGTGTAGTGTGCTGCAGTTGGAGGAAAATGTGAAGGGGGAGATAAGTAGTGATCCGTATATGAAGAGAGTTGGGCATGAGGAGGTCCATGAGAGTAATTAAATGTTGCATGATGGCCCAATCCAGGTGGAAGAAAATTAGATGAGCGTGAAGCAACTCCAACACTTCGTGGAGCGTAGGTTAGCGAGTTGTAGCCATAAGGTGCATAATAGCATGTTGCCACGTCATGACCAAAACGGTTGCAGAAATCACAGTACAGAGACGAACCACGGTGAGGTCCCCTTCCACCGCGTATGCGACCACCACGACGACCTCGATAGCCACGATAACCACCATTCGAAAGACCAAAGCCATAATCAGGTCGCAGAGACTGAAATTGAGACTGAATTTGAGGAGAATCTGAAAAAGTTGATGAGGAAGGAACATGTCTTCCTGAATTAGGGCACGGCGACGCAGAAGATGAAGGAACTGCAACAATATTAACTGATAGAGCATCAGAGAGGACTTTCGACTTGTTCTTCTCCATTCGCGATTCAAAGGTTAGAAGAAACGATTCCAAGGAATGAAGTGTTGGAAGATCAAGTTGCGTCTCAATCGAAGTAATCACCGGTTGGAATTCTTCATTTAAACCATCCAACACATAATCAACATGTTCAGTTGTGGAAATCGGAGCTCCAATAAAAATTAGAGCATCAACAAGATTTTTGATCTTCCTAAAGTACTCAGATATCAACAGCGATCCTTGAGTAATTGAACGAAGTTGAGAACGGAGTTGTTGACTTCTTGCTTTTGTTTGAGAACTGCAAAAATTGTGCAGTTCTTCCCAAAGTTGCCACGAGTGTTGACAACCAACAACACGAGGTTGTAAGCTTTCAGAAAGAGAATTCAAGATCCAGGAAAAAATTGCCTGATCTTGTTCCTCCCAACGCAAGTAAGCAGAGTTCACTTTGTTGATAAGACGATCATCATCAGTGAGGAACCGGTGAGGTATTTCGGTTCCAAGAACGAAACGATTGGCTCTGTTGGAAGTAAGTGTGGCAATCATGAAATGTCTCCACACGAGAAAGTTCTGCTCCGTTAGTTTCATCGTCGGAGCAGGAAGAACTAACGGTGACGCCACCGTTGCTAACGGTGACGCCACCGTTTGCAGCAGAGTTGGAGAAGGTGTGGACGGAGGAGGAGATGAGAGAGAGGCACCAGGAGGCGAAGAAGGCATGATACCATATAAGAAAACGGTTACAGAGAGATAGAGAGAGAAGAAGAACAGAAGAATGAAGAAGAGGTTACTGAAACTGAATTTTGTTATTATTCTGAAACTGAATTACAAGAGAGGAAGAGAGAGTTTATATAAGGATTGCCAGCTCAGCACAGTGAGGCTAGGCACAACCAATTTCTCTCTTAATCAAAAACAGAATCACAACACCTTAGATTATTCTAATAAGTGAAAATATGAATTGACTTGTTATTTGATGAATAATGGTATTAATGTTGATATACAGGCTTGGAGCAATGGACTAATCAATCCCTAAAATTAAGGGATTAGGATCAACTATCTGGGGAAACAGATAATGATAAAGATACAACAAAATAATCTAAATACAATAAATACCTGAATCATATCTCAGCAGTTATATCAGTCTATGAGGTTTTAGTCGTTATATTGTTATCTTCTAAGGATATTGTTTTCTCTATCTTTCTGCTTATCTTCCTAAATAAATTTTGTTTTCTATCAAGAAAAAATTCAATACTACAGAGATTATCAGGAAGAAACAAACCCCTCTAACATGTAGAATGACTTCCCTGCTCCTTGGATCAACCACTTTCCCGGACTTGAAATTGGAAACAATAATTCCATGTTCTTCGTACAGCTTAGACTCAAAAATTCCACTTTCAAGAATTATTTCCGCAATTCCTTTATCATACTTCCTAGAAAAATGAGAGATTAAAAAAAATAATTCATTGCCTATTAAATAATAATAGCACATGCTTACATTCATTTTACACGAATCGTCACTAAATGAGCCAGGGCCAGTAAATCAAATTCAGTAACTTCTTAAAAAATGAGAAAGTGTCCTATTATTATTGCTTTTAAATAAAAAGTAATTCATCAGTGATGAACAAAGTAAAAACATGGAAATCATCCCCTTAGAATAATAAACAAAGGTATTTTATTAAAAGGCCTGTGAATAGAAGACAGAACTCAGTACTTGCTGTATATAGTTGCTTTTAAATAAAAAGTAGCTTCTTAAAAAATGACAAAGTGTTATTATTATTGCTTTTAAATAAAAAGTAATTCATTAGTGATAAACAAAGTAAAAACATGGAAATCATCCCCTTAGCATAATAAACTACGGTATTTTATTAAAAGGCCTGTGAATGGAAGACAGAACTCAGTACTTGCTGTATATAGATGCAGAGAGCTGATGAATCTCTAACTTCAATGCAAATATACATGAGTCATGCTTCGCAGCAACATCAACCCAGGATGAATCAATAGGGTGAAACTCAGTTGCTTCAGATATATCCTGCAAAAGAACAGCAACCATCATCTAGTGTATGGTATGCTATATGTGATTTTGATATTTTCACCTAACATGTATTCTAAACTTGGAAAACATTGCTAATAACCATTTTCCCATCAGAATTAATTCTGGAGAGCAAACCAAAACAAGTACAAAAAAAGAGACTAACAGCCGAGACAATGTGATAGACTGATAGTTTAATAATAACTAGCATTGTTACCTTGACATCATAAGAAACAACTCCAGAAAATTGACTGGAATCATCAGTTCCACCAGCACCAAGCATACCACGTGATAGCCAATTCAACCATCCCCGTGATTTGGCTGTGTGCTCATCATTGAATGATTTCTCTGTAGGAACATCAGTGTGAATCCTGCCATTATTAGGAGAAGAAGACTTTGCAAGGAATTCCTGAAAGAACGTACAAAGCATGAAATTTAAGAACAAAGCATGCAAATGATGAATCTCACTGCATTTTGCCGACATGAAAATTGCACAAAACAAGCCAATCAAATAAAGAATACAAAATAAGCAAATATTAAGCTTTCATTTAATGAATGGTGGCACACTTACCCGCATCTCATATTCTGCAGCAGATCTATAATTCAGAATATCATCTAGATCAGATTCTTTCTCCATTTGCTCTAACTCTCGGAGAACATCATCATCAACTGGCTAATGAACACAAATCTAATTAACTAAAGTACAATTGAAGTACCAGAACAAACCAGGTAAACACTTAATCTATTTCTTGGAAACATAAATTCAAATCTATGAAGAATTTTATAATTTATATGCGTACAAGAGCAAAATGAGTATGTCGAAGCAAAAGAAACAAAAACAAACTACCTGTTCTTGTTGAAGAAAATCCAACTTCATCTTGTACAAGTTAATATATTTCCGACGGTAACTTCTGCATCCAGGAAACAGAGTGAACTAAGTCATATGAATGTCAACTAGAGACTGCATAAGGAAACACTACAAAAGAAAATTACATATGCTCTCTTTTTCTTTCTTTTGGTGCTCCAATAGTAGAAAATGGAAGAAAAAGATTATTGAAAAATTATAGCAGATAGAGTAGGCACAATTTACAAATATGACTGAGACAAATGTTGAGATCCTATGCGCGAAGGAAAATTGATATGGAGAATCTTGATAAACATTGGTAAATTCAACAAATACATTACAGTGAGCACAGAAGACTAGGCAAGCACATTTTTTATAGAAAAACAAACCAATGCTAGCATAAAAAAATAGAAAGAATAAGATGCAGCAACGCTATCCAGTCTCTGAAAATATTAAAATGGTCAACTCACTGATAAAGTATTGATTATTGAAGTCCACATTGGTTGAATATGTGAGGGATGAATCATTTATAATAACTAGGACAATCCTCCCGCTGTGAGCTAGCTTTTGGGGTGGAGATACGCCCAATTATTCTAATACAGTAATACTCCCATGAGCAGAACACCAAAGGGAACCACAAACGTATTCGTATTCCCTAACAAAACTAAGGGTAAAAAATACCCATAAGATACAACTATTTCACTCTAACAAGACAGCAATTTTTTTTCCTAAACTACATACTGCGAAAACTTTTAGCCTCCTTGTTTTCATCAAAACCGTTACAAAGAACCATGAATCATCTAAAGCTGTTCCAAAGTAAGACACCCTCAGTGGTCAAAAAAACCTAAAATAACAATTTCATAAAAAGTAGCCAGCTTACAATCCAAAGCTATGTGGTGACCTAATGTACATGAACTTGATCAGCCCACAACACACTGGGAGAAAGAGTGGCACAAGGCTGACTTATCTTAAGAAAGTCATTTCTAATGATTTCTTGAAGTGCTGTTGTTGAAAAAGATATATCTTTTTAATGGATAAAAAGAAATATTTCTTCTATACAAAAAGAAAATCCATCAAGGAGGAAGAAGATTACAAGATAGAATGATAAGACCTTCACCCAAAAAATTACAGAGATATAAATACAAGACCAGCCAACACGCTCCAAAAAAACAAAAACATATTGGAACTCAAACTTTATGCATATACTCCTAAGAAAACAAAAAGAAACACTTATGAACGGGTAATAAAGAAATATGATTGAAGATGAAAGAAAAATACGACAATTGAAGGCAACAATTCAACAAAAGGGGGAAATAATTATTAATAACAACAACCAAACCATGTCCCACTAGGTGGGGGCAAAGCTTATTTTGGGATATAATAAAAATAAAAATAAAACAAAAAATAAGAAATTCATCAAAGCCACAACTCCTACCAACATAAGCCAAACCTACATTGAATATTACCGAAAAAACATTTTTTTATGAACTTACAATCGAACCCCAAGATATCTCCATGATGTTTTCTTTAGTTTCTTGCGAACATCTGAAAGGACTGATTCTTGTGCATAATGCCACCAAAGTATTTGCCAGCCCTCAGATTTTCTTGGTAAAGGACAATGCCAGGGACGGAAGCGACCATACCTACATAATATAACAACAACAGTACTTCAAATGCCTATAATCATACTTTTATATTACGACAGTGTTTTTCAAACAAAAAACTGGTACGCTGTATTTCAGACACTGTATAGGAAGTGACATTTTGCACTATGAAATGATGTGAGAGAGAAAAAACAAGTGTGTTGGGCAATACAAAAACAATATAGGTGTTTAAATGAGTTGTACAAATAATACAGATTTTTAAATAAAAGCAAAATTTCACTTAAAGAGTATAAGATTTGAATATAAGTCAAAACACAATAAGAATAATAGCTATTATGTTCATCATAGTAAGGCATTTTGTCCTATATAGCAATCATGGATGGTGCACATTATATTTACATAATCAAAAGAATTGCAAAAGACATGAGAGCAATTGATACAGATAATTTTTAAGATTCACTCAAGCATTCACATAATCCTTGGGTTATCTACAACTTCTGAAACTGAAATCAAATTTAGCTCAGGTAAAATACAATATGATTGGTGGAAGTCTTCCCTGATCAGTGTTAATGCAAGAATCGTATAATTGATGGAACAGCAATTGTTTCAGGACACAAATTATGTCAAATTATAATAGACCAGTGCTAGACACTCGACTAACAGGAATAGCAGTAAGTTGGTTATGATTAGATAGCAGTAAGTCAACAGATGCTGGAAGTTAGTGGTTATAAGTGAGTTACGGGAAGCGAGGGGGGTTATCGCTTGTTTCGGGAAAAGAGAGAGGGAGCCAATGTGGTAAGACCCAAAATGTTAATCCATCTGAGGTCAAAATAGATAGGAAATTTGGTAAAAATTATATTAGAAAAAACGAAAAATAGTATACAGGAAGTTGAGAGAAAAAGAGCCTATAACTAACTACTGGGTTTGGTTGAGAGAATGGGATAATGGAACTCTATTAACTAGGTGGTGTATTTAACGTGGAAAAGATCAGAGAAGGGCAGACTGGAATTTGGCTGAGAATTTTGGGGAGTAGGCACTCTTTAACTGCCTTATCAGTTTCTATACTCTTTTTTTGTATCTTCCACTAAACTCATGTTCTGTATCACTTTGATCAGACTTGAATTCAGTGAATAATAAAGGTATATATTCGGCATTGTCTTCTTCTGTTCCTTATAATTTTCCTGGTACCTATCACAAGGTCTCTCAAATACCTGGATGGAGAGGAAGAGAATTCTGTAATTTTATGGTACTGCATCGCTTTGTTAGAGCCCAGAATTCAGATAAATAAACAACAAACTTTTCATTCAATCTGGTCCAGTTCAATCAAACATTTGCATTACTCAATCACTATTTTGAACTCAAAAAATGGCAATGTATTTTCAATTTGAAAATTGAATAACCAAAAAAATCAATGGCTGGAAGCATCTGTCACCTGCATTGGTCTGTTTGCAATCACTGCAAAAGACTAGTGTGACAGATCTGATATGCTCTTAGTAGAGTGGGAATATCTTTGTTACAGCATTTCTCGACTGCATCATACAAGATTTTTTGATAAAAATAGATTGTTAAAAAGAAGAATATGTATGTGAAGTGTATAATAACTTCCATAGATCTTTTCCTTATTTCGTCTTTCATTTTGTATATTTCTATCTTGATATTACTTTGATTCTACAAGGAATACTGATTTATAGTTTATATGTCAAGCAAAGGTTTTTTTCTAAAGGCATTTCTTTAACAGTGCTAATCAAACAGTTGCAGGCGTCTGGCAATGAACTTACTTTTCCCTTAATCTACAAGTGCAGACATAATCCCATACAAGAAACATCTGTTGTAACTGAGCCTCATCAAGAGATATAACCTGAGAAGTAGAAATAATATTTGAATGTGATATATTGATGTACAATAGCAGAAAGATAAGCAACAATAAACTGCTAAAATTAGCAAATTCCATACGATAGAGGACCAACCAAACCAGTCAATTCAGCAGTGATAGAATACTGAGGAGTGTTGTCATCAAGCTTCTGTGATCTGTTAGCCTAGAACATAGAACAATAACTAAACTTAAGTAGGATAAAAAGCTTTACAAGAATTCAACAGTGACTAAAAAAAGCCCAGAAGATTATGCATTAAAAATATAAATCAGAACCCGAATAACTAAGCAAGACAGAAGAAATAAAGGGAAGTGCAATACACATCCATTAAGAAATTAATGTAAATATGCAATACAAAAGGTAGAAGGTTAGAATGATTGTGAACTATAAAAAGAAAAGAAAAACTGCTAGAAATAGAGTAACAGTTTTTTATAACTAAAGTTATAATGATAACGAAAGTGGCAATGGTTAAGATGAAAGATTTATGTATAAATCATGGTTTTAATGAAGATATCCTTACTGAAATAATTAAGGTTACATCACATGGTGACAATACAGAGTTGTAATGTTTCCCTTCAGATCCTATATTGCCTGCTGAGTGATTGCCCACACTGTTCATAGTTACCAAGTTCATTGAACTATGAAACATACTGAAGTAAAATTCCAGTCCTTTGATCTCAACAATTTTATGTTCTTGACCCACTCTCACCCTTCCATTTGAAGACCTGAAATATGGGAAAACAAATAACCCAAATCTCAGTCAACATAGCCATCCCAAACTTACTGTTCCCCTTTAACCATATTTCAACCGAGTACTTGCATTAATTTGAATTTATTCGCTCACAATCTCCAGGTCATTATTGAAACAGACAGGAAAAGTTCAAATAAATTAACATTACCACAACAATGAGCATTGCAATTGAATTTTGAACTTTCATGGAGGTGAATCACCTCCTAATGGTGTGAAAACATGTTATTCAGAAACCATGTTCAGAACTATTATTAGCAATTACCGAAGGGGAGCAGGATATAATGCAATATTAAGAAACACAAGTTAAGTACTTAAGTAAACAATGAGGTGTAAAATTAAGCACCCGCAAAAAGGAGACTTTTTTCCCTTTATCATTTGTCCTATTATTGTATTCTTAGAATTGTGCAGACTAGGCCTAAGTCAGCCCTAAAAGCAAGCTCATAAGGTCAGGGAGGCCTAAACCATATAAACAATGGCTTGACCATATTCTGATCCAATGTGGGACTATCTTAACACACACCCCTCACGCCTAGGAATGGACATCTGGAGTTTGAAGTTTGTGGGACTGGACATCTGTGGATGGCACAATAACGTGTCAGGCTATGATATCATCTTAGAATTGTGTTGGGTAGACATAACTTACGCCCAAAACTTAGCACATAGGATGAGGCATGCCTAAGCCTTATAAGCAATGGCTTGACCATATTCACATCTAATATGGGACTATCTTAACATGTATAAATAAAACAGAAAATAGTAATCATGCCAACTACCAAACAGAATATTCCTGATCCCATATGGAGATCCAATCAACCTGTTCATAAACCTTCAAAACAAATCAAAAAATACGAGTACAAGCAATACCCAATAGGATTTTGCTTCATGGTCAAGTTGGAAAACTTCAAGCCAAACATAATATGCCCCTGGAAAATTATAGCAAAAATAAACAAATGTTGATCGAAGTTAGTGCTTCATAAGAAAATCATTAGGTTCCAAGGAAATAGACGAGCAAGAATTAGAAAAAGGAGAGGGGGGAGAAATAAATAGAAGTGTTATTTCTGTAACAGAATTCAAGGAGAGAATCCCCTTCCAAGGGTTGCCCCTTTCAACTGAGCATAAGGTCTGTTCAACTAACAAATCAATGAATGCCTTCTTCCTATAAACAGTTCTATCTATTTAATTATCAATCTTAACTATCTAACTGTCAGCCTAATGAACTCAACCACCACTAATCTAAATAGCATAAATTACTAAACCACTACTCTAACTAGCCAAACTAACTCACAACTAGTCTATCTATCCCAATTCTGGCCTTGTTGAGCCTAACAATACCTCACCCTGAATAGCAGCCTTGTTTCCGTCATCACTGACACATGGCCTGGACCGCCATGGTTTCTGTCTCACTGTAACGAGATCGTTCTGGAGTTCTATCCCATCCAAAGTATCTCATCCACAACTGAGTTTTTGAACTGTGAACCACTGCTGCATCTCCGCCATCGACTTCCGCCTCAAGCTTCTCTACCACTAGGTTATGCTATCCTCTGGTTCTGTCAATGTATCTGATTCTGATTTTTGCTTGTTTTTTCAGCACCTTCTCCAATGGAGAAAGTGGGCATGGTTTTGTTTTTCAGGTACCTGCAACAATGGCTTCGTCTTCTGAATCTCAATGAACTCTTTCCTAGTCAATACAACCAAATGGGTCACTTCTAATGAAATTGAGCAGTTCAACCTTTTTCACCCAAGAAAAACATTCATCATTACAAAACTCCAAACCCCCTGTATCCATGTTCTCTTTGTGCAGCCTTTTCGATTATGATGATGCAATCTCTCAAGAAGGTTGACCTTACACACTTTCCTCCACAATACCATATCCTTATTTCGTCAAAAACTTGTGCAACATCTTTTTAAGCAAACCAATGCCACCAACACTCTTATTGAACTCAGACATGCAAGAAACCAACAAACGAGGCTGTGATCCATAATTACTGTCACCCACCTATCATGAAAATCAATAAGAGATATCCGGAAGGTCGACCAATTTGTTAGGTTCCAATGAGATAGACGAGCATGAATTATACGAGAGAGAGAGAGAGAGAGAGAGAGAGAGAGAGAGAAATGGAAGTGGTTGTTGCTGTAACAGAATTCGAGACGATTCACGATATACTTCCAATGGTTGTCCTTACAAGTTACAATTGGGTATAAGATCTGTTCAACAAACCAAATCGATGAACGTCTTCTTCCTATACAATTTCCTTTGCTTAACTCTTAATCCTAACTATTTAACTGTACGCCTAACCGACACAACCACCACCAATCTAACTATCCAGAATCTGGCCTCACTAAGCCTAGCAAATTCGTCAAATTGAAAGATTTGATGAAAGACACGAAAACCTAGGTAATTTGAAGAAACATAATAATGAATAATATAAAGATAAACTTACCAGATCATTCTGAACGTCACTGTATAAAATATGAAAATTCCGTATGTCCACTTGAATACTGTCAAGAATCTGAAAGAGAAAGCATAAAGCATCAGCAGTTAAATGGTATCATAAATCCCCAAAAAGTATCAGCATCACGAAGTAAGAGATTATAACTACAATTTCATTTATTTTCTTTTTTTAATCATTTTGCATCAAGGGGGCCAGTAAAAAGATTAAAAAAAAGAAAATAAATTGATTTCGCTATGTGCATGTGGGTTAAAGATACCCTGCCAACTGAATACCAAAAGGAAACCAAAAATCAATGTTAACAAGCAGAAGTATACAAATTGATTTTAGCATCAGCCATATTAGAGAATAGGACTAAGAGTAGGAAGAGTTAGTTGCAAGTTAGTTAGATCTACAGCTGGCTTTCATCTGAAGCTTCTGTATCACCTAAGCTGTATGCTAGGCTATAAATATCTTCCCCTTTTAGTTGTAATGGGTTAACAAATCATTAATAAAAATTCAGAAATTTCTCTTAACTCTTCTTTCTCTCTCTTTTTCACTTATCTGTTTACACGGTATCACTCTAGTTATGGTAACCGCTACCACTGGAGCTCCCTAAATCTTACAGCCTTTGGTAATGTTGATTGGGCCTTAGACCTAGATGATAGAAAATCCATTTATGGTGCTTGCTTATTTCTTGGTCTTCATCTTGTCACTTGGTGGTCCAAGAAACAAAATACTATATCTAGACCCAACATAGGTTGAGTCCAGAAGCCTTGCTTTGGCTTCTAAGGAACAGATGTGGGTACAGACCGTACAGTCATTGCGCATTGAGCTAAAGTTTGCCTATCACCCTCCTATATTGCGTGCCAACCTCGGTCATGTTGCCATGTTACATAATCCTGTTCTGCGCAAAAGAATCGAGCATATTGAGTTAGATCTACACTTTGTCAGAGACAAAATCTGGAATAACACAATGAAATATGTGCCCTCAGTTTGAAACAGCTGATATCCTGACTAAGCCTCTTCCTACTAATAAGCTTATTTCTCTCTGACATAAGTTGCAAATCAAAGACTTCCTCAACTTGTTTCAGCACACGGTGTTTATTGGAGAATAGGTCTTAGAGTAGTAAGAGTTAGGTCCAAGTTAGTTAGAACTACAGTTGGCTTTCACCTGAAGCTTATGTATCAGCTGAGGTGTATGCTAGGTGTTGTAATATGGGAAGATTTTTGTTATCATTAAAAGATCTGTTTTTTATTTATAGTATTGATTAGGAGATTTGTACATACTATAGTATTAATCAGGAGATATATCCAAATTATTTATTTCTTTAATTAGGATTAGTCTTAATCTATAAATTGTAATTACTTATTATTGTTTAAACAACAAGGAATAAGATTATTCTCCTTTCTCCAAGTTGGTATCAGAGCTCCCAATTTTGGGGCTCTACTTCTGCACTTAAAACCCTAGTCGTTGTTCTTTAACTATGACTGATAAGAATTTTGCCTTCTTATCTACTAATGCTTTGAGTACTACGGATAGTTGGATTATTGACTCTGGTGCTACAGATCATATGACACCTCACCTTTCATATTTGTCATCCTATTCCATTTTACATGACAAACATCATACCATTGTTGCTAATGGATCCCAAACCCCAGTTATCGGCTGTGGTAACATCCACCTCTGCTCCTCTCTTAATCTAAATTGTGTGCTTTATGTCCCACAGCTTTCTAACAACCTTTTATCCATCCCCAAACTCACTAAAGATTTGAACTGTGTAGTGACATTTTTCCATTCACGTGTTTTTCAGGAGATTGCCACGGGGAAGACAATTGGAATTGCTAAAGAACAGGACGAATTATATTGTCTGTCGTATGAGGTAAGCAGGTGCAATACCCAGAAGAAGGTACTTACTTTCAGTCTCAAGACAAATTCAGAATCTTGGAATTCTTCTCAAATATCGTTGCTACATAAGCATCTTGGGTATCCTCCCTTTAGTATTCTTAGAAACAGGTTTCCCCACTTACTTACAAAAGTGTCAGTTGAGTCTTTTTATTGTGATGTATTTCAGTTTGCCAAACATCATCGTTCAACTTTTCTTCCCAGTAATAATAAAAGTACTCAACCTTTTGATCTTATTCAATCTGATGTGTGGGGACCTTCGGCCATTTCTAATATTTCTGGTACAAAATGGTTTGTTACTTTTATCAATGACTGTACTCGGATTACATGGGTTTTCATATGAAAAATAAGTCTGGAGTATTTCAATTGTTTATCAACTTTTTCCACATGATTCAAACACAGTTTGGGAGACCTATTAAACGATTACGATTAGATAATGAGAAAAAATATGTTAATCAGAATTTTTCCAAATTTATCGAAGATAATGGTGTTGTTCATGAGTTAACATGTATCAACACACCACACAAAATGGGGTAGCTGAAAGAAAAAATCGTCATCTTCTTGAAATCACCAAAGCATTACTCTTTCGAATGAGTATTCCTAAGTTTTATTGGGGGAATCTATCTTAACTGCTGCTTATCTAATCAATAGGTTACCATCTCGGGTTTTATCTGATGATAGTCCCGTCCAGTTTATGATTAGTTTCTTTCCTTCAGTAACCATTATGACAAGTCTCCAAACTCGTATTTTTGGTTGTTCTACCTTTGTCTATGTCCATGAACCTCATCGGGGTAAGCTAGATCCTCGGGCTATTAAATGTATCTTCATAGGATATACTCCTGATAAAAAGGAATACAAGTGTTATCATTCTCCTACTCAACGTAGCTATATATCCATGGATGTTACCTTTCAGAGGGAGACCAGTACATAATCCTGAACCAGTAATAATACAAGTGTAGAATAATGAGGACAGATACAAGAAAAAGTATCAGCGGAGAAGTAAAATCGTATTGGTCCAACAGCAACAGCAAGTTCAATTGTTTTCACCTGAGGTAAGTAATGAGCCCCCTAATTCTAATGAGCCTACTCTTGATGATTTACCTATTGCCTTAAGAAAAGGAAAATGATCATGTACCAAGTACCCCATATCACAATTTGTGTGTACTAATAATCTGTTTGTGCAGCATCAGAGTTTTATTTCAGCTATTGAATCTATTAGAGTCTCTACCTCAGTACAAGAAGCATTAAAAGATAAGAACTTGATTCAAGTCATGAATGAAGAGATGAATGCACTGGAGAAAAATGAGACTTGGAAGATACTTAAGAAACCAAAGGACAGTAGGTTGCAGGTGGATATATACTGTGAAGTACCGATCTGATGGCACACTGGACAGGTATAAGGTAAGGCTAGTTACAAAGGGATACACTCAGACATATAGAATTGACTATGAGGAGACATTCACCTCAGTGGAAAAAATGAATACTGTAAGGATCATTCTTTCCTTAGCGGCTCAATTCAATTGGGAGTTGTAACAGTTTAATGTAAAGAATGCTTTCCTGCATGGAGATTTAGAGGAACAAGTGTATATGGAGATTCCATCTGGATATGGCCCTACCTCAAGAAGGAATGAAGTTTGCAGATTAAAGAAGGCCCTATATGGGCTCAAACAATCTCCTCAAGCATGGTTTGGGAGGTTTACACAAGCCATGGTATCCCTATGGTATAGACAAAGCCAAGGTGATCATACCCTCTTTATAAAACATGCTAAAAATGGCAAACTCACTCTTTTGTTGGTCTATATAGATGATATGATTATTGCAGGGAATGATAACATCGAAAAACAGAACCTGAAAAACGAGTTGGTTGGCCAGTTTGAAATGAATGACCTTGGGAAGCTTAAATATTTTCTAGGAATGGAGGTGGCATACTTGAAACAAGGCATTTTCATTTCTCAAAGGAAATATGTCATTGATCTTCTTAAACAAACTGGTAAGTTGGGAGGTAAAATCACTAAAGTACCTATGGAGCAGAATCACGGGATTGGGAACAAAGAGAAGAGCCCAACAGTGGATAAGGCCCAATATTAGAGACTCATTCGAAAACTCATCTATCTATCCCGCACTAGGCCTGACATAGCCTATCCTATTAGTGTTGTCAGTCAGTTCATGCATGACCCGCGAGAAAGGCACTTACAAACAGTGAATAGAATCTTGCAATATCTGAAGGCAAGTCTAGAAAGAGGACTACTGTTCAAGAAAGTGGAGCATTTGTCTATGGAAGTTTACACAAATGCAGATTATGCAAGGTCAATGGTTGATAAAAGGTCCACCACTGGATATTGTATGTTCCTAGGTGGAAATTTAGTGACATGGAGTAAGAAGCAAAATGTAGTTGCAAGATCAAGTGCAGAGGCAAAATTCAGAGCACTGACTCAAGGGATTTGTGAATTGTTATGGATGAAGATCATACTATATGATTTAAAAATAAAGCGT
Organism: Lupinus angustifolius; assembly: GCF_001865875.1. NCBI lineage: Eukaryota > Viridiplantae > Streptophyta > Magnoliopsida > Fabales > Fabaceae > Lupinus > Lupinus angustifolius. Next base: position 7,571,343 of record NC_032021.1, read on the forward strand.
GAGTCTCCTATGAGACTTTTCTGTGATAATAAATCTGCAATTAGTATTGCTCACAATCCAGTCCAACACGATAGAACAAAGCACATAGAAATAGACCGACACTTTATTAAAGAAAATTGGAAAGTGGTCTTATTTCTACACAATATGTTCCTTTAGGACTTCAGTTGGCAGATGTGTTCACGAAAGGACTTCCCTCAGAGCGATTTAGAGATCGTACTTCCAAGCTGGGAATGATAGATAATCCATTCACCAGCTTGAGGGGGAGTGTTGTAATATGGGGAGATTCTTGTTCTCATTAGAAGATCTATTTTTTATTTATAGTATTAATTAGGAGATTTGTATATACTATAGTATTAATCAGGAGATATGTCCAAATTATTTATTTCCTTAATTAGGATTAGTCTTAGCCTATAAATTATAATTACTTACTATTGTTTAAACAACAAGGAATAAGATTATTCTCCTTTCTTGAAGTCTACGCTATAATATCCTCCCCTTTTCAGGGTGATGGGTTAACAAATCATTAATAGAAATTCAGAAGTTCCCTCTCTTTCTTTTCTCTTATCTGTTTACAAGCCAAAGATAGAAAACCTGTTAGAGAGATATACTATCTGTTAGATTAATGCCATTACTGCGAGTACATTAGATGTAAAGCTGGCACATCACCAAATGTGACTCGGCACTAAATGCATCAGAACATTCAACTGTTTACCATATGTAAACCTAAAAATACTGTAAGCTGAGATTCAGTAATTCAGATTTTTCAAAATAACATATATAGTTAGGCAGTTCTCTCTCTTTTCTCTTCTCTGTTCATTATAAAACCATTCATAGTCCAGCAACTAACAACATAAACGTTTAGGAGAGATAAATTGTGACATGGTATCAAAGCACCTCTTCAAACAATTGTTGGCTATTTGATTCTTGCTGCATACATTATACTTAGTTAAATCGAGCTTCAGCATAAGAATGATGGATCTATACTCATTCCACTTCAAGCCCTTGGCAGGAGATGATGTTGAAGATTAAAAAAGCAAAACAAAAAAACAAAAAATTCCTACGTGTGTACCAAACAGCTAAAGATCACATGAGGCTTAGTCATTGACACCAATAGTAAACAAGATTGGATTGAAATGAAGAAACCAATGCAAGCAGAAAAACAATAATATCTAGGTAAATAGTCCTACCTTCGCAGTGACGTGAGAAATAAATGATTGCCCAGCATTACTGCCACTCAACCTTTTGATCTTATTCAATCTGATGTGTGGGGACCTTCGGCCATTTCTAATATTTCTGGTACAAAATGGTTTGTTACTTTTATCAATGACTGTACTCGGATTACATGGGTTTTCATATGAAAAATAAGTCTGGAGTATTTCAATTGTTTATCAACTTTTTCCACATGATTCAAACACAGTTTGGGAGACCTATTAAACGATTACGATTAGATAATGAGAAAAAATATGTTAATCAGAATTTTTCCAAATTTATCGAAGATAATGGTGTTGTTCATGAGTTAACATGTATCAACACACCACACAAAATGGGGTAGCTGAAAGAAAAAATCGTCATCTTCTTGAAATCACCAAAGCATTACTCTTTCGAATGAGTATTCCTAAGTTTTATTGGGGGAATCTATCTTAACTGCTGCTTATCTAATCAATAGGTTACCATCTCGGGTTTTATCTGATGATAGTCCCGTCCAGTTTATGATTAGTTTCTTTCCTTCAGTAACCATTATGACAAGTCTCCAAACTCGTATTTTTGGTTGTTCTACCTTTGTCTATGTCCATGAACCTCATCGGGGTAAGCTAGATCCTCGGGCTATTAAATGTATCTTCATAGGATATACTCCTGATAAAAAGGAATACAAGTGTTATCATTCTCCTACTCAACGTAGCTATATATCCATGGATGTTACCTTTCAGAGGGAGACCAGTACATAATCCTGAACCAGTAATAATACAAGTGTAGAATAATGAGGACAGATACAAGAAAAAGTATCAGCGGAGAAGTAAAATCGTATTGGTCCAACAGCAACAGCAAGTTCAATTGTTTTCACCTGAGGTAAGTAATGAGCCCCCTAATTCTAATGAGCCTACTCTTGATGATTTACCTATTGCCTTAAGAAAAGGAAAATGATCATGTACCAAGTACCCCATATCACAATTTGTGTGTACTAATAATCTGTTTGTGCAGCATCAGAGTTTTATTTCAGCTATTGAATCTATTAGAGTCTCTACCTCAGTACAAGAAGCATTAAAAGATAAGAACTTGATTCAAGTCATGAATGAAGAGATGAATGCACTGGAGAAAAATGAGACTTGGAAGATACTTAAGAAACCAAAGGACAGTAGGTTGCAGGTGGATATATACTGTGAAGTACCGATCTGATGGCACACTGGACAGGTATAAGGTAAGGCTAGTTACAAAGGGATACACTCAGACATATAGAATTGACTATGAGGAGACATTCACCTCAGTGGAAAAAATGAATACTGTAAGGATCATTCTTTCCTTAGCGGCTCAATTCAATTGGGAGTTGTAACAGTTTAATGTAAAGAATGCTTTCCTGCATGGAGATTTAGAGGAACAAGTGTATATGGAGATTCCATCTGGATATGGCCCTACCTCAAGAAGGAATGAAGTTTGCAGATTAAAGAAGGCCCTATATGGGCTCAAACAATCTCCTCAAGCATGGTTTGGGAGGTTTACACAAGCCATGGTATCCCTATGGTATAGACAAAGCCAAGGTGATCATACCCTCTTTATAAAACATGCTAAAAATGGCAAACTCACTCTTTTGTTGGTCTATATAGATGATATGATTATTGCAGGGAATGATAACATCGAAAAACAGAACCTGAAAAACGAGTTGGTTGGCCAGTTTGAAATGAATGACCTTGGGAAGCTTAAATATTTTCTAGGAATGGAGGTGGCATACTTGAAACAAGGCATTTTCATTTCTCAAAGGAAATATGTCATTGATCTTCTTAAACAAACTGGTAAGTTGGGAGGTAAAATCACTAAAGTACCTATGGAGCAGAATCACGGGATTGGGAACAAAGAGAAGAGCCCAACAGTGGATAAGGCCCAATATTAGAGACTCATTCGAAAACTCATCTATCTATCCCGCACTAGGCCTGACATAGCCTATCCTATTAGTGTTGTCAGTCAGTTCATGCATGACCCGCGAGAAAGGCACTTACAAACAGTGAATAGAATCTTGCAATATCTGAAGGCAAGTCTAGAAAGAGGACTACTGTTCAAGAAAGTGGAGCATTTGTCTATGGAAGTTTACACAAATGCAGATTATGCAAGGTCAATGGTTGATAAAAGGTCCACCACTGGATATTGTATGTTCCTAGGTGGAAATTTAGTGACATGGAGTAAGAAGCAAAATGTAGTTGCAAGATCAAGTGCAGAGGCAAAATTCAGAGCACTGACTCAAGGGATTTGTGAATTGTTATGGATGAAGATCATACTATATGATTTAAAAATAAAGCGTGAGTCTCCTATGAGACTTTTCTGTGATAATAAATCTGCAATTAGTATTGCTCACAATCCAGTCCAACACGATAGAACAAAGCACATAGAAATAGACCGACACTTTATTAAAGAAAATTGGAAAGTGGTCTTATTTCTACACAATATGTTCCTTTAGGACTTCAGTTGGCAGATGTGTTCACGAAAGGACTTCCCTCAGAGCGATTTAGAGATCGTACTTCCAAGCTGGGAATGATAGATAATCCATTCACCAGCTTGAGGGGGAGTGTTGTAATATGGGGAGATTCTTGTTCTCATTAGAAGATCTATTTTTTATTTATAGTATTAATTAGGAGATTTGTATATACTATAGTATTAATCAGGAGATATGTCCAAATTATTTATTTCCTTAATTAGGATTAGTCTTAGCCTATAAATTATAATTACTTACTATTGTTTAAACAACAAGGAATAAGATTATTCTCCTTTCTTGAAGTCTACGCTATAATATCCTCCCCTTTTCAGGGTGATGGGTTAACAAATCATTAATAGAAATTCAGAAGTTCCCTCTCTTTCTTTTCTCTTATCTGTTTACAAGCCAAAGATAGAAAACCTGTTAGAGAGATATACTATCTGTTAGATTAATGCCATTACTGCGAGTACATTAGATGTAAAGCTGGCACATCACCAAATGTGACTCGGCACTAAATGCATCAGAACATTCAACTGTTTACCATATGTAAACCTAAAAATACTGTAAGCTGAGATTCAGTAATTCAGATTTTTCAAAATAACATATATAGTTAGGCAGTTCTCTCTCTTTTCTCTTCTCTGTTCATTATAAAACCATTCATAGTCCAGCAACTAACAACATAAACGTTTAGGAGAGATAAATTGTGACATGGTATCAAAGCACCTCTTCAAACAATTGTTGGCTATTTGATTCTTGCTGCATACATTATACTTAGTTAAATCGAGCTTCAGCATAAGAATGATGGATCTATACTCATTCCACTTCAAGCCCTTGGCAGGAGATGATGTTGAAGATTAAAAAAGCAAAACAAAAAAACAAAAAATTCCTACGTGTGTACCAAACAGCTAAAGATCACATGAGGCTTAGTCATTGACACCAATAGTAAACAAGATTGGATTGAAATGAAGAAACCAATGCAAGCAGAAAAACAATAATATCTAGGTAAATAGTCCTACCTTCGCAGTGACGTGAGAAATAAATGATTGCCCAGCATTACTGCCTGCAAAAAATATAGGTATCAATAAAAACACAATTGCAACTATACAAATATTTCAAAGAAACAGCATTCTGGTAAAACAGAAATAATACGTTATCCAGATTTACTGCAGGCAGAAAGCTCAGATCTATTCTTGTTAAATGAAGCAACAAAAAAGAGTCGGTCTTTTTTTGAAATAATCATTGTCTTATAGGGAGGGAACAAACAAACTTGTCAATAAACAATAAAGATCCCCATTCCCCACTTCTTCCCTGAGAACATATGGATGTCAAGGACCAAAAGGTTTTAAGTTTATCTCCTTCAGAAAAAATGAAGAAAAAAAGGAGCTATATCAAGGAATTGGGTATCATATAGAGGAAGAAATGGCATGCCTTTTTACTTCTTTGAATACAAAGTAAACCCTTCTAAAGGCCTTCTATTGTTGAAGTTCTAAATTGATACCTGATTGCAAAAATTGAAAGTCCTCTTTCCTGTTTGATAAGGAAAATCTCCAAGACCTGATGTTTCACTGTCGCTTTCTTCTAGAAGAATGAATGACTAAAAAATGATTGCACTGTTGATGGGCAACAAATTGGTGCTTTTATACCTTTACTTGAGTAAATTCCCTTCTTCCTTAATACTGTTGTTAGACTCTTGGCAAGTTTATTTGTTATTTTATCTTTTAAATTTTCAATAATTACATTGTTGAAATTAGCGATTGAGTGAGTCATTTCTCTATGATTTTCAGATATTAAGAAGCAAGCTTGGCACTTGGGCAAACGTGGAAAAAGGAAGAAATGAAAAAATCAAGTGCGAAGTTGAAAATAGTATTTTCAGAAGCAAGAATGATGCCTAGTCATCAATCAGAGCATCTTGGAACCTCATAAACAACATTAAATAGAATTTCTGAGACAAAATTTGAGTACATAAGGTCCAAAAACATAGGAATCAAGTATTGGATCCCTGAAATTGGCCAAGAATTGAAGAAGAAACGTCATCTGCAAAACATAGTGGAAGTGTTGGCGTCTAGGTGCCACTTTTCCGCCTAGGCACCATAGAGGAGTGAGGCTACTGTCGGACTGGTGCCTAGGCGCCCGATAACAACTGTTGAATGGCACATAGGTGCCATTTCAAAAATTATTTTTTCTCCATAAAATCATATTGAAGGCTCATTACAAAGAGGGAAGAAACATGTGAAAGGGTTTGGGACAAAGTTGGAGATACTAGGAGGCTGTTTCTTGCTCCGAGGAATGGGTTCCAAAGAGCCAAGGGTGTCTTGATTATATCCCTCCAAAGGGTTTCTATGGAGTTTGCTTTTCTTTCTGGTTTTTCATCATTATTATGAGTAGCTAAACCTTTAAATAGAGATTTTGATTGAAGTACGGAACTTGTTGTTTAAAAATGTAATTTGATTTTAATTATGAACGAAGTACTGTTTTCATATTAGTTGGTTGATTGTATGCTTAATGCTTCTGAGTTTGGTAGATTCTTAGTATGATTCAAGGTTCTTCCTTCAATTGGGAAATTGGGGAAGGACATGTCATCAATCAATCTTCACTCTTTAATTGTAGGAATACTATTGTGAATTGTGCAAAGCTGTTATTTAAATTCCATTGTTCTTGTTATTAATTTGCTAATTGGTTTTGTTGATATTTGTTCAGATAGATGTTATCTTTATCAGATTTTGTTATTGATTAGAATATATTATGTTGCTGATTAGGATATAATTATTCAATTATCTCTTTGATTATTTCCCTAACGTCGAGGGATTTACGCTTGTATCTTTTTGTTATAAATAGAGCGGATGAGTACGCAAACTACTCAAGCCATTCAGATATATTTCCCCACCCATTAAAGTTGGTATTAGTGTCAAAGTCCAACTTTTCTCTAGTTGTCATGGGTCAAAAGATTTCGTTTAGTCATGAGTCAAAGGTAACCCTTCGTCTGGTCCAGCAAGTCTGTGGAAGGGACATGTTGAGAAGTAAGTCGCACATCGCCAATGTCTCGGGAATGGTTTAAATATTTGTTGGTCTACTCTTCTCATTCAGATGTTTGAGGTCCTAGTCGTGTCATTTCTATCCTAGGGTAAGTACTTTGTTATTTTCAACGATGATTTTTCAAGATATACTTGGGTTTATTTAATAAAAGAGCGTTCAGAAATATTTACAATCATTCAAAATTTTGCTATGATTTTCAAAACCAATTTGGTCATTCTATTCACATTTTACGAAGTGATAATGCCAAAGAATACTTTTCTGGTCAATTTACTAATTTTATGACTTCGCATAGCATAATTCATCAATCTATTTGTCCTCATACACCTCAAAAAAATGTTATTGTTGAACACAAATATGTCACATCTTGAAACTGCAACAACACTTTTACTAAGTGTCAATCCATCTTTAAAATATTGGGGTGATGCAGTTCTCACTGTTGTTTCCTTAATAAATAGGATGTTATCTTCTACTTTGAGTAACAAAGTAACTTCTTACCTATTGTTTTCAAGAGATAACCCTTTTTAAGATTCTTCCATGACTTTTCGGTTCTGCTTGGTTTGTACATGACTTATCTCCAGGTCATGACAAGTTGTCAGTCAGCCAGTGTAATTAAATGTATTTTTCAAGGATATTCCTCTTATCAAAAGGGTTTTTGGTGCTACAATCCTTCCATTCAACGATTCTATATGCCAACTAATTTCACTTTCTTTGAGGATATTCCATACTTCAGTATCTTGTCACCCCAAAGTTCATTTCTCAAGTAATGTTTCTTCCTCTATTCAATCAGTCATTGGTCTTAGAAAAATCGATGGTATCAACAGAGCCACTCATCCCCATGACCCCATGGTGTCAGCCGTCCCCACAGTACCACCAAAGAATCATCCCATTATTGTTTACCAGCGTCGTCCGTGTCCTACACAGGTGGAGAAGGTTATTGAACATAATACAAGACCAAGTTATTCCACCCCTGCTCAATCATATGTGCATGCTTCAGATCCACCTTACCAATAATCCTTCATAAAGGTATTTGCTCATCTCGTAACCCTTCTTCCATTTATAATTGTCTGAGTTATCATCTTTATCCTTGTCCCATCATGCTTTTGTGATTGCATTGCCCACTATTTCTATCCCTAAAATTGTATGTTCTCATCCAGGATAGCGTTAGGCTATGATTGACGAGATGACAACCTTAGAATGCAATCACACTTGGACACTTGTCCCTCTTCCATCACAGAAATCTATAGTGGGTTGTCAATGGGTTTTTGTTATCAAAGTCGGCCCATATGGTCAGGTTGATCAATTGAAATCCTGATTGGTGGCTAAGGGATATACTCAGCAATTTGGTCTTGATTATGATGAGACATTCTCACAAGTCGCCAAAATGCCATTTGTCCATTTCTTTCTCTCTATGGCAGCCATGTAAACATGGTTGTTGCATCAATTAGACATCAAAAATGACTTTCTTCATGTTGATCTGGTAGAAGAAGCTTACATGGAGCAACCACCTGGTTTTGTTGCTTAGGCTTCATAAGTCCTTATATGGCATTAAGCAGCCTCCTCGAGTGTGGTTCAACAGGTTCATCTCTGTTCTCCAACAGTTTGGTATGATTTGTAGTGAAAAAGATCATTGTGTTCTATCAGCGTTCCTCCTCTGGTCAGTACATTTATCTTCTTGTCTTTGTTGATGACATTGTCATTACTGACAATAATCACGATGGCATTAAAGGTCTCGAGCAACATTTATTCTAACATTTCCAGACAAAAGAATTGGGTATTTACACTATTTTCTTGGAATCGAGATAGCTCGTTACAATCAGGTATCAGGTATTGTCATATCCTAGAGGAAGTATGCTTTATATATTTTGAAAGAGACAGGAATGTTATACTGCAAACCTGTTGATACTCTGATTGATCTTAATGTTAAACTTTTGTCGAACCGGTGGGAGCCATATCCAGACCCAGGGAGATATCGAAGACTTGCAGGCAAGTTGGACTATCTAACTATGACTAGACTAGATATACCTTTTGTCTGAGTCAGATTCTTAATTCACCTCTTAACAGCCATTGAGATGTAGTTGTTCAAATCTTGAGATAGATTAAAGGGTCTCTCGGAAGAGGATTGGTCTAGGAAAATAGAGGTCATACTGATATCCTTGCATACTCTGATGCAGATTGTTTGGATGTCTGAATGATAGGAAATCAACTTCAGGTTATTGTGTTCTCATTAGAGGCAACCTTATCTCATGGAAGAGTAAGAATAGATTGTTGTTGCAAGATCAAGTGCAGAGGTTGAATACATTGACATGGCCCTTACTGCAAGAGAACTTGTGTAGCTCAAACATCTCTCGGAGCTAAAGTTTTACAAAGTTGAATCTATGAAGCTTATCTATGAAAACCAAGCAGGTTTGCACATTGCCTCTAACCGGTATTTCATAAACGGACAAAACAAATAGAGGTTGATTGTCATTATATCCATCAAAAAGCCATTTAGGAAGAGATCAGTAAATCACTTGTGAGTGCCAAGCATCAATTAGCGGATATCTTCACCAGGTCTCTCTAAGGTCCTAGCATATCATATATATGTGACAAGCAGGATGCATTTGGCATATATGCACTAACTTGAGGGGGAGTGTTGAGATTTGTTAAGATTGATGTTATCATTGTTCGATTCTACTATTGATTAGGGTATATTTTGTTTTTCATTAGGAAATGATTATATAATTATCTTCTTGATTCTTTTCCCTAAAGTCAAGGGATTTATGCTTGCATCATTTTATTATAAATAGAGAAGTTGAGTACACAAACTACTCAAATCATTCAGATATATTTGATCCCTTTCAAGTAGTTTTAAGTTTTAACCTAAGGAATTGGGTAATCCTAATTTTCAATATAGAGCGATTAATCAAGAAATTGTCGTTGTTAACATGGATATATATGATTAATTCATTATTAGTCTTGAATATGATGGTAGACTCAAAGGAAATCAAAGTCCCTAACCTTTTTATCCTTTTCAATTCTCTATAATTTTCGTTTTTTTCTTTTTACACTTTACCAATAAAACTTTTTTCCAAATTTCACAAAATATAACCGCGATAAGCTGGTAGTTTTTTAGAAGAATGCAGTCCTTGTGGGTTCGACACTCTTCTTATCACTTTATTACTTGTAGCAACATGTTACTTGCCAAAAAGCCAACATGGACAAAAATTCCAAAGATAGAACTTCAGATTGAAGTTAAATGACTTACCACACACACGTCTTGATAATTTTCCCAATTCTGCTGCTGCTAGCTTGGCCTTTTTGCCAGCAAATTCTCTCTTTTCGACAGCATCGGCACTCCACTATCACAACAAATTGAATTGCTAATAAGATGTAAAATAAATAATGTACATAACAAAATAGTTTGGCTGCGAATGACATGAACAAGCATTGAGATTTATTTGCTCTTCGTTATTTTTAATTCTTAAATCGATGCATACAATGGTTACAAGGCATCTGATATAGATTGCTAATGCTTTTAAAACAGGTTGTTAGCAGTGTATCGTGTGGTTTGAACTGCGGTTCGATGTGGAATCCATGACCAGAGATGCAGATCGCAAGCAGAATCGTTAATCGTGTGTTGTACCGCATGAATCAGCCTGAATTGTATGAATCATGATTGGAATTGTGAAACCTGTGATTCCGAGGTCGCGACAGCACTGCAGGGGATGCACTGCTGGAGGCCACAGGTTGTGCAAGGTTCTGGGCCGTTTTGCCAAGTTTAGGCCCAAACCTAGTTTTTACTGGAACATAAGGAGTGAAGTTGATTAAAATGTGGTGCGAAAAATTGAAAACACAAACAGTGAAGCTGCTGCCTTCTCTGCCTTTCCCTCTATTGCTCTGCTTTTTCATTTTTCTCTCTGACTTTTCCATTCATTCTTCTCTACTTTTGTGGTTTCTCACTACTTAATTAAGACCTGTTTTCCCACTTGCCCATAACTTTGTTTGAATGTTAAAATTCAATATCCTTTGCATCAGTAATTGTCATGACAGCCAAGAAAAATGAAAGTTGTAACATAAAATACAATTAGTTTACTACAATTTTTTATTTTATACGATTCATGATACTAGCTATCATGATGGTGAGACACAAAATGTAGAACAAAGTACCTCTTGGTCACCTCGCTGGGATGCAGAAACAAAGACATCCTCTAAAATGATTATAATGGGGTCCCAAGGCTTTTTCCATGGAATTTTGATGCTTAACCTCCCAACTCGTCCTAGCCAAAAAATTCAAGCTTCATTAGGAAAGAGAAAATAGGAGCTCATTTTCACATGCATTGTGCCACCCAATCATCTTCTAATCAACCAATTCATCAGAAAAAAGAAAAGGATATGGTATTGTTACAAATGACAGGACTTGGTAAAATGTTCATGGGAGGATGAGATAAAACATACCTTTCTTAAGTGCAAATGGAAGCTGGAGATAATCAAAAGCTTCAAGTATCAGCTCCACATTCTCCAATAGCACTTCCTCTACGCAGCAAAACATTTTTAACTCCATAATCATTTCACAAACAACTTCAAATATTTAAGTTTATTCTCCTCCTTATGATTAATTAGAAATATAGTTTGCAATGAAATGGCCAAATAGGAGGGGAAAAACATGGATACAGTCAAAGTACACAGGCAATTTATAAAGAACGAAATAACATGCATGCATACTGGAATTCAAAATGTTCATGAAGTCGAAAATTTTGACAAAAAATAAAAACATTTGCACATAATTAACTTTACATCCTTCAGGCCACGATAGACTAACAAGGTGAATTACGAACATACTCAAACATAAGCAGATTCAATTTATGATCAATTATAAGTATAATCTATTTTTTTAGAAAGAGCATCAGCGCAATGGTAAGATTGCTTGTAAGGATAAGGTTGCATATATCTAACCTCCTCATACCCCACTAGGTGGGAGCCTCGCACACTGAGCTGCCCTTTTATAATTATAATCTAATTCTCTAATCTTATAGTTAATTTTAATTTCAATCTAATTTTCTTAACTATACCAAACACACCCTTAGTGTTCAATGAACTGAAACACTACAATAAAATCAACCTCAACAAGTGGCACTCAGCCCCTGAAATGGTAAAAAAAATAGAATAAATCAAAGTAACCAAAAGGTAAGTATTATGAGAGTAGAAGCAATACCAAGCCTAATCTTGAGCTGTTCTTTTTGAATATCTTTGAAATAACGGCCTAGGTAACCAAGAAGCAATTGATGAACAAGTCCTTCGAACATTGCTTGCTTTTTTGTTTATCTTACGCCAATAGTTTCATAGTTCCACTGAAATTAATTACAAACAGTTACGATCAGTGAAATCAAATAATAATAATGATAACTAAGGTGGAAACAGAAGCAATGGAAAAAGGTTGATCGGAAACTCACCTGAAGGAAGCGGCGAGAGAGAGAAACCGGTGGGAGAAGTGATGAATTGGGAATAGGGTTCGAATCGAATCTGTTGTTTCAGTTCCGTCGGAAGTAGTGAGTGATTTATTTCAATTTGGTTTCTCGGTTTCAGCAGTGTAGGATTAGGAACTAGGAAGTGGTGAATTAGAAGAATGGGGAGAGAAATGCTGTCACTTATTTAAAAAAACATTATTAATTTTTGTTTTAATTATATGTATGCATTAACATTAACAAAATTATGTTGTATTATTCATCAAGGAATAATAAATAATATGTGATCGTGTATAATTGTTGTGATAACTAGATTATTGACTGAGGTCAGAAAAATTTCAGTTTGGCAGTACTAAATGCGGTTGAATCGGAATAACTTGGAAAGTGCACTAAATGGTTTATCTAAAAAATTTAAAAATAAAACAATACTCTAATATTTTGTTTTACTACGACCCAAAAAAGATGGAGAAATATTATTATAATATAATTATACATAATTATTAATTATATAAAATTTTATATTTATACATAACTACATACTACATAGAGATAAAAATGATAAATTATATATGAACTCACATGCTCCAACCGAACGGTTTAATTGTTTAAATCAATTAAACCTAATATAAGATCTTTTTTTATTTGATATCTAGCTCGAGTTTCAAAACATTCATATAATCTTTCTAACAATGAGTAGTTTTTATACTCTAAATTTAATTATTTATAAGACAATCTCCTATATATTATTAAAGTGGAATTAATTATTTGTATATTTTTTATTACATGAAAGATATTAATTATATTTCATTAGTTTTCTTAATATGTATGAAGTTGGTTAAATTTATTTATAAAAATAACCGATGGAATATCATGTAATAGAGAGTTGAGAGCATTAGTGTTATGATGTTCATAACTTCATATGAAGATGATTTCACTTGGGTCATTCGAAGTTCAGGGTGTGTTATACTTTTATTGAAGTTAAGAGTTTTATTTATATGCAATAATAATAGTTTAAAAGTTTTTACGATGTTTAAATATTATTTATGTGTTAATTACTATTAACTTATAAATAAAAATAATAAAAATAGTAAATAATATATGATAGTGTAAAATATTTTCAAGTAATGAGTATGTATATATTAAATTATAGAAATTAAGGGTATGTTTAGTTTCAAGAAATGTTTTCTTTTTTTATTTTTTATTTTCATTTTTAAAAGAACAATTATTTTTAGGCTTGTTATTATTATTTTTATTTTCAAAATCATTTGCTATAAACTTTCATAAACTCGAACACTTGCCTTTGTAATTAATTCAATTCTAAATTGTAATCACTAAAGTAGTTAAGTCAATAATTTTACATGATATCTTCCTATTTGATATTTGATATTTGATTTTCTTTTCCAAAAGAATTTATGTCAACCATATATTAAACACCTTTAATTGATGGACTTGATTATTGATTATTACAAAGATGTGTGAAAGGTCATAACGAACATCATGTAGTTATAGGTTCTTTCGAAAAAAAGTTAAATGTTAAAATAAATTAGTAACATACAAGTGCTCTATTATTTAATTAAGGTTGTAGGTAACTTCAAGGGACTGCAAGCTGAGAAAAGTTGAGAAAAGTTGTTATATTGATAGATAAAGAAATAAGTTATATTATGAAGATGTATGATGGTCTAGAGATACTCATCAATTGATTTTAGTATTTTGTTGATTAATGGAGAGAATAATATCTTTTGATGTTTAAGATTAGGTATATACTTTAAAAAATTATTAAATGATATAAAAATTAGATACAAATTGATTAAAATAATCACATTTAATACTCATTGAAAACTGTATTACAAAAATAAATGAAGAAATGTGTAATAAAAAGGGGAATAATATATAAGAGTATAGTTAGAAAATAAAATATAAATGTGCATTAGGTTTCCAAAACATCAAAAGATTTAGAATAATATGAAAAAGTTAAAATATCAAAATATATGGAATAAATGAAGTAGAAAATCTTAAAATACTCAATGAAATATTATTATATCATTATTGAAAACGTTGGAAATGACATTTTTTCCTTTTCAAAATTTCTGGAAATGAAGCTTATTTCTTCTGAATATGAAATGAAAACAACAAAATAAACATATTTTCACTCTCATTTTTTTATTTCATTGAGAATGAAAGCAAAAAATGACAAAAGCAATAATACTCTAATATTTCAACCAAATTTTTTTCAAAATCTTCTATCTACCCTTGGGATTTCCATCGTTTCTTTTAAGAGAAAAATATGCATATACTGACAGTGTAAGATTTTTTTATATTGTCATTGTATCATTCATTTTAATTATCGTTGACTCTTAAATAAAAATAATACAAATTAATAGATAATACTGACAGTGTATAAATATTTGCACTGTTAGTGCATAAATATTACACTCTTCTTTTAATCAATTTAAATCATACTCTTTCTAATCCTCTCTCTCCCTTACTCTTTCCTTCTTACCCCATGGTCTCTCATTTAACACCTATGAATCTTCTTGTTCAACCATCATGGTTAGCTCAACACAATATAATCAGTTTTTTCATCAAAACATACATTAAGGTTTATTTTTTTGCATCCTCTTTTAATTTCATTTTGACATAGTGTTTTTAGGTTTATTTGTGTATTTTCATCTCATTACTTTTTTTGAACATATTTGTTATAGGGTTTTGTTATAGTTGGGGATTTAGGTTTCTAGGACTTATTATGGTATTTTGCTATATTTATTGTTATTTTTTATTGAAAAAAAAAAGCATGTGTAATCTTGGTTGGATCACTTGGATGGACATAATCTAGCTTACATGTGTTTGTTTTTTTGTGGAATATATACTCACATGTGACATTGGTGACATGCACATATCCAAAGTTACATGTGATAGTTTTTTATGTAAAATCTATCATTTATTTGACATATAAATGATACTGATTATTTTTTGTCATTGTTTTTAGGGATGTCGAGGTCCATAACTAAGAACCTAAATGTTTGTTTGAATGAGGAAGATCTAGTACTTGCACAAGTTGGTGTAGAAGGAATGGTTACGTGACTAATTTTGAACGGAAATATCATGTGGCTATTAAAAATTCATAACTTCTAACTAAGATGAACATCATATATTTAATATAATTATATTAACTATTTAATGAGTAAATATCAAATGATTGGCCTATAGGGGATAATGAGAACCCTATAAGTCAACGTATAAGAAAGACATTAAATCACAAATAGTTTTTATCTCTCCCTATCAGAGAAAAAACGAAGGTCCCAAAAGAAATTAAGAATTTGGTTGGCAATGTCATCATACCAAAACTCTCTCAGATGGTTGACTTTGTATCCTTGATTTATATTACGTGTGAGAATCATGATATTCAAGATCATAGGATTGTTATTTCACCAATCATAAGGAATTATCCAACAAGTAGTACCAGAGCATATTTTTTTTGGTTTCCCATAGGTATCCTCGCACCGGAGGCAATCCTGTCCGAGTCGGGAACATGCACAGGTACGTGGGGCTAACAGAGCATATGTTCTAAATTTCTGAATTTTTATGATTGTCTATTAAGAATGATTTCCCCAACTTTTTATGAACCCTAATTTTTTAAATTTGAGGATTTTTATGCTTCCGTTGTTGATTATGAAAATTGAGTATTTATGAATAATGACGATAACTTTTATTCAGTTCTACTTATTTGAATTATGAGTAATTTGTATTATAAATCCTTACAACATGTGTTCAAGTATATATCCAGATCTGTACATGAACTTTTATGACTTTGTTATGTAATATGTATATTATATGTGCACTAATTTCTTACCGTTGACATTGACTTTTGTCAACTTACAATTTTGCAATATGTTGAAGTATATGTATAAGCTATATATGGATGAAGTCTTTTTTTTCTTTTGTACATATACAATATGGAATACATGGTCTTGTATATATATTCGAATTAAAATGTATTTATATTCATATGTAATTGTTTCCAGCTTGAGGTTGTTATGATGTTTGGAATTACTCATTAAAGTTAATATATATAATGGTTACAGTTAATGCTTAGAATTATATATAATTTATTATGTTAGTGTGTGAAAGTGTATATATAGTGTTAATATATCTTTTAAGATATGCATGATCATATTCGATTTGGAATTTCGATAATGAATCGCATCTATTTTTTATGCTTTTCAATATGGATTTACTTTGCATTTAGTTAAGATTGCATCCATTTTTATGTGTTGATATATATGTAAAATATCTTTTTTTATTTGTAATTATAATATTGGATTAGATTTGTTAATTATAAAAGATATCAAATCTGAAGGTTTTAATTCCAAGATCATAAAAAAATTATATTTGACTCATATTGTTTTCTTCTTGTGTGGTAATTATTTTTGAATTAATTGATGCAATATGTTGTCAAAGACTCAAAGTAACATCCATTGTGAAAATTGATTAAAATTACACAGATGAGTACGAGATAATTTATGCGAATTATATTCGGCCCAAAAGAAGACACAATTTGTCCAAATAATAATATACTTGTGATGATAAATATGTAACAATTATAAAGTTTTTTCATGTTAATAATAGTCGGTCAAAAGAAAGGTTGTTGTTTGATAGAACTAATTGTTAATATTTGATCATTACATTGAGAGTATCACTTATAAACTATAAATTGATGTTGTCCTAGATATCTTGTTTTATATATATTATCTAACTTGTTTGTTTAAATAGTTACAACACTTCATGGTTTGTTGCACTAGTTGATGGGTGATTGCATTATTAAGGGTTTGCTACTGTTGAAACATTATTTCCGTTTGGATAGTGTGTTCTGTCATGTTTAGTCATGTATAAAATGGTAATATATTTTTAATGGAAAATTCAAAATGATCATTGAAACATAGATCCTTGTTATGAGAATGATGCAATGATACAAATAGGCTATAGTGAATATATGTATTTATATGTGAATATAAATATTATATGTTTTGGATTAAGTGTTGAATCAAACTCAACTAGATGATTTTTTATTTTAGAGAAAATAAATTTTTTTGACATTTTAAGTGAACCTATTAAACAAAAAGTCGTCAAAGTGACATCTTTTCTATGAATTAGCTCAAATGAAGATTAGTATTTGGCTGAATTATATACACACATGTGATGGTAAACATGTGATTATTATAAAGTTGCATATGTGAATGATAAATCAGTCCAAAGAAGGTTTATTAGTTGACATGCATTATGATCAATGTTTAATCATTACAAATAAGAGTACTATTAGTAATGATTGATATAAAATGTCAAGTCAATTGAATGTTTGCATTTTATGCTAATAATGATCAATCCAAAGGAACATTACTATTTGGCCCAAATTACAAACATACTTGTAGCAATAAACATGTGATAATCATATGACTTTCCATGTGAATAGTAAGTCGGTTCAAATAAAGGCTTATTATTTTATAGGACTAATGATCAATGTTTGATTACTACATTGAGCGTATCACTTACAAGTTAATATTTTTATCCAAAGACTGAATAATAATGTTGTGCTTAGGTAACTCGTGATGTGCCCCATCATCATTTGAATTTAAGTGTTAAAGTTGAATGTGAGTTTAATTGCAAGAGTGATTACAATTTGCTTTGTTCTTTTACTAGTGCTGCAAATACTTCTGCTCAAATTAAGGAAGCCGTAGAAATTATTCTCGGCTGTATGAATTTAGATGTGGCACTTTAGGTGGAGAAATCCATTTCTACTTTAGAAATCCTCGATGGGGTTAAAATTGAGAAATTAGAACGCTCTATCTAAATATGTCTAATGATCATGAAACACTTTATTCTAGAAACATTTTGAGGCTCTATTTCTGAGGATCAGAGTGCAAAGAAGTTCCTTGAAGAAATAGAACTATACTATGCGAAAAATGAAAAGACGGAGACAAATAGTTTTTTGGCTAAACTCATCTCCATGAAGTATAAAGACAAATGGAACATAGAGGAGTACATTATGGGGATGTCTAATATTGCATTAAAACTCAAGTCACTTAAGTTAGAGTTTGGTGATGACTTGCTCGTGTACTTGGTTTTGATCTAGCTTCCTACACACTTGGGGCCATTCAAAGTGAGCTATAACACTCAGAAGGACAACTGGTCTCTCAATGAGTTTATATCTCACTGTGTGCAAGAGAAAGAGAGACTACATAGAGATAAGACTGAAAGTGCTCATTTGATTATGACCTCTCAGAATAAGAAAAGACAGAACCATAAAAATGCTATGGAATAACTATTTGTGTTTTTCCTTAGAGAATGTGGAGTTATTCTGCAATACACTATGTTAGACAAACTTAGCTTGAAGGATGTTGTTGAACGATTAAACCAAACTCTTAAGGATATAGTGAGAAGTATGATTAGTCATTCTTCATTGATAGTGTCTCTTTGAGGGAAAGCTTTAATGACCACAATTTACATCTTTAATAAGATATCAAGTAAAGCAGTTAACAAAACCTCATATGTGTTTTGGACTGATAAAAGATAAGCTTAAAACACTTGAATATTTGAGGTTGTCCAGTTGAGGCGCAGCGTTATAGGCCACACGAAAGGAAACTTGACTCAAGAACAGTTAGCTACTATTTTGTTGGCTATGATGAACGTTCTCGGGACTATAAATTTTATAATCTTAATTCAAGACTTTTTTTTAGACAAGAAATACAAGATTTCTTGAGAAAGTTGATTTTGGGAAGGAAGAGAACATAATGAATGTTGTCTTCGAGGAAGAACCTATCATTGATGGTGAACAAGTTCTTCTGCTTATTACTATTCCAGGAATAACTTCGGTAATAAAAGATAATATTCAGAATATTTTTCCTAACAATATTCCAGAACAATACAACAATGATGTTCTCTTTCAAGCTCCTATAAAACAAATTCAACAACCTCAAAAGGTAGAAGTGTCATTAAGGAGATCAACTAGAAAGAAGAAATGCAATTCTTGATGATTATATTGTATTTCTTCAAGAACATGAGGATGGTATCGAGTTAACACAAGATGACCCATTGAACTTCTGTCAAACCATGAAAAGTTCTAACTCTCAAAAGTGGATCGATGTCATAAAGAGTGAGATGAAGTCTATGCATGATAATGACCTTTGGGATCTTGTCGAATTACCTGAAGGTGCGAAACCTATTGATTGCTAATGGATATTTAAAACCAATAGGGATTCGAAGAGTAATATTGACATATGTAAAGCTCGTCTAGTTGCTAAAGGCTTCACTCAGAAAGAAGACATTGATTATAAAGAAACCTTATCTCTAGTATCTTCGAAGGATTCTTTTAGAATATTATTGGCAGTAGTAGCTCATTTTGATTTAGAGCTACATCATATGGATGTTAAGATTACATTTCTAAATGGTGACATTAAAGAAACGATCTATATGGTGCAACTATAAAACTTTGTATCAGTTGGTTCAAAATCTATGGTATGCAAATTAAAGAAATTCATACATGGCCTTAAATAAGCTTCTCGTAAATGGAATCATAAGTTTCATCAAGTTATTAACTCGTATGGTTTTGAGACAAATAAAGTTGATAATTGCGTGTACCACATGTTCAGTGGGAGTAAATTTATATCCTTGGTATTATATGTCGATAATATACTGTTTGCGAGAAATGATATGAGACTATTGTATGAGACTAAGAGATTTATAACGAAGAATTTCGAAATGAAATATCTTTGGGAAGCTTATTTTGTATTAGGTATTCAGATACCAAGAGATTGCTCTAAAGGTATTCTAAGGTTGTAACAAGAAAGCTATATAGATAAAGTCCTAGATAGATTCGGCATGAAAGAAAGTAAATCAGGGGATCCCCTATATTTAAGGGAGATAAGTTTAGTCTCAAACAATACTTAAAAATGATCTTGAAAGTTACGATATGCAAAAGATTCCTTATGCATATGTTGTAGGAAGTCTAATGTATGCTCAAGTTTGCACAAGTCCCGACATAGCCTTTGTCGTGGAAGTTTTGGGAATATATTTGAGTAATCCTGTAATGCATAACTGGAAGCTAGTCAAACGTGTTATGTGTAACTTAAAGAGAACAAAGAAGTATATGCTCACTTATCAGAGATATGAGAGTTTAGAGATCATTGGGTACTCTAACTCCATTTTTTTGGATGTCTAGACAATAGACACTCCACCCCTGGATATGTGTTTATCTTGGCTAAAGGAGCTATCTCTTGGAAGTCTGCTAAACAGACGCTCATAGCTCCTTCAACCATGGTTGTGGAGTTCATGGTTTGTTTTGAAACATCACACCATGACATATGGTTGCAGGAATTTTGTCAGTGACTTACGTGTGGTTGATGGTACTAAAAGACCATCGAGAATTTATTGTGATAGTAAGTCCAAAGTTCTTTACTCCAACAATAATAGAAGTTTATAAAGTCAAAATTTATTGACATCACTTTTCTGGTTGTTAAAGAAAATTTTCAAAATAGACAAATTTCCATAGAACATATAAGGACAAATTTTTTGCTAGCTGATTTACTTACTAATGGTTTGGTACCTAAAGTATTTCATGAGCATATTGCTCATATGAGTATTGTTCCTTGAGATACCTTAGTTCAATGGGAGTCTATATGTTTTATGATATACTTTGGACATCATATATAATTTTATGCATAATAAAGTTCATGGTTTATTGTTCTATTTTGAACTTGTGTACTGTAACTATTGTGTTGCAATTAAAGATTTTGGATTGATCTCACTAAAGAATAAAGAATGACCAATTGAAATAGACATGTTTGAGATCACATTGCATGAAATTTTCATGTCACTCATCCATATTTGATCTATGTCATTAAGTATATTAATATTGTGATTATCGTGATCGAGTCACGTTTGAATGTGATGAAGGTCGCAATGATTTCATTGTTGATATATGAGATGAACAATATTGTATTAAAGAGAAGTTTAAATATAAATAGTATACAAATGCGCGCCTAAAGAATATGTGATATAATTATTTCAAGAAAAATATGAAGCTCAAGTGGGAGATTGTTAGAAATTCATAATTTCTAATTAAGGTGAGCATCATATATTTAATACAATTATATTGATTATTTATTTTGGGTTACAAAATAAGTGATCTAATTACTGACAACCTATAAGACTTCTGAAACTCGTAACAGATATAGACTTAATGAGTAAATACCCAAACAATTGACATATATGGGTTACAAAATAAGTAATCTAGTTAACGCATAAGAAACGCTTATGGTCTCAAATACACTAAATCACAAATATTTTTAACCTCTCCCCATCAAAAAGAAAATGAAGGTCTCAAAAGAAATTAAGAATTTGCTTGAGGAATGTCATCATACCAAAACTCTCTCAAAATGTATATCAAATGAGTAGACCAGAGAACATAGATTCAAGTATGATTTTGTATCATTATTTTATATTATATGTGATAATCATGAGATTTAAGATCCTATGATTGATATTTCATCAATCATCAGGAAATATCTCACAGTGACTACATATGAAGGAACATCTCAACCAACACGCAATGAATTGATCCATGATTTTAGTGAAGAACCACATGATGAGGTAGATGTTTGTCCAGAGGGTTATGAGTCTCGAAGGGATCTCCAAGATCCCTCACTATGTATCTAATATTGTAAATAATATGTTGGTCTAGTGGTGTAAAATCTCGTTAGATCCTCTTAGGAAAATTAAAATATCAAATGTTCAATTTCTAGGAGTAACACTTATTGAGAAGGGCAGTCATGCACCCTAAAAGAGATTAGTTTTTTACTCAAAATGGTGAGGAATGTCCTTCCTTAATAGTGCAAAAAAAAATGTATCTAATGTCACCATAAGTAAACATGCTCTTTTATAATGCAATTTGCTTATTTTTTTTAATTAAATAATATATATTTGTTAGCGTAGAAATAGTCTTGTGATGAACATTTATGTTTGAAAAAGAAAAATAAAAAATAATATTTTTATGTTATTTGATAAGATATAATAAAAGGGACATAAAACAAATCCATTGAGGGAATTTCATCCATTAAACAAATTCTTTATAGGAAACTTAGGGTTAGTTTGGGAGTTGGATTTTGGAGGGGAGGAAGGGAAAGAGAAGGCTTGAGAGCCATCTCACACGTGTATTTCATACCTCCTAAGCCTTCATTTTCCCTTCCTTCCCCTCCAAAATCCAACTCCCAAACTAGCCTTAGTTGTCTAGATGAACAAATCTACTTAGGAGTGCAGACCAATCCATGCTAAGCAGGAATTAATATTTTCACCCAACCCCCTCAATAAGACTACTTATGTTTAAGAACATTTACTATAAAGATGTTGAGCAAGGATCTTACCGCTCCACAAATTAATGGGAACCTTTGGTGTTATAAAAGCAAAAACATATGACTTGTAACCTAACTTCTCAGCCTTCTTCCATGGATCGGTGTCAGTGCTCTTTCATAGCGTCTTCATCTTCTCCTCCTCCAGTGTGTTAGTTACCATAAAAATGAGTATCAAACTCATTGTAACTATTCACTTTGATGTCTAATTTATATATTTTTATTTCTATTCAACTGTCTATATTTTCTGTAAGATTATAATTTATTTATATTATAATCTATTTATATTTTGAATAACTTAACTAAAAATGAATATAAGTTATTATGATTCATTTTTCGGTAAGGTAAAAACATTATTTTACAGTGTAAATTACAACAAAAAAAGATATGAAGTTGTTTTCTATGTTATGATTATTTTGGTTATTTTTTATACTATTTTAAAATTTTAATTTTTTTTAATATTTACCATTATATACTTTTATTATAATTTTATAAAATTTAACATGTGACAAAGGTTAAAATAATTAAAATAAAAACAATATAAAAGTCAATATCCATATTGAAAAACGATATAACACACAACAAAAATAAAAATTACTAAACTTGAATTAGACAATCCACAAAATAAATAGTTGAAAAATGATAAGATAGACAATAGAAGGAGATGTTAATAAAAAAAGAAGAAAGTGATATTGAAATTTGAATGATAAAATCAGAAATGAAATTAGTTGAATAAAGTAAGCAATAAAAATCAACTGAGCATAAAAGATATGTTATTTCTTCATATTTCTTTATTAAATAAAAGTTGTGTTTATAATCTGAATTGTCAATTATACTTATGCTAGAACTTGAAGTTTATTTTTTAAAAATAAGCAAAATCTATAATTTTCATTTATATCTAATGATGTAGTAACGGAAAACCTCATAAATTATAAGATATACTAAAATATTAAATGTTTGATTTTGTGAGTGACAATTATTTTCTAGTGTGAAGATATATTTAAGAGTAAATTACATTGATATTACTAAGTTTTAGTGTAATTACGGAAACCATGTATCACTTTTTTACATCTATACCCCAAAATTTATGTACTTACCTAACATTATCCACGTCTGCACGAAAACTAAGTGTAACTTTTTAAATAAAAAAATGTGATAAATACAATTAAGTTAAACAAAATATAGTATATTATAGAGACACGCCCAAATAATATACAAATCAATGTATTTTCATTATTTTTTGTTACAAAATGCATCAACAATTCTAAAGAGATATTGTTTAAATATATCGTAATGAATCAAAAATAATAAAACATTCATATATTATTTGAATTTGTCTCAATAATATATTGTTTAACTTAATTACACTCATCGACTTTTTTATTTAAAATATTACACTTATTTCTTATACCGAGATAATCAATATAATATAATATATATATATATATATAAATAAATAAATAAATTAGAGGATTTCGTAATGGTAAAAAAAAATGATTTATGTAATTTAACTAAAATTTAGGGGGAATATAAAAGATAATTTTTGGGATTTTCCAATTTTCATAAAACCCCTCGTGTCCTTCAATTTTACTTTGAAGTCACCGGGAAATCCGTTTATTCTTTCTCGCCCCATCATTGCCAGAAAACCCCATCTTCCAAGTGCATCCAGACCCGAATATAGTGCTGCGAATCGTGAAGGTTCCACTTCAATTTCCTTTCCCTTTTACTTCATTCCAATATCTATTTACTTATTTATCTGTTGTGAAAAATTAGCTTTTCCAATTCATGTCTTATGTGTCTTTTATGCAAGAGAAATGGAAATAGTGGCTAATTGTTGAGTTTCCCTTAAGGGATTGATCCATTTCAATTTTATAATATTACCCTTTGAATTTACTATACTGAT
The DNA here is from genome assembly GCF_001865875.1 of Lupinus angustifolius. Lineage (NCBI taxonomy): Eukaryota > Viridiplantae > Streptophyta > Magnoliopsida > Fabales > Fabaceae > Lupinus > Lupinus angustifolius. The sequence goes on from NC_032021.1 coordinate 7,595,796, forward strand.
GAAAGCTGTTAAAGTGTGTTTTACATGATTTTTGTTTTATGGTGCATTTTGTTTGTTGTTTTTCCTTTGAAGGATATTTTTATTGATTTAGTTGTTCTGCTATTTCAATATCAAGGTGTGAAGATGGTTATTATTTCTGGCATTGTGGATGTTGTGTTCCCCTAGAGGAACAAAAAAAAACTAATTTACTATGCTAATCATAATCAGGCTCCGGTTATTCGAACTTACACTTTTCTTGGGTGCAAACTTGAAACTAATTTGATTTCATTGCTAAACATTTGGTTTATAGGCTGAATTTTAAGTAATTAATAATAAAATTTTCGAGTTGAACATGCTTTAGTTTTTCGACGATGGTCTTAGCATGTTGTTTGATCTGTGTGAAAACCCATGGCATTTCCTAAAAGGTCGCGTAGCCGAAAATCGGGACGCGACAATCCGGAAATTGTCTGGACCAACATCGGGTTTTGGAGTCAATTTGAGGATACCTTGTGAAATGATATTTTCTTGGTTTGCTGATCACTGTGTGATTGTTATACTGAACAAGTTTGTGATTTGTAGACTGAAAGACTGATCTTTTATATTTTTGGGCTTTATGTGTTGGGAATCTTGGGTGCTGAGTTCAAGCTGAGAATGTCATCTATTCTAGGTCACTTATTCTTTGTCGGGTCTTCATGAGTAAGCTAGATTTTAGTAAGCTGAGAATGTCATATATGTTGCTAGGTTTGTTTTTTGTATAAATGTAAAACCTTTGGTTTTCGTGACACTTTCAACTATCTTTTAAACATTTCCTTTTCTTTTATGCTTGTAGCATCAGATTGCTTTCATTAATGCTTTTTTGTCTAATCTTTTAATTTTATTCATTGGTCTTTGATTACAAAGCTCTTAGGTCAGTAAAGATGCTTTCTTTTGAAAGTGATCTTGAAATGGGAAAATGTGGAAAACATATTTTCTTATTTAGGTTGCATTTGATGAACAATGATTTGGTGACGACTTCCACAGATAAAAGTTCGTCACTGTCTCTGTGATGGGGTGATGACCCTATTAATTTAGGAGTTGGGTAATGCTTGTTGTTTTGATATTTTTCCATTCCCCTTGAGGACTGTGTAGGAGTATTTCAGCGATGAAGGTTGGTTACACATAGAAGTTGCTCTTTGGATGTATTATACTTGTTTTCTTGTTTATTTAGTAGTTTGTGGCTTTATTCATGTTCAATTATGATTCTCGCTTCATAAGTTTCTATTATGTGTCTATGTTTGCTAGTTTTTTATATTTATTCTAGTTATTATACATACCAGGTTCCTATTCACATCCAGAAACTGCTCTTGTCTCACCATGGATAGACGCATGAGAACTACCAGGCCCGTAGACTCGTCTTCTTCTTCCATCACTGGCACCAGGACTACCACCATAACCATTGAAAACTCTGACCCGTCATCCTCTTCCTCTCAGCTCGAACAGCAGCAGCCAGAAGTCCTTTTCCTCCCCCTCAATCGCAGAAAGAAGGTCTCATGGAAAGAGGGCACCGTAGACAATGAGTTCATGCAGAAGAAGAGCTCCAAGAAGTGCTGTATCTTCCATAAAGATAAGCCCTTTGATGAAGATGATAGTGATGAAGATGATGTTCCAGATCACTCTGATAAGCATGGTCATGATCACAGTGAAAATGGCTGTTGTTCTAAGAATAATGATGAGGCTGGTTCAAGCAATTAGGTTCTGATCGATCAAAACAGTGACTTATGAAGGGAAAAACAGATGTGGAAAAACTTTCCAGCTCCACCGATGCTGGAGTTTTATGTGACTTAGTAAATGAAATTTCTTTGTTGAATTTTTGCTAAGCTTGAATTTTTTTCTGCTGTTTTTTTAAACTTGAGTATTGATTACAGTAATTCCACCGATTCTACTGTGGTAGAGTTTTATGTATGTTGAACAACAAGCTTGTAGTTTCACAAATCTCTTTGAGGAAAATACAAAGATCTTTCTTTGTTCTATGTGCTTTTATTTCTAATGATTAACTGGTTTTTATACTGTTTATTTGTTAAGCAGCTATTATTGTTGTAATGATATAAATGTCAATATTCCAGCAATTATTTTTCCTCTACATAGAGGCAAACCATCATTAGGTTTGTGAAGAAATAGGGAATGGAGACTGTAGCCGAAAGAGGGAAATGGGGAGAATTGAAAGTTGAGGTTAGTCTAACCTTTGACACTGCAAAATTGTATGCAGGCTGGTACTCAAGATCAAAACAAATTTTCCCACTGTGGAAACTCTGTTTTCCTGACATTAAGTACTTCTTATTACTAATGAATGGATTAAAACAGAAACTCTCTTTTCCTGACATTTTTATTACAAATGGATGCAACTTAACAGAAAGAACACTTCATATGAAAGGATGATTGCATATGCAAACACCCTTTCCAAACAGGTCGTGACTAGAATACTACATTGTGATGCCTCTCACTTCTGAGCTAGCAAGCTCATTGTTTAGCCACATAAATCAGATCTTTAAATGGCCAAGAAAATGAAAATAAACTTGCATCTAGGTTCTATTGAAGAAAAGAACACTGCAATCACTCCCAAAATGCTGTGAGTCCAACTCCTATATTCAGATAAAAGTCTGATGTTTCAACAAAATATCACGGCAGCAAGAAATTTTATTACAAAAGAAAATAACTACACAGAGAAAACATATCATATTAAAAGGTATAAAGAAGACCTTTCCAATTTTTGTGCATGGCTAGACCGGCCTCTTATGATGTCTCTCACTTCTTAGTAGGTAAGCTCATAATTTTGCACGTAATTTTCTAACCTTTAACACCGTCGTCACATAAATCAGATCTTTGAAGCGGTCAAGATAACGAAAATAAGCATGCCTACAAGCTCTGTTGAAGAAAATATTACTGCAAACCCCTGAAAATCCTGCTGCAAATCCAACTCCCAATCCCATATAAAAACTCGATGTTTCGATGAAACTTCCATCACCGTGTCCAACAGAAGCACTCTCCAACAAGTCTTTCCCCTTCGTGCAATTATTGGTCACAGGCGGACCACAAAGTTCAGGATTACCTGTGTAGCTAAGTGCTTCGAAGCTCTGAAGTTGAGTGCTTGTGGGAATTCTGCCGGATAAGTCGTTGAATGATAGATTCAGGAAACTGAGAAAGGACAAATCAGATAAGCTCAGAGGGATTTCACCAGAAATGTTGTTTAATGATAAATCAAGTGATTCTAACAATTTCATACTCCCCATTTCTTTTGGTATCTCTCCAGAAATATGGTTTCTAGACAAGTTCAAAAACCTCAGAGCATATAGCTTGGAGATTTCGGGTGGAATAGTTCCAGACAGCATATTACTTGAAAGATCAATCATTCTCACTAGTATAAGGTTGTCTCTGTACTCTAATTCATCTCCTTTGGGAACTAAAACAAGACTTTCTCTATAGTTGTCATAGTTGAAGTCAAAGCCATAGTAATACTTTAAAGGGTTAGCATAAAAGTCATCTTCACCAGCCATTGCCTTCAAGTTATCCAAACAACCTGGAATGGTTCCTGACAGGATATTATCGGCAAGATCCAACACGATAAGGGAAGAAATTTGACACATCTTTTGACTAATACTGCCTTCGAGCTTATTGGATCTTAGACGAAGAACCATTAGATATTGTAGTTCCCACATCCAAGCTGGTATTGAGTCAGAAAGTTGGTTGTTACCCATGTCAACGAATTTCAACATTGAACAGTTTTGCATAGCTGAAGGAATATATCCAGAAAAGTCATTACCATCTAAAAGCAATGACTCAAGTGCAGACAAGTATCCAATGGAACTTGGAATTTCACCAGACAAATTGTTTTTGCCCAAGTTCAAATGCATTAAAGCCTGCCAATGCACCCAACACTGACCGAGATCACCAGACAAGATGTTATTCGAAACATCAAGCACGGTTAACTTAGTAATAGCACTCATCTTTCCACAGAAAAAGGGAGAAATTGGTCCAGAAATTGAGTTATTGGCAATATTCAGCACTTCAACATTTACTGACACACTTGGCAATCGACCAGTGAATAAATTATAACTCAAATTTATGATGCTGGAATTTAGGAAGACATTAGATAGGTCTCCACTTATCAAATTGTTAGACAGATCCAGGTATTCAATTTGCAAAGTCCAATTCCAGAACCAACTTGGAGCCAAGTCGGAGATACCTGCCGCAGACATTGTCAACACCTTGAGGGAACTTTGTGTTTTTATCCATGCTGGAAACTTTGGTCCTACTCTGCAGGAACTCAGTAAAACATATTCAAGTTGAAAAGGGGGCACCCAACTGGAATGGATTCTGAGAAACAGGTTTGTTGAAGACAATCGCAGTTCCTTTAACTTCGAAAATTTTAGAAGATTTGATTCTTTTATTGGTCCTTCCAACATATTAGACGAAACGTCCAATGTCACTAAATTTGAGAGAATTCCTAGACTTACTGGCATACCACCGGTTAGTGAATTAGCTCCAAGATTCAATACCTGCAGGTTTCTGAGGAATCCTAAACTCTTCGGAATACTCCCATTAAGTTGATTGTGGCCCAGATTTAAAGTCCTCAACGATGATAAATTTAAAAATGATGATGGAATTGGACCAGTGATGGTATTGTTACTGAGATCAAGAACTTCAAGATGCTTGAGCTTGCCTAACGAATCCGGAAGTGCCCCACTGAGTTGGTTGCCCTGTAGGTCTAGAGTTCTTAAGTTCTGAAGGCTTGATATCATTTGAGGGATTCCGCCTTGTAGAAAGTTACTACGCAAATCAAGTTTTACAAGAGTTTTACTGAGATTGAATAGCCATGAAGGAATTTGTTGATTGAGATTGTTATTTGAAAGATGAAGGACCTGGAGATATGTGAAGTTGGCTTTCCCATTTGTTGGTGTTAAGTTATTAATTTGGCAGTTTTCCAAGTGCAGTTCTGAAAGGGAAGGAAGTGTACCTAACACTTGAATCCAATCAAATTCTTCATGAAGATCTACACCACTCAAATCAAGGTATTCTAAGGAAGAAAGTGTAGATATCCAGTCAAGGTTATCCACCTTAAGAGCATAATTGTATGCAAGATTAAGGTGCTGCAAGTTTGAGAGATTTGCTAGCTGGTGAGGGATTAGTCCCATGAACCCACTTAAGCTAAGGTCTAGGTATCTTAAACTCTCCATTGAACCAAGGAAGTTTGGTATTCGAGTTCGGACAAAATAATTTAAACTTAAATCCAAGCGAATCAAAGATTTTAGTTCCAGCAAGGAAGGACTAATCTCACCACGCAACTCCATGTAAGTAGAGTCCAGAGGTGTGCTAAGATTGATTTCCATGACTTGACCGGTGATGTTGTTGCATCGAATTCCTTCCCATTTACAACAATCTTCACCAGACCATGATGAGAGCCTGTTTGAAGGGTCTGATAGTCCATGTTTGAAGGTGAGGAGCACATTTCTTTCTTTCTCATTGCAAGTCCTTGTTGCATTGCATGCACTGAAATGGAGAATTGTTACAAGGGACAGAATCAAGAGAACAATTTGAGTTGCATATGGGGCTGCCATGGTAATGCAGTAGCACTGGAGTATGGAGAAAAAGGTTCACTGATGGTGCAAAGTTGGTTTTTAGTACTAGTGCTTATTGCTCATCATAGTAGGATTTGTACTTGATTTTTATTTGACCAATAAGGACAGTCCAAAATCATATAAGGAAAATTGAGGACCTAGCAGCCTTTCACAACTTTGAACTTTATATCTAAGCTTTAGTTGGTCTTCCATTTTTATCCCACTAACCTTAGTGGAGTAAAACCAAATTTCAAGTTTGGACACTCCTATAAGGCTATAACAACTAAATGGTGAGTGGAATGTCTCAAATATTTCCAAATATTGCAGAAGAATTTGATTATTTGGGTATTTAGAATGCCTTTTCAGCAAGTCGAGGAATGCATAATGTGAGACATTCTTGTCAACACAATATCCATAAAGCACCTCACCAACCCATTAGTGCAAGTAGTGTTTCTTGCCTGTGGTTATGATATTCAAGATTTTAGAATTTTATATTCCGGTTTTCAATTTAATCTAAAAGAAAAAATGTATGCATTACATTAATAATGTATGAGTTTTATATATTGTCAATATATCATTTATCATCATTTATGTTTAATCATAATTTAATATTGAGCCTTCCATTCATTGATTGGAAATTTTGACACCATAAAGTCTATTTTGTAGACCAATACCATTATTGAGTATAGATAATATTATAATTTATGTAACAGAAAAATATGATAATGAATTGTGATATTACTAAAACTTATATTAAAATTTTTATTGGTGATAATTTGATATGTTTTGTATGTATAACTTACTCTAATTTCTATTAATATTTCTTTTTATTATGTGAGAAAATATTATAATAATAGTTAATTAGAAGAACTTATCATTTGCATATGAAAATAAATTCAAAAACTTTTTGGTCAATTATGTGAAAGAACGATGGAGCCAAATGTTGCGCAAGCTCCACTTTCTCTATTGTTTTCAAGTTGCATCATCACTTTGAAATATAAATTGTGCAAAATAAGATGAGCCAGCCACAGTTGACCGGTCTAATTAATTTTTATTTTTGTAATGTTCGTTTTCCACATTTTTTACTATGGAGGCTTCATTCCCTTTGAATAAACAATTAATATTTTTCAGGATATGTAGTTGTCCATTCAAATAAGTATCATTTTTAAGAATCAAATTTTTAACATTTTGGTCATCCTAAAGAGTCTTACACGACTGAACCAACGTCTTTCACATTTATAATAGCATTATGAAGTCCTAAAAATATTTCTTTGTTGGAAGTTTGAAACTTAATAAACTTATGAAATAACTTTATGTTCATGATTGTTGTCAATGTTGGCATGGTCGGTTTTGCAACTTCAACTTTACGCCCCAGAACTTGGTCTTCCAGTTCTGACCTTTTATTAACCCAACTTCGAGTTAGATCATTGAAACACAATTTTCACATTTTGGTAGTAAACTATGAATTGATTCTTTTGTACCAATTTATGGTTCTTTTAAGAATTGGTTCTCTTTAAGAAACGAACCGGATTTTCTCATACAATTTAAGTAATTGAATAGAAGAATAATTGATTATATACATTCACTTACGTGAACTAGTTAAATAAACAAATTTTTTTATCTTTAAGTATTTCTCCTACGATGTTAATTCAAACATATCAGAAGCAACACTAGAAACGATTGCGCAGAGAACTATTGAAACCATACTAAATATATCATACCCTTACCATATCGATATTTGACACGTTTACATATCGCGTACTACATACTTACACCAAACAAGGTATATGTGACTATGAGTTAGATTAATATTTTTGTAGATGGAAGTTGTTAAAATAGTTGAGTGGTTAGTTAGTTTGGTTATGATAGTTAGTTTTTCTATCATTTATATAAATGATTCAATGTAATTTTGCTTTTCAATTTAGTCAATATTCAATGAATAATATTTTCTTTTTCATCTTTCTAGTTTCGTCAAGAAGATTTCAATATGAATCGTATTTAATATGTGGTTGTCAGCATTGCCTTTTCGGCAAGTTGAGAAAACCAAGATGTGGAACATTGTTGTGCACAATGGCAGCCACGCAATCAACTCATCTATCCTATACCTATTAGCGTTTTCTTTGCTCTATGAAAAGCAATCTTGTCTTTATGGTTGGTTTGAAGATCTATCTTGGCATCTTCCAAGGTCCATTTAGAAACAATATGACTCTTATCTTGATCCAGAATTTGCTTTTTCAATTGGGGAATTAAATATGAAATAATATAATGCATATTTAGAGGACGAGATGGTTTGTTCAAAACTGAAAACAAGAACCAAAAGACTTGTAAGAGTAATGCTCAAGACTTTGGGTCAACCAAGGTGTTGTGTATGGCTATGCCTAAGGACGTGTTTTTGGAGTTTTGCGAGACGTAGACTTTTAGAGAGGTCCACAGATTGGACCTAGGGCGAGGTGGGAACCATGAGCATGGAGTAACATGCACTGTTGTTACTTAGCTCTGTCCCCAAGATAAAACAGTCATTACTGCACCGTAAGAATCGATCTCGAATATACCCACCACAATATATAGCATATGGCTACCTGTGCCAATTCTTTACCCACAATACTGACAGCAGTGTCAGTTCTCGAAATCTCACTTTGCCAATTCTTAAGTGCCATAGAAAGAAAGGGGGAGAAGTTTGCCGAAAATGCGTCGGCGGAATATTAGGGGGGAAAGAGAAGTTGAGAAGAAACACCTTCAACTTGATGCAAGTTAAAATGAAGGGAGAAAACCTCTATTTATAACATGAGATTTTTCTCATGTTCCTCATTTCTCCAATGTGGGACTTGGGAGCTTAATTTTTATTTTTTCAAAACTCTTCCATGTGGGACTTTGAGATTGTTTTTTCAAACTCTTCTATGTGGGACTTTGGTGTTTTTTATATTTCACACCCAAAAGTTCTCACTCATGATTTTCAACAAACCATGTTCCAACAATCCCCCACTTGAAATTAAAAAACAATTTCCGAGAATATTTGTGGTCTCAATAAGATTGTGCATAAACAAAGGTGTCATCCGACTTGAACATTTGCATAGTGAATAAGATCCAGATTTTACTAGAGTGACTCGTAGTCTTGAACTCTATCTCCAGCATCAAACCACACACAACCTTTTCAAAAGTGTATTCTGTAAATCCCGTGCGTTAAAGGCTATGCACGTTTATCCCAGTATAGTGAACGCTATAGAAATTTATGCCCCTAAATTTCATAGGAAGCGACCCCCACTTTCACATTCACATATGTGAGTCTATCAAGAGTACTCCTGTAGCCTAGGTACTCCACTCCAATTGGAGTATAGATCTCATTAAGAGTTTAACTCATCCTTACATATGCTACAGGAATCATGCTTCTCATAATTTTATAGCATGTTCATTCTCATATCACTTCACAACTTGTTATTACCCATTGAAC
>NC_032021.1:7604913-7608449 GCF_001865875.1 Lupinus angustifolius
CGATGAATTTGTCGTTTCTTACCGTTATAAAAGCGGTTCTCAATTTTTGAAATAGCCGCGGTACTATCACACTGGATCAGCACAGCTAGAATCGGGTTTTCCCATAGGGGAATCTCTGCAAGCAAGCTTCTCAGCCAACTTGCTTCTTCACTAACTGTTGCTAGTGCTATCATTTCAGCTTCCATAGTGGATTAAGGCAGAATAGTCTGTATCTTTGACTTCCAAGAAACAGCCCCACCAACTATGTTAAATATATAGCACTGGTTGCTTTGGAATCATCTGAAACAGTGTTCCAATCAACATCACTGAATCCTTCTAGGACATCTGGAAACCTTCGATAATGTAATCCAAGGTTCATTGTTTTCTTAAGGTATCTCATTACCCTTTCAATAGCATGTCAATGCTCCATACTTGGTCTACTGGTAAACCTACATGATAATCCCACAACATAGGCAATGTCAGGTCTAATGCAATCAGTGGCGTATCGAAGGCTGCCAATGATGCTAGCATATTCAGCTTGTCTTACACCTTCACCAATGTTCTTAAAAAGTTTTACACTTGGATCGTATGGTATACTAGCAGATTTACAATCAAAATATTTATATTTCTTTAGGATCTTTTCCACATAGTGAGATTGATCCAAAGAAATTCCTTCTTTTGACCTAGTAATTTTTATACCAAGGATTACACTTGCCTCTCCAAGGTCTTTCATATTAAAGTTGCTACATAACAATGATTTCACATTATTCACAACATGAATGTTGGAACCAAATATGAGTAGATCGTCTACATAGACACATATGATAATGTAAATATCCTTTTCTGATTTGTAATAAATGCATTTGTCACTTTCATTCACCTTAAACTCATTCGAGACCATTAAGTCGTTAAAATTTTCATGCCACTGTTTAGACATTAAGTTGTTAAACTTTTCATGCCACTGTTTAAGTGCTTGCTTAAGACCATACAACGACTTATCTAACTTGCAGACCTTATTTTCTTGCCCATGTATTACAAAACCTTCAGGTTGTCCCATATAGATTTCTTCTTCCAAATCACCATTTAAAAAGGCAGTCTTAACATCCATTTGATGTACTAATAAATTATGTATCGCAACGATCGATATTAGTACTCTAATGGATGTTATTCTAGTAACAGGTGAAAATGTGTCGAAGAAATCTACATTTTCTCTTTGTCTGAAACCCTTAGCTACAAGGCGAGCCTTGTATTTATCCACTGTGCCATCAGGTTTCAATATCCACTTACAACCAATGGGTTTGCAGCCAGGAGGCAAGTCAGCTAAATGCCAGGTCTTGTTAGACTCTAGAGAATCCATCTCATCATTTATGGCTTCTTGCCACAAATCAGCATCCAAAGAAGTCAAAGCTTCTTGAAGTGTTGATGGATCCTCTTCCAATGTATAGACCATATAATCAGGTCCATACTCTCTAGCAATCCTTGCTCTCTTACTTCTTCTATAGGTTCTATTTCAAACTCATCGTTATTATCATTATTCCTAATCATAGGTATGTGACAAGTTATTGTGCCCCCACTATTCCTCAGTTTAAAAGGGAATTTCATTTCATTGAAGTCAGCCTCGTTAGATTCAATGATCACTTTTGCGTTAAGGTCATAAAACGTGTATGCTTTGTTGTTTACATCATACCCAATGAATACACATTCATAGGCTCTACTTGCGAGTTTAACTCTCTTGGGGTCTGGTATCCGGACATAGGCTAGACAACCCCAAGTTCTCAAATAAGACAAGTTTGGTTGTCTATTCTTAGAAATTTCATATTGGAAAATTTTGCTTTTAGCCTCGGGTCCTATTTAACACATAACATATAGTTAATAAAATTTCATCCCACCAAGAGGGTGCTGCACCAGAACATAACATAATAGCTACAACTAATTTAGTTATAGTTTTATTCTTTCTTTCAGCTTTACCATTCATTTCAGGTGAATATGGTGCAGTTGTTTCATGAATAATATCATTTAATTTATAAAAATCATGAAACATGTTAGAATCATACTCAGTGCCTCTATCACTTTTGAGTTTCTTTATTTTCTTGTTGAGTTGATTTTAATTTTAGTTACGTATAACTTAAACATGTCATCAGTGGCGTACCCTTTCCCAACAAATACCCCATTCTTAGTAAGAGTATACAAGTCTGCTCCTATGGTCTGGGTGAAACCAGCCTTATTAAGAAGAAAACCAGAAACTAGATTCTTCCTCATATCTGGAGTGTGCATCACATCTTTAAGAATCAGAGTCTTCCCAGATGTAAATTTCAGCTCCACATCACCAGTTCCAGCAACAATAGTGGCGTGGGAGTCACCCAACAACACTTTCTTATCATCAACATTCGTGTATGTTTTGAACATAGCACGGTCATAGCACACATGGCGGGATGCGCCAGTATCTACCCACCACCCATCAGTTCCTCCAACCATAGTTACCTCAGATAATACAGCCACAAATGGTTCATCAACCATGTTGGCCTGCGGATGACGATCCATAGGATTATTTCTGCACTTGCGTGTCATATGACCTGGCTTCCCACATTTGAAGCATATGAACAGGTTGCCAGAGTCATTCTTAGCGGGTGGCTTAACATATTGGACCTTTTGGGGGTTCCAATTCTTGTTTCGACTAATGTTCTTAGCCTTATTCCCACTGCGGTTCTGATCCACACCTGAGAATTTCTTCTTAGTGCTATTGTTTGAGACAATCAACACCTCATCTTTCTTATCTTGCTTACGAGCCTCTTCTTCAATACGAATACGAGTGATCAAAGATTCCAAAGAGATTTCTTTGGTCTTATGCCTCAGAAGGTTTTTGAAGTCTTTCCAGCTAGGAGGCAACTTATCAATTATGACAGCAACTTGAAATTGCTCATTTAAGGGCATACCATCAGAAATGATCTCATGAGCAATTTTCGGAATCTCCTGGGGCTGAGACTCTACTGATTTATCATCAGTCATTTGATACTTGAGGTAGCGGCTAACAACATATTTCTTAGTCCCAGCTTCCTCAGTATCATATTTTTTCTCAAGTGCATACCAAATTAATTTGGCAGACTTGTATGGGCTGTAGTAATCATACAGATCATCAGACAACCCATTCATTATGAAATTCTTAAATAAGTAATCACTTTCATTCCAGAGAACTATTTCAATAGCCAGATTATCCATTTTCTCTTTTTCAGCCTCATCCGACACCACTAGGATGTCGGTTTTCAGAACGTGGACAACCTTTCTCATAGTGAGGAAAAATTCCATCTTATGTTATCAACGTTGGAAATTTGTTCCGTCAAACCGAAATGGCTTGTTCAGGTCATAGTTGTTCGGTCCAGTAATATTATCTACGAATGCCATTGCAGTCCAAACGTCTTAAAATTGTTGTGACCGTAGCTTGCAGCAATTCTAAATGGCACGAAATAATACTTACTAGCTGAGTCACGACCAGGTCGCTCTCTTTAAGACGTTTCGTGGCACTGCCCAAAATGTGCGAGCAGACTATCAACCACGCCGTC
>NC_032021.1:7608549-7628051 GCF_001865875.1 Lupinus angustifolius
GGGGGAGAAAGAGACGTTGAGAAGAAACGCCTTCAACTTGATGCAAGTTAAAATGAAGGGAGAAAGCCTCTATTTATAACATGAGATTTTTCTCATGTTCCTCATTTCTCCAATGTGGGACTTGAGAGCCTAATTTTTATTTTTTCAAAACTCTTCCATGTGGGACTTTGAGAGTTTTTTTTTCAAACTCTTCTATGTTGGGCTTGGATGTTTTTTATATTTCACACTCAAAAGTTCTCACTCATGGTTTTCAACAAACCATGTTCAAACATGCAGTGATGGACACAACGATCTACAACACTGGATCAATACCCTTTTGACAGAATAAGCAATCTGGTCCATGGGTTTTAGGGTTAATGTAGTGGGTTGTTGTAGAAAGCACATACAATGATGTGTTGTCTCCAAGCATGATCTCATGTTTGTCTCGAACCAATCAAAATATGTTATGCCACTTAAAAAATTAAATATTCGTGACTTTTTAAATTTTTGTTTCATTTTACATTGGTTAGGAACAGATTTGAGGACATGTTTTGGGACAACAAATCCTTATTGAGTAAGTACCTATATAACAATCCTATTATCTAATAATAACATTGTAGCCATGTTAGGGATGTATATATAATTGGTCGAATCTCATTAACAAATCTTTGTATTTTCTCTCTTTTTCTTTATTCTCTTTCTTCTATTAGAAACAATTTTTATCATATGGATCTTAACGCATATGTTCAATTTGAAAAGGGGAAGTTCAACGAACTGATAATTTCATATTGTGACAAAAGAGGATATAGAATATGTTGGATCAACAAGATTCATTGAATGCGTTGTATGAGAATAAACCAAATGACATGTATCAACTAGATTGTGATGAATTGAAGGAGAAAGCTACAAGAATCATAAAGCTCTATCTATTGGATCTAACGTCTGCGAAAGAGGTATGCCACACATTAGTGAAACAATGCATGTCCTAGTCTATGACGAACAAGTTATACTACAAAGAAAGACTCTAAAACATTAAGATGTTGGAGGATTCTGAATTTGGAACAACGTGACAATACTTTCCAAATAATCAATGATTTTTATAAGCATGATGTGGAGGTTGATGATGAAGATAATGCAATACTATATGTTTACGTGCTTTCACCTAATTCTTACGAATACTTGCTCTTTACTTAATTTTTTAATCAAGTAAAAAAAACTTTTCACTGCAATTATAAAAGAAGTGTTTTGGTCATCATTTTTTAAGACGACCATGTTATCTATCTTCTACTAGAGAGCCTCAACAACTACAAAATATTAAATGTTCAATTCAAAACGACAATGAAATATTAGGAATATTGTAGAAGTACAACAAAAAATAAAAGTGAAGAGAAGATGAGTTTCAATGAATATTAATTTTAAGGAGTTCAAGCAAAGTTTAAATGACTATAATGAATGTCTCATCAATAAATAATGTCAATAATGAAGAAAAAAAATAAAAGACAACACTTACAATACAAGAACAATCTAAACAATATTTAAGCTCTCATTTATCGATGTTATTATGTTCATCTTGTATTAAATAACATTGAGCTAAAATGAACATTATATTCAATTATTTGCTATTAAACTTGCAATCTTTCTCTTTCATATTTATTTCACTATGTAAGTGTGATTAAAAGACTTACAAAGTTGTAAAATATTTGTTGACACAAACCATCTTTAGTATTGAGTTATTGAGTGACTAGGTGTGCAAATAATACTTAAATTATTCATTATGGAGAGGCTAGGTGTGCAAAGAATATTTGGTGTTGCAGTGAAAGTTAGATTATAGTGAATTCTTCATGTTATCAGCAAACCGAAGATAACCTTCAATTTTTGGGGAACTATTATAAATATTTATTTCAATCTTCTCTCTCTTAATTTTTTATTTATTAGTTTGTAAGTTGGATTTTGGAGGGTAAAGAAGAGAAAGAGAAGACTTGGGAGCAGCTATGAAATACACTTGTGAAATGATTTACAAGTATTCTATTTCCCTCCAAAATCTAACTCACAAACAAACCCTACTTATTTTATAATAAGAGGAAATTTTCCTTTTGTAACACTAAGAAATTCTTTTCTCGAACATCTTTTCAATCGGTTTTTATGGGATGAGGTAGTCGTGGGAAAACTTTATTTGAAAACCAAATGAGTCTATGTTGAGATTAGTATTTATGTATTTTCAAGTTAAAGTTTTTTATACAATAAGTATATTATTTATTTGTATTAATTTTATTTAAGAGTTAATAATAACTAATATATAAATGATGTAATGACAGTATGAAAAATACTTATATTGTCAATACATACATATTAAGTCCATTTTTATTTGTGAATAAAATTGGTTTTAAATTTCCAAAGATTTGACTATATTTTTAAAAGTTGGTAAACACAATTCAACCTTATTATTGTACTAGTTTTGATTATTTCACTATAGAATTTGATCACGATGCCCTAGATTATGACACGTAAAGAATTAAACGGTTTATGATTTTTTATATGAAAGAGTGGTCATGGAGACACAAATGGCGTGCACTGTGCAGCACTTTCCTCATTATGAATTGTGCAGAAAATAAGATGGCACAAGCACTGCGCTGCCTTGGTAATAATGTCTTTATGTGTGATGAATCATCTATTCATGCCTTATGGGGAGGGTTGATGAGATATCTTGGCATGGACAAAGATCATTCATTTTCAAGGCTATCTCATTCTCTATCTTATGTCAGTTAGATATTTGTTACATAATTAAAAAGAATTTTTTTACAAATATAAAATAATGTTTTTATATTACTTGTTAAAATCTGATTAATTCTGGATACAAAATTTAACAATCTTCAAAATATGAGATCTCTATCCATCTTGGCATCTTTAGTGGGTCTAGTCTCCTTTTTATCGTAGACTTGGGTCTCCTCACTTTTGGTGGAAGACTTAAGTCTTCCGAAGATCTTTCACAAGCTCTCCTGATTTTACCTTATCCATCATGTATGTGTTTTAATTTATGATTACAGTTATATTATTTTTATCATTGGGACAGTACAGTGTAAAACACAGATTACTACTAATACCATATTATCTATGGTTGGCTGCTTAGAGTTGCATAAAACTTTGTCTGTAAGCATATCATATATACATATATATATATATATATATATACATATATACATATACATATACATATATATATATATATATATATATATATAAAATTAATTGTATATCAATTATTAATAAATAAATATTATCTTGTAATATATGCTAACTTATTACATACACGTTAATATAGAGTACACCTCACATAGCAGCCACACATTTTTCTTCTCACCTTCTAGTCTCCTTCCACATCCAAACAAATTTCCTTTGTTTTTTTACTGAAAACGTGACAAAAACGCCAAAAGCCAATCATAATTTCTTAAAATATAACATTACACGACCTTCTAATTTCTAATAGATTCAAACATGTACCCAACATTTCACATGTAGCATAACAAGTTAGAATTTCTCATTTGTTTTTTCAACAATACTCTCCACTCGGATACCAGAGAATGTTCATACTCTTTATTTAATATCATCCACACTTATATTTATAATATTTCTTATCAACACGTTAGTCTAGTGGTGTAAGAGTTCAATAAACCCTCAGAAATACTAAAAAGTCAAAAGTTTGATTCTGATATTTGTTGGGAGAGACATACACGAACCAAAAAAGATATTAGTTTCTTACCTAAGAAAGATGAGGAGGAAACACACTTGATGGTACCAAAAATATCTATAATATCTACAATTTATATAGTTTCTCTAAAATAATGTTATTAAACTAGGAATATTATTGACTTGGTGAGAGTACTAAGTTAATGAGTCACTGGTTGGACTAGTAAGTTAATGGTTGGACTGGTTAACTTGATTTGCATTAAAAATTCTAAAATATTCTAGCTAACATTATTTAATAACTTTATACTCTATATTACAAAAAACATTATCATACATAATTAAATAACTACTAAAGAAGATTTCACTACTATAAAATGTGATAAATAAGTTGAAAACATCATCAAACATCATATGTGTCATGCTTTAATTGCAAAAAATGAACAATTATTTTTAGAGAGTGTTCGAGCAGAAATATACTTATTTTTTTTATATATAATGAATTGTTGTACATTTCAATTTTAATTTGGGATTCTGTCGACGAATACAAGTGGTTATTGAGTTAATAACCATATGATCTTATTCCCAAGTTAATAAATGTTTTCCTATGTAAGTTAACAAATGACAAACATAATCTATATTTATACTATATACAAAGGTAAAACATGAGGTAACTATCACTATGGTGTAATTTTACTTTCCTATTTTGCCCTTAAACTTTTTAATTTCTACAAAAAATTTATTTAATCATATGTAACCACCACCAACATATTAATCATTTCTCCCCTTTAATTTTTACAAAAAAACCATATAATCCTAATTAACCACCACCGATACATTAATTAACCACATCTCTCACCTTAAACTAAACTTATCATAAACACAAAAAAATATAATATAAAGTACACCGAATACAACAATTATATTTTAATTATAAAAAATGAAATATACAAAAATTAAATACATATTAGCATACAATATTAACCGGCAGGCACGAAGTGCCTGTACACACTAGTAATAGTTATAATATAAAGTATCCCCGATAAAAATACAATATAAAACCTACTCAATGCAAAAAAATATTCTAGTTGTCCAAAATAAAATATATAAATTTTTTGAATACTTGATATCATAAAAATATGAGTGTAGGCTCTGTCACCACTAACTATAGATAATTTAAAAACATTTGATTTTTTAATCTAAAAATGATATTGTTTGATTGTTTTTTTAAAAAATATTTTTTAATTGACTCAGCTCAATCTGCCCGAACATCAAAGTCATTGATTTTAAGCTTAAATCGATTGAGTCAAACTGAATTAATCTAATCTTATATAAAATTGATTAGATAAAAGAATCATATTGATTATATATCTGGTTCATAGTTGAACTCGTATATATAGCCTAGTGTTATAACCCTGCTCTAGAATACATGTCCACAAACATTGAACATTATATTGGTGTCCAAGTTTTGGTATCATCCTAACACTTTCCTTCACATTTTGTCTACATACCATAATGCACTTTATAAATACCCAAGAAACTAAACAATGTCCCATACCTTATAAATTATAATCTTCTCTCCACTCACTCATACATCAACAATGAAAATGGCTTACGGGACCCACTTTGTAGTGTTAACTATTGTATTGTTATTGATTAGTCATGTACTGGGAGATTCAGTTCATGAAAAGGAAAAATGTGCAGAACAACTTACAAGTATTGCAACATGTTTACCATATGTTGGTGGTGATGTAAAAGCTCCAACACCAGATTGTTGTAGTGGTCTCAAACAAGCCATTATCAATAATAAGAAGTGTATATGTCTTATTATTAAAGATAGGGATGATCCTGACCTTGCCTTAACGATTAATATTACAGTTGCTCTTGGCCTTCCTTCTGTATGCAAAGCTCCTGATAATTTCTCCCAGTGTCCTGGTATGTTTTATCAATCCTATTTTTTATTTTTATTTTTGGTCAAATCATTTTTGAGAAATAGTAGGAAAAATATCGACAAAATCATTAGGAAGAATTTAGATATAAATGGTTTGGTTATAGATATGATTTATAATACAATATTATGGTTTGGTTGAATTCATCATCTATAACATGATTTGTGGTACATTATTAGTAGTTTGGTATTCTTGGAGAAACACTAGAGAGTCATGTTCTGTCACCCATGCAATTTTCTAAAGTGATGTAGTGAGATAACTTTTATTGTTCTCTTTGATAATATGACTGATAATAACATGTAAAGATAAATGGGTTGTCTAAGGTTCTGTTTCATACGTTGTCCTGTGTCAATGATATTGATGCAAAAAACAATAATCATAAATGTTTAAAATCTTTAATTGATATATGATGTTTTCATCGGCACAAAACAGAAATCGGAGGATCTAGAACAACGCATCTATTCATAACATATGCTATATGCAAAAAAAGTGAAATAAGAAGAGGACTTGAATCTTTCAATTCAGTCTATTACTAAAGCTATTTAAACTCTAGAAGTTCAAACTATATAGACTTTAGAGTATGATTTATTTTTAAATTTGTAATTATATCTGCAGCACTTCTTCACTTGGACCCTAAATCAGCTGAAGCTCAAGCTTTTAATCAACTGGCTCACAACTCCAATGCTGGCTCTCCCAGTCCTTCTCCTAGTCCTTCTCCCAGTCCTTCTGGTAATGATTCTTTTAAGAAAATTTGATTTGATTTTCCTTACCACTTTGCCTTTAAATCTTGAATTGTTCGATTTATTCAAATATGAAATCTGATGTTGAATATGAATTAATGTGTAGACGAGTTTATCAATGAAAAATATCATATAATAATTACATTAAGGTTTTAGTTCAAAATATATGTCTCGTTTATGAGTGATTTGTGACCCATTAACAAGTTTCGGTATGGTCCAACATGAATGGTAGCAGATATTAACAATTATTATTTGTATTTTGTGGATTCAGCTGAAGGAAATTCCCAGAATGGAAAGCCAAGTCAAACGGGCATAGCAAAGAGTGATGCTTCTTACAAGGGAAAGAGATTGTTAGAAAGTTTGATGGCAGGACTTGTAATTTGGTTTTTTTAGCTATAGATCAAGTACTTAAGATCTTTTGTTGTTTTTGCCTGTTGTTATTGGTTATTTTAGTAACCATTTTAACTTGTTTTGCAAAAAATGTGCCTATTTACATGGATGTTTCTTTTGCCTGTGATGATAATCACTAGACCCTCTCCTTAGATATGGAAATTAAAGTCATATTTTTATCTGTTATGATTAGTCTTGTTCAAAATCAACGGGGAAAGATAACTTACAGATTCAAGAAGTATCAATGATAATAGTTCAAATTTAGTTCACTATTTGTTTAATTAGATTAGCTCACTATTAAAACGTTATTATTGTAAAATTTGGTTCCAAATTTGCATAAGTTAATCCCAGAAATAGCATTGCTCTCAGCCTGAAAGGGTAACACTGTGGATATTTAGCCTCATACCAACTAGATGTGAGTCTCATATAATAGATTATCTTCGTGTCTGAAATTTAGGGGGCAACAAATATAAAATTTATCTAATTTACAAATGCAGAATGATTTTCTACTTGGGTGTCAACTATTCATGGTACACTTGTTAAGGATCTATTATTGCCCACAAACTTGGGTATTAACTATTCCTGGTAGTTATCAGGACACATTTTACATATTTCATACATTTTATATATTTTACACATTTTACATATTTAACACATGTGTTTTATTAATTTATTAATTAGTTTGTTTAGGTAAGTTTGTTACATATTCATGTACTATAAATAAAGTCTTATGACTTGATCAAATAATGAGAATTCATCCTGAAGGTTTTGATCACCGCTGCGCATTCTCTAAAAAATATTATCTTTCTCTTCCATCATCATGCATCAATCATCAAAGTAAGAATAAGTTGGAGTTTGAAGTACAAATGCAAATCAAATCATCAACAATCTTTCTTCCAACAAGTTGTTTTGTCTTCTTTATCTATACCAACTTAAGATCTCTTCCAAAACTCTCTCCAACTCCAATATCTTTAACAACAACAAAACGATGAAGATGATGAAGAAGAAGAAGAACAAGAAGAAGGTGCCCAAGAAGAAGAAAATAATGAGATTCTCGAGAGAAGAATCTCTAGCCACCCTCTCTATGGACTTCTAGTTGAAACTCATTTGGAGTGTTTGAAGGTTGGTGACATTTCCAACTTGGACAGTGAGCTCAAGATGAATCATCAAATGCAAGCAATGAAGAAACAAAACTTGGGAATGTTCACCCAGTCTCAGCTTGATCGTTTTATGGAAGCATATTGCTTGGCACTTAGCCAGCTTAAAGAAGCAATGGAGGAACTACAAAAGAAGTCAATGACTTTCATAAATAACATGCATTCACAACTTAGGGAACTCACTATGGCAGCTATGCCCACACCTTCTGAACTAGATGATGCTACTTCTTCTACTACTACTAATATGGAATCTAAGAGGAATACTAGTAATGAAAAGAACTATCAACAACAACAAGAACAACAACAACAATAAGATCAATAACAACAAGATAAGTGATTGAGAAAATCCAATCATATTAGAATCGAGATTCCGATCCATTACATTGTCACGATATCAAATTAAATTATCAAGTTGGAGTCGTTGCCATTAAATTATCATGTACTATAAATAAGATTTTATACCTTGATCATATAATGAAAATTCGTTATAATATTCATTTTAGGCTTTCTCAATACTAAAATCTGCAATCTATCACATTTCCCTTGTCATTACCGGCTAGAGATTGTTTTTTATTGGTTTTTAGTGCTACAGATTCTTCTAAATTGTGGTTGTGATTACAAAGTTAAATGTAAATGTGGAATTTGTCAAAAAATATTGCGGATACGAAGTATAATTTAAATCTGTAAACCATTATAGGTGTCAAATATGATGGGGTAATGATTGCAACTCTTCAATGACAGACTTATAATAGATTCAGGGTTCTGATGCTAGCCTTTGGATGGTTCCCGGTTTTATCAATCTAGATCAACCAGTTTTAATGGAAATGATTTTGTTGATGAATATGTATGTCAAAGGAAACTAATATATCTTAATCTTTCATTACTAGATTTCCTTCATAGATAATACATGCTTAAAAAATGAAACAGTAACAAGCTAAACCATATTCCACTAGTGTCAATAATCCAAAACTCGTAATTATCATAAACATATATAAATAAACAGTTTATTTAACCATCATGCATGATTTGTATGCTTGGAAAGAGGAAAAAATGTAGTCAAAGAATGAATATGCTCACTACAATGAGTTAACTCCTCTCTAGTATAGGTGAAAATACATAGAAAAGTTAAAAGATAATGACACTTGTATCCCTTTAACTTGCATTAATGTTATATTTTTACCTTAAAAATACACTAAAAAACCTAACTGTCCTCACCAGTAATGGAGAGAAGTCTTTGATCAATGCACTCTTACTTCACTACAATATACTAAAATATACCTTAAGATTTCATATTTTTATCCCAATAACTTTTCTCCCAAGATTCCACTTGTTCAATTGAACTATTTTTCCCCTTTAGTTGTGCATGCAAAGATGGAGGATCATAAGGGGGAGGCATGGTGCATGGCTTGGTATTTGAAGGACCCTTGACCAATGATTCCATCATAAATTTCTTTTCTCTTCCTTCAGCTTTACAAACCATGGATTCCACACATAGTTCAGTAGCTTCTGGACTCAGAGAGGGTGTGTATGTGAAGAGTTTACCATAAGAATTTAGGAGATGAAACATGTAGTCATACACATAATCCATCTTTAGTTCTTCTTGAATGAAATTACTTGCAGCTTTTCCAATATTTTGTGCCTGATGAATACCAAAAACAGGAATAAGATATGATGAAGTTCGACATTTTGAAGGTTATTGAATTCTCTCCTACAAAAT
Organism: Lupinus angustifolius; assembly: GCF_001865875.1. Lineage (NCBI taxonomy): Eukaryota > Viridiplantae > Streptophyta > Magnoliopsida > Fabales > Fabaceae > Lupinus > Lupinus angustifolius. Next base: position 7,618,163 of record NC_032021.1, read on the forward strand.
GGCAGATATTAGTAACTCTTATTTGTCTTTTGCTACTATGAGTGCTGCCATTATATCACCTTGTAATTATGGTGTGATTCTAAATTGAACAATAATTCTCTCTATTAATGGAGAAGCAAGTGCATGTTTTCCCCTTTGTTTTTAATAGAGTCACATTGGATTGTATTACAGACCGTATTTGGACTATATCAAGTTCAAGAATAATTTTTCAGACACAAATTTTCACAGCGCAATTTAGATCTGCATCGCGATGGCCACAATGTCTGGAATCGTGGTGGTTACAACTGCACTGCGACCACAATTTAAAACCATGGGTGTTTAAGTTATGAAACTCATGGCATCTTGTTGACCATGGTGACCAAATTAGATCACAAAAAGTGTGAAGCCTTATCAACTTTAACAGGATAATTTAGTGATCCACAATTCAAAAGCACATACTCAAAAGTGAAATCTAGTTGTATATTTGACTAACTAGTTTGATAAGAATTCTATAAACTCCTCATTGAATAACTAGAACTTTGAAATTACCTCTTCCTTGTGACTGTTACCCCAATCCACAGCATATTTAATAGATTTGCACTTGTCATCTTCCTTAATAGGCCAATAATGGTGCAGGGGATTCAACCCTCTTGTGAAAAAATCATAGTAATGAGGTTTTACAAGTAAGGTGACAGAATCACATGCTAGAATGTATTTTTCACTGACAGACCAAGCAGAACCTTCAATATACACCTTATATCTGCACATCATGATTGGAATAATTGTTATAGTGGTGAACTGCACAGAACTAGTTACTTCAAATATATTACCATAGCAAATTAATTATAACACTTGCAAAAATTCAAACTTTGTCACTGTCATTTTCCCTAGACAGAGTGCAAGGTTTGAATATCAAACTTTGATTGGAATTTTAATGTGTTTAACACTAACCTATGACATGTGTAATGTGTTATATTAGGGTTTCCTGACCAATTTTAGTATTGATACATCATCTACATATATTAAAACTATAATGATCAACTAAAGTAGGGACTAAAAATTAAGGAAAATTTGAGGAACTAAAGTCAAAATTTCCTATATTTTCATGGATAAAAATATATATGAGTGTAAAACCTATGCAATGTCGATGTAAAGATTTATACATAGTCAGTATATCATTTATCATTTATTTGTAATTATTTTTTGACGAGTCAATGATGATTAATATGAATAGTGAATGATACTTCCTGCATACATTCTTCTCTCAAAATATATTTAAGCCTTAATATTATACATACCTATGAGTGCATTGGCTTGCCAAGTCTGATTGCTTGTACCCTTGTTGTGATTCCTTTCCCCAATCCTAGAACCAAATTTTTACTTGTTAAGAACCTTAAGAATATCTTTTCACACTCCATTTTTGTGGGTTCCAAGTGTAAAAAGAGAGAGAACTTTAAAAATGTTCTAATCTTTTTAATCAATGAATCACTTCACAGTTGCAATGTGACACATGTAATGAGTTAATTTTGGTTCAGAATACATTTTTAAAATGATACCTGTGCATATAAACGAGCATTCCATTCTTGTGTGTCAGAAACATTGCATTTCATGAGGTCTTGTCTAGTTTCAGCCACTTCAGGGTTACCTTTCCAATAACCATAAGGCTCTCTATTCAACCATGATTTTCTAGTGTTCCCTTCTTTCAACTCTCTCAGCAAAATGTCCCATGGTTTTATGTTGACCTCAGGCCTATATCAAGAGACAAAATATATGTCATCAATGTTAAAATGCATTTCTTTTCTTCTTTTTGCCATCACATCTATGAAACACTAATAAATAAGAGGCAGCCTAATGCACAAGGCTGTTTCCAGAATTTGAAGTCATGACTTCCTGATCACTAAGCAACAATTTTACAGTTGTATCAAACTCACCTTTTTATGAATCGGTAACAAGGAACTCTTATTTATTTTCTTTAAAAAAACAAAAGAATCATTCTTTTCTTTTACATCTTTCCTTGATACATAACAACACCAACTCATATGACATATGCAACAATGTACATCATACTAGGATAATTATTATTCACTATAAATTAATATGTTACAAGAATCAATTAACCAAATTTATCACAGTAGTTTGATGTAAGGACAAAACAAGACAAATAAGGCTATTTTGTCATGTTCTCTTGTAGGTTCCATTGCTTTTGGTAGAATCAAAATATTCTATTTATCAATCTTGACATTCTGTTTTTGTCCTACTCTTCTATGTTTACCAAATATTACTTATGATAATAGACTAGTAGCCCATTATTAGAGTACACTTAGAGTTTAATGGAGGTACAACAATGCAATTATTTGTGTATTATTTTTGTCCAATAGTTATCATCATTCAACATGAATTACGAATGATGACAATGTCAAAAATCTTTTATCTATTAGTGTATAACCTATTTTCTCATAAACTTCAATTTAAGGAAAACTAAAGTAAGGATATATCCTCCTATCCTATCGAATCCTCTTACCAATAAGAAATCATTTATAAAACAATCATTAATAAACAAAATATCACTTTGTGACACGTTACTTTTCTTAGGGTGTAGTGCGATATAACATTTTCTGGAAAACTATTATTATTAGTAACAATTATATAGAATGTAGTGAAGAAAAAAAACAGTAAAATGGGCTTACCATCCCCAGAAGGACCAATCAGGGAAAACAAGATCCATAGTAACATCATTCCCACAATACCTAAAGAGTGGTGGTGGGTCCATAGCATCAGGGCCACTATACCTATCCATTGGAACCACAGGCCAATCAACACAATCAAACACAAGTTCCATATCTGGCACCATTCCAGGGTATCTCCTTAACAATTGTAGGATACCCCACAATGTAAAAGTATCCCTTGTTTGAAAGGCCTTCTCATATGTCTCCAAATATGCTTTCCCATTCAATATCACTAACTTGAAATTTGCTGTTTCTTTAGCCCTATCAACCATTTCCTTTGTTATTCCAATGTGGGCCCATGGCCTAAGATCTTCATGGATCCAACGGAAGTAGTCTGGACACGTGGCAGATGGTGAAAGGTCATCATTGTCCTTTGTGGTTGGGTAATTGGTGGGGCATGATTTGGTGAGGTTGTGGGTATTGCAGTCCAAAGGGATCTCAATTTGGTTATGAGGGTTTTTGGGTATTTCATGTCCTAAGAAAGGACGCGTGTCGTATATTTTGGAAGTTAGAAGTGGTTTGGTAGATGAGTCTCTTGAAAGGAGCTGTTAAACAACACAAATTACAGTTTTAGATTGTCAAATGTGAATGAGATTAAATATCCTTCAAAATTGTGACATAGAAGATCAGATAATTAAATATTGTATAGGGTGAAAGATTAAAATTCAATTTTTATGAGATCCACACTTATTTAAATGTGTAACCAAACACAAAAACAAAATTAATTCCTTAATCATACCTATAAATAAAGATGGAAACATATTAAACTATCTACCAGGGATCTAATACATATCTTTTGTCAAGTCAAGTTAAGTAAGACATTTTTAATAAATAGAGGAGACTTCTAATGTCATATGCATTGTTCTCTTTACTCTATGATAAGGCACACACAGATTATATTAAATTTTTTGTACTATCAACAATATATTTTAGCATATGAGTAAAGAATTAATCTCTTTCGATGTATGTAGTTGCTCCTCCCAATAAATATTGTTTCCAGTAATCGAATCATTGACCTTTTAATTATTATGGGATCTAACGAGATCTTATGTTATTGGACTAAGATCTTGTTAATACATTAGATTTCAAAGCATACCAATAGTATACTGTAAACGAGGCAATTAATATAGTTTGAAGTAAAGTTCTACATTTTAAATTAAGAATTTTAAATTTTACATCTCATATAAAATTACAAAAAATTAGTGTTACCCCAATTATTTTAGGGAATAGTGTAAGATCATTACTTCTAAGTAAAAATAGTATAAATTAGCTTAGGTCCCCTCTTTAAATTGAGTTAAACTGATACATGTCTTATGTAGTCACAATCAATTTGATTAACCATTAAAAAATTATTTCATCAGATTCTAATTGGGCACTTGTCTACATGTGACCATAAAATATTTTTCTAAGTTACACAACCAATGGGCTTCTACCTCACTTAACTCTATTAAAGTTTGAGCTTAAAAATTAGAATTATACCTAAGTATCTCTGCAAATAACATAATATGATGTGACTATTCTTAACCTTTAAATGTAATGAGATAATAATTTTACCCTTATATATAAAATAAATGCAATAGTTTTTGTCTTTAGTATGGGATATGATTATTATCCACACTTTTAAAGCAGAAGAGTTGCTTGAAAAGTCAGCTGAAATTATTAAACCTAGTTAGGGGCAGTCCAGTTCTAACCTACTACCGTTTAATCAGCACAATTAATGTGGTAAGGCAAAAAAACAAAGTTAGGGGTCCAATATGCATGAAACAAGTGACACATAATTGCAAAGTTCAAAAATATGTGAAAGTCATGTGTGGGTCCCATGTTCATGGCGTGTCATCAAAATTTGAAGCACATGTGATCTTTTCTATGACTTTATTACTACTTTTACGGTATAATTTACGTTCTTGGGATCTCTTTGTCAGGTTAGCCGACACCGTAACATATTAGAACCCAACTAAAATATAGATAATAATTTTTATACTGCTTAATATCATTTTTATTTTATTTGTATCCTATAATATCTATTTTTCTGCAACATTTATATTTCTTTTGACATAATAAGAAACAAAATAAAAATATTTTTATGAACAACTATTATGTTACTTTTAGATCACTGAGATTTGAATATCATTCTTCATACTCGTATAAGAAGATAAATAAGTTATATTCTTTATCTACTAAAAAAATAATATGTGTATTATTAGTTGATTATTTTCTACTTCTAAAAACTAAGAAGTTATGACACAATTTGATTTTAATGGTTGTGGCATAAAACTTATCTCTCATAAGAATATATATTTTATTCTCTTTGAATACTATATAGTAATATTCTGTATTAATTAATTTGTATTCTTTTGAGAAACTGTCATTTCAAATTCTGAAACTTAATTTATAATAAAATTAATTTCTTTAATGAGAAAAATGTTTCTCATTAGTAAATAAAAGAAAAAGAAGATTTTTCTCTGGAAAACCGTAAAATCTTTATTCATCTATGAACACTGATTGCCGATGCCCTATTGAAGAGTCAAAGCTGAACATGTTACCTACCTCAATTGCATTTTTAAATTTGTTTGCCAGACTTAATTCCACTATTATTCATATTATTAATTTGTGTATGCAATATTTTTTGTAATCAGTTAAAATGTCTAGATAAAGTCAAACTAAGAATATTGGTTAGAGTCTTTTTAATTTTTTTTAATTTTAAAGAAGTACGAAGTATTTGAATTCATACTTTCTAGTGTAAAGTTTATTGTTCGAATCCTTAATCATTATTCTGAGGTACTAGTCAATGATATTTAGTTTAATTTGTTCTACCCAGTTTAACTCAGATTTCCAATATTATTCATATCTTTTTTGTACACCATATTCCTTTATAAATGTTTATTTTATAAATAAAAATATATATAACTAGTGTTATTACTGCTGTATCGGTCACCAATTAGGATACTTGTATAGTGGTATAGCGACTCATAAGGTAGTTTACTACTTAAATCACATACCGGCAAAATTAGATATAAATATATAATATATTAACATTAATGTTGAAAAATCAATAAAAAACCAATATTTTTTATTTTCATTAAAAAATTAGTTTTAAATAAAAACCGATCGGTATAACCGTATGGTTCAATTAAAAATCAGTCAGTACGACCAGTTTTAGCCGGTTTTAATCGGCATGATTGCATATCCGATATAATTATTTTACCTGAAACAATTTCAATAACACTGCATATGACTACTAGATTTAGGACTAAAAGATGATATGACATACATATATTTTTAAAGTTAAAAAATGGTATGATTAAAAGATTGGTATTATTAAAAATAAATGTTATATTCTTATATTAAATTCTCTTATAAATTCTTCAGAAAAATATGATATATTATAAGTAAATCAATTATTATCACTTTATGATTTTAGTGGATAAAAGAATTTGCAACTTGCAACAAAATTTAGTATAAGGATATAAAATTTAATGTAAGGATATATCATTTAAAGATTTCCTCCGGAGGAATTTCCGTTGTCTGTGTACTGTTTTAGAAAACAGTAACGTGGGAAACAAACAAACAACGTTGACATTTGAAAACTCATACACCCAAATCCAAACAACCACGGGACACAAAAACAGGGTAATATAGTAAATAACTCACATGTGTGTCGAGCATGCGCGTGTAAAATAACGCGCCGACGATGAGGACAACCGAGAAGACCACCAGCACCGTGGATCTCGACAATGTCTTGATAAATTGCCACCAGATTCCGTCTCTGAAATGACGAGGAAGCCCCCATCCATTATTCTCATGCTCAACCATAATGTTCTTCTCTCTCATATAACTCTGTCTTCTATCTATGTTAATGCTTTTGTCCTTCTTTGATTCACCACCCTTTTCAGGTTTTGAGCTTCTTCTCCCTGTAATGATTCAAAGATGCAAACTTTAATGCGTTTCCTTAATTGGGTAGTTGAATTTTACATAATTCGATAAATATAGAAGAAAATCATTGCAAGCAAAGATAAATAGATATACAAAAGAAATGAACCTGGAATTTTTTTCTTGTGTTTTAATTATGTAGAATTGAGTTGACAAAAAAAGATAATGGGTTTGAGTTGGAATCTTAAAAAGATGGCTATTTTTTTTTCCACAAACCAAGGGCATCTAGATCGGAGATTTAAAAGGATAGATATGAGAAAAAAAGGAAACATACGAAAGAGGGAGAAAGATTTTGTACAATTAGAGAAAAAGGGAAAGAAAGAGTTATATAAACAAAGAAATCATGAACAAGGAGAGAGAAAGTGAAATTGAGACTTTTTTTAATCTTTTTGTGAGGTTGAATCTCATGAGAGTATGTAGGTACATGTCTCTATCTAACTCTACTGTTTTATTTGATTGCTATTTGCTTTCGTGATTTATGAAATATGAAATAAAATGGGAGGAGTACTTAGGAGGACTCTTATGTCTTTTTGGGAAATGATATTTGATGGCCAAAATTTGGTGAATGTACACGCAAGTTGGAGAACTACCAATGCTAATATTGGAAATTTAGTTATTGTCTCATGCACTCCTCAAGCATTTTTCATCTATTTTTTGTTTTCACATCTTATGTGGGATGGTTGAAGGAATAATTTCTAAATAAGTGATGCCAACCGCTTTAGATGGTTGGCTTTTTCCATATGACCATTCTTGATTGAAATTTAATTTACTCGTTTAATGTAACTTGTTTATGAAATTTGTATATTTATGTCACGGTTTTGTGCGAATATGGAATGAAATATATATGAATGAGTTATGGAATGAAAGGAATATGGTTGCGGATGGTTTTAGTGTGTGGAACAGTTTTATTGCGTGAAACAGATTTGTGTATATTTTTGGGTATGGATAAAAGAATGTGATTAAGGAATGAAGGGTGAGATGGCGCCACAAATATAAGATGTTTTGTTACCTTATGAAGTTTGCCACAAGAAGGGATTCTTAATAAGAACAATGGTTACGGCGCCACACCAAATTGGTAATAAGTATCATTGGCAATTTGGGTCATGCCCATGGGGCCTCCCGTACGTTTTGGGCGAGCATGATATGAAACATGTGTCTATCTGCCCTAAAATGCTCGCACAACATGCTCTTTTCGCCCACATGCATTTCAAACGGGCGGGTAGGGCGACCCATGAGCATCAATGAATACTACAATAAGAAATTTTATAGGTCAAGTATTGGAAAAGTAATTGAATATTCTAACCATACTTGACACAGTTACATAAGGCAAGGATGTTAGAATTTCTAACAATTTATGAGTCACAAATATAATTCTATGATTGTGTTATGACCATTATGTAATTAGCCAAAATATATAAAATGATCTTCAGTAATTAATTTGGTGGCTAAGGGCATATGTGTCATGAAATAATATAAGTGTGGATACCTTTAGACAATTTCTGATTTGATGAAGGGACTGAATCAGAATTATTGCAACTAAAGTAGTAACCACTACGAGGTTACTTTTATGGGTTATGGTCCCCATTTGTAGAGCAACAGGTTTTAAGGTGTAGGGTTGAGGAGAATAAGGGTGGATTAGGATAGTGTTATCCATAAGGATAAACACTATCAAGTCATCCATAAGGAAAATATAAGGCAACCTCTCCTCTTCAAGAATTTTTTCTGGAAAGTAAGGCACACTCTAACCTTTTGGCACTCTCTCAAGTTAAGGCATTCTCATTTCCCTCTAGAGAAGCATAAGGAAAACCATTCGGGCTCTAACATCTAGAAGATCATCGCACCCTCACACCATCGAGATTCCGGAAATGGCTCAACAAAGTATGTTCTTCATCTTCACCATGAACTCATTTGGGGTTTCTTCGGTCTGCACTATGATTGTTCCATTTGGGTTTATGTATGGGCATAAACATTAGTTTATGGGAACAAAGTCATGGTCATAAGGGCTTCCGCGTTTAATCTATGGATTTCGGATGGAGAAATTCTCCAACAAGTGGTATCAGAGCCACCCTAATTTGATTCATGTGTGAAATTAGGGTTCTTGCTTTTCATCCCCAAATCTGGTTTGATTTAGGGTTTTGATGTGTTCATTTTTGTTATGCCATGAATCGATTAAGAAAAACATTTATGCTTATCCATATGAAAATAAAAGGATTTGAAATGAATAAATGTTGTTTTATCTACTATTTTTCTTGAATTTCTGGGCGATTTTTCGAAGAACAGCGATGCAGAAATTGCACTGTTCGTCTTCTGTCGTAGTGCTCTCGCCCAAGCGAGAGTGGCTCGCTCAAGCGAGAGACAAACATAAGCATTGCCTTCTATTGCGCTTAAGCGAGGAGATACTCTCCCAAGCGACAGCTCGCCCAAGCGAGTGTATGAGCGACATAAGGCTCGCTCAAGCAAGAAGGTCTCGCTCAAGCGAGAGACAAACATAAGCATTGGCTTCTATTGCGCTCAAGCCAGAGTACCTCGCTCAAGCGAGGGTACCTCGCCCAAACGAGAAAGTACCTCGCCCAAGCGAGAGTACAATAAAGTTTAGGGGGCTTTGGTATCTTTGTGCATTGGTTTTAATTGTTATTTGGTTGTCCATTAAGGTTGTCTATTGTTTCAAGTGAGCCAAATGAAGTGAAATGTCGCCAAAGTGACCTCTTTCATAGATATAACTCAGGAGGAATATCATATGTAAGTGTGTACGATTATTCATGCGGGTATTAGCTGGCCCAAAGGAAATTTAATATTTGGCCGAAGATCATACACACCTATGATGATAAACATGTTATAATTTTAAAGTTTTATACCTGTGACTGATGATCCAATCCAAAGAGGGATTCGTCAGTTGACATGCCTTATTATGAATGTTTGATCATTACAACAAGAGTACCACTTGCAGTTAATATCAATGTCCAAAGACTTGATGTTAATGGTGCACTAGGTATCTTGAATTGGACATACCATTGTTTAAGCACATTGATAATTTTAAGTTGTGAGCATATTTTAATATTTTGTCTTTTGTTTGAATCAACTACATCAATTGCTTCCATATCTGCAAATTTAAATTCAGTTTCGGTCCTTAATGGTGAAAATTTTAAGGACTGGAAAGAGAACATGTAAATTGTTATTAGCTGCATGGATCTGGACTATGCATTAAGGGTAGAGCAATCTCCTTCTCCTTTGGAATCCAGTGCCTCTGAAGAGAA
>NC_032021.1:7628151-7633946 GCF_001865875.1 Lupinus angustifolius
AATGAGCTCATTTCATTTTGTGTGCAAGAAGAGGAAAGATTGAAGCGAGAGAGGACTGAAAGTGCCCATTATGTTACTACCTCTAAAGACAAGGGCAAAAGGAAAATCACTTTAGAGCCCAAGAATGAAGCTGCTAAGGGTCCAATGCAAAAGAAATAGAAGCAGGATGATGTCTGTTTCTTTTGCAAAGCAACTGGACATCAAAAGAAGAAATGTGTAAAGTATCACGCCTCGCGTGCTAAGAAATGTACATTTCTTGCTTTGGTTTGTTCTGAGATCAATTTAACTTCAGTACCTAGAAACACCTGGTGGTTAGACTCCGGTTTAACTTCTAACATCAGTGTTTCAATGTAGGGTTGCCTGAGCTACCAAAAGCCTAATCATGTTGAAAGATACATCTATGTTGGCGATGGAAAGTCGATAGAAGTGGAAGCTATAGGGCATTTTAGGTTGTTATTATGTACTGATTTCTATTTGAATTTGAAAGACACTTTTGTTGTACCGTCTTTTATACGGAATTTAATTTCTGGTTCTTATTTGGACAAATTTAGATATTATTGTTCATTTGGAAACAATTCGGTTCAATTGTCTTTCAATTCAAATGTTATTGGAACTGGTATGGGAGTTCTACAGTGTGAGGATTTTTTGGTTTAGTGAGAGTTAGAAAGTGCACACATTTTATTATGTTCTATGTAATTTCAGTATTATGTATGGATACTTTGTATTCAAACTTGAGTTGATTAATCATTCAGTTGGGTATTCTGTCATTATACTATACTTTGTACAATAAAGTTTTATGTTATTATTAAGGATCTCACTAAAGTTAAGTAGGACTAGTTGAAAATTGACATGTACAGATCATATTCATGCTACACATTTCATGATGTATCTAAGTCATTTAGTTGTGTTAATGTTGGTGATCATTGTTGAATTAGCCATGATTGATATGGCGAAGTTCACTGTGATTAAATATGGAGACAGGACTAATGGACGGGATAATTTAGGTATGCCTAAGTCATAATGGTAATATTTAAGCGTGCATTAAGGATAACACATATGGAGAATCGTATGTGTGACCAGTGGGAGATCGTTAGAATTTCTGACAATTTATGGGACATAAATATAATTCTATGATTGTGTTATGGCCATTATGTAATTAGCCAAAATATATAAAACGATCTTCAGTAATTAATTTGGTGGCTAAGGGCATATGTGTCATAACATATTATAAGTGTAGATACCTTCGGGCAATTTCTGATTTGATGATGAATCAGAATTATTGCAACTAAAGTAGTAACCACTACGGGTTACTTTTAGGGGTTATGGTCCCCATTTGTAGAGCAACAGGTTTTAAGGTGTAGGGTTCAGGAGAATAAGGGTGGATTAGGATAGTGTTATCCATAAGGATAAACACTATCAAGTCATCCATAAGGAAAATATAAGGCAACCTCTCCTCTTCAAGAATTTTTTCTGGAAACTAAGGCACATTCTCACCTTTTGGCACTCTCTCAAGTTAAGGCATTCTTATTCCCCTCTAGAGAAGCATAAGGAAAACCATTCAGGTTCTAACATCTGGAAGATCATCGTACCCTCATACCTTCGAGATTCCGAAAATGGCTCAACAATGTATGTTCTTCATCTTCACCATGAACTCATTTGGGGTTTCTTCGGTCTGGACCAAGGTTGTTCCATTTGGGTTTATGTATGGGCATAAACATTAGTTTATGGGAACAAAGCCATGGTCATAAGGACTTCCGCGTTTAATCTATGGTTTTCGGATGGATAAATTCTCCAACAAAGGTATCATCATATCTTCTTGAATAGAATTTGATTCCACACATATCTCCATGGGATCCAAATAAGGCAAGTAATCACTGTTAGAATTTCTGGCAATTTGTGGGTCACAAATATAATTCTATGATTGTGTTATGGCCATTATGTAATTAACCAAAATATAAAATGATCTTCAGTAATTAATTTGGCGGCTAAGGGCATATCTGTCATGAAATAATATAAGTGTAGATATCTTCAGGCAATTTCTGATTTGAGGAAGGGACTGAATCAGAATTATTACAACTAAAGTAGTAACCACTACAGGGTTACTCTTATGGGTTATGGTCCCCATTTGTAGAGCAATCGGTTTTCAGGTATAAAGTTGAGGAGAATAAGGTACGACGAGGATAGTGTTATCCAAAAGGATATAACACTATCAACTCATCCGTTAGACATATAACATAAGGTAACCATAAGGCTCCTCTCCTAACACAACATACACTCTCAAGCTTTTGGTTTTCTCATTCCCCTCTAGAGAAGCAAAAGGAAAACCATTTGGGCTCTAACATCTGGAAGATCATCGCACCCTCATACCTTCGAGATTCCGGAAATGGCTCAACAAGGTATGTTCTTCATCTTCACCATGAACTCATTTGGGGTTTCTTCGGTTTGGACCATGGTTGTTCCATTTGGGTTTATGTATGGGCATAAACATTAGTTTATGGGAACAAAGCCATGGTCATAAGGACTTCCGCGTTTAATCTATGGTTTTCGGATGGATAAATTCTCCAACAAAGGTATCATCATATCTTCTTGAATAGAATTTGATTCCACACATATCTCCATGGGATCCAAATAAGGCAAGTAATCACTGTTAGAATTTCTGGCAATTTGTGGGTCACAAATATAATTCTATGATTGTGTTATGGCCATTATGTAATTAACCAAAATATAAAATGATCTTCAGTAATTAATTTGGCGGCTAAGGGCATATCTGTCATGAAATAATATAAGTGTAGATATCTTCAGGCAATTTCTGATTTGATGAAGGGACTGAATCAGAATTATTACAACTAAAGTAGTAACCACTACAGGGTTACTCTTATGGGTTATGGTCCCCATTTGTAGAGCAATCGGTTTTCAGGTATAAAGTTGAGGAGAATAAGGTACGACGAGGATAGTGTTATCCAAAAGGATATAACACTATCAACTCATCCGTTAGACATATAACATAAGGTAACCATAAGGCTCCTCTCCTAACACAACATACACTCTCAAGCTTTTGGTTTTCTCATTCCCCTCTAGAGAAGCAAAAGGAAAACCATTTGGGCTCTAACATCTGGAAGATCATCGCACCCTCATACCTTCGAGATTCAGGAAATGGCTCAACAAGGTATGTTCTTCATCTTCACCATGAACTCATTTGGGGTTTCTTCGGTTTGGACCATGGTTGTTCCATTTGGGTTTATGTATGAGCATAAACATTGGGTTATCGGAATGAAGCCATGGTCATAAGGACTTCCGCATTCAATCTAAGGATTACAGATGGAGAAATTCTCCAACAAGTGGTATCAGAGCTACCCCAATTTGATTCATGAGTGAAATTTAGGGTCCTTGCTTTTCTTCCCCCAAAATCTGGATTGGTTTAGGGTTTTAGGTTTTGTTTATGTCATGGATCGATTAGAAAAGAAATTGATTGTTTTCCATGTAAATATATGAAGATTCGTAATGAATCGATGTTTTATGGTGTTTTTTCTTGAATTTTTGGGTGATTTTTCGAAGAACAACGATGCAGAAATTGCACCGTTCGTCTTCTATCGCAGTGCTCTCTCCCAAGCGAGAGTGTCTCTCCCGAGCGAGAATGTCTCGCCCGAGTGAGAGTGGCTCGCCTAAGCGATAGCTAAATAGAAGCATTGGCTTCTATTCCGCTTAAGCGAGCAGATCCTCGCCCAAGCAAGTATACGAGCGACATAAGGCTCACTCAAGCGAGAATATCTCGCTCAAGCGAGAGACAAACTGAAGCATTGGCTTCTATTGCGTTCATGTGAGAGTACCTCGCTCAAGCGAGAGTACCTCGCCCAAGCGAGAATACGATAAAGTTTATGGGGTTTTGGTATCATTGTGCATTGGTTTTAATTGATATATGGTTGTCCATTAAGGTTGTCTGTTATTTCAAGTGAGCCAATTGAAGTGAGAGCCAAAGTGACCTCTCTCATAAATATAACCCATAAGGAATATTAGATGTAAGTGTGTATGATTATTCATGCGAGTATTAGCTGGCCCAAACGAAAGTTAATATTTGGCCAAAGATAATACACACCTGTGATGATAAACATGTTATAATTCTAAAGTTTTTAAACATGTGACTGATGAATCAATCCAAAGAGGGATTCGTGAGTTGACATGCGTTATTATAAGTGTTTTATCATTATAACAAGAGTACCACTTGCAGTTACTATCACTATCCAAAGACTTGATATTAATGGTGCATTAGGTATCTTGATTTGGACATACCATTTTTGAGCACATTGATAATTTTAAGTTGTGAGCATATTTTAATACTTTGTCTTTTGTCTGAATCAGCTACGTCAATTGCTTTTATATCTGCGAATTTGAATTCGGTTCCGGTCCTTAATGGTGAAAATTTTAAGGACTGGAAAGAGAACATGGAAATTGTTCTTGGCTGCATGGATCTAGACTCTGCATTAAGGGTTCAACCCCCTTCTCCTTTGGAATCCAGTGCCTCTGAAGAGATGGAGGATTATGAGAAGTGAGATCACTCTAATCGCATAAGCCTAATGATCATTAAGTGCGACATTCCAGATGTCTTTAGGGGTACTATCTCGGATGAGATAAACAGTGCCAAAGCTTTCCTTGCTGAGATTGAAAAGCGCTTTGCAAAGAGCGATAAGGCGGAAACAAGTACTCTGTTACAGAACTTGATTTCCATTAGGTACCAACGCAAGCGAAACATAAGGGAATACATTATGGGAATGCCCAACATTGCTTCAAAACATAAGGCCCTTAAGCTTGAGGTGTCAGAAGACTTACTCATTCATTTGGTCTTGCTTTCACTTCCTGCACAATTCAGTTAGTTTAAGATTTCTTATAACTGTCAAATGGAGAAATGGATTCTAAATGAGCTCATTTCATTTTGTGTGCAAGAAGAGGAAAGGCTGAAGCGAGAGAGGACTGAAAGTGCTCATTATGTTACTACCTCTAAAGACAAGGGCAAAAGGAAAATCACTTAAGAGCCCAAGAATGAAGCTGGTAAGGGTTCAGTGCAAAAGAAATAGAAGCAGGATGATGTCTGTTTCTTTTGCAAAGCAACTGGACATCAAAAGAAGAAATGTGTAAAGTAGCACGCGTGGCGTGCTAAGAAAGGTACATTTCTTGCTTTAGTCTGTTCTGAGGTCAATTTAGCTTCAGTACCTGGAAGCACCTGGTGGTTAGACTTCGGTTCAACTTCTAACATCAGTGTTTCAATGCAGGGTTGTCTGAGCTACCGAAAGCCTAATCATGTTGAAAGATACATCTATGTTGGTGATGGAAAATCGGTAGAAGTGGAAGCTATATGGCATTTTAGATTGTTATTATGTACTGGTTTTTATTTGGATTTGAAAGACACTTTTGTTGTATCGTCTTTTAGACGGGACTTAATTTCTGTTTCTTATTTGGACAAATTTGGTTATTGTTGTTCATTTGGAAACAATTCGGTTCAATTGTCTTTAAATTCAAATGTTGTTGGAAATGGTTCACTTATGTTAAATGACTATCTTTATATGCTAAACACTATAATTGATTATAGCGAAACCCTGAATGTTGATTCACGTGGTACTAAGCGTAAAATTTAAAATAATAATTCAGGTGCATTATGGCACAAGCTCCTAGGTCACATTTCTCAAAAGAGAATTGAGCATCTTGTGTCAGATGGAATTTTGGATTCCATTGACTTCACAAACCTTAATGTTTGTGTTAAATGCATAAAAGGAAAACAAACCAAACAATCGAAATATGGTGCA
>NC_032021.1:7634046-7659030 GCF_001865875.1 Lupinus angustifolius
GTAAGGAGTATGATATGTCTCTCTACCTTACCAGAGTTACTCTGGGGAGAGGCACTTAAGACTACAGCTTACATTCTTAATAGGGTGCCAACTAAGGCAACTGCCAAAACACCTTATGAGCATTGGACTGGGTGAAAGCCTAGTCTAAAGCATTTTCATGTGTGGGTATGTCCAGCTGAGGCAAGGCGTTATAGGCCTCATGAAAAGAAATTGGACTTCCGTACAATGAGCAGTTACTTTATTGGTTACTCTGAAAAATCAAGGGGCTATAAATTTTATGATCCAAGTATGAAATCCATATTTGAGACGGGTACAGCCACGTTCTTTGAGGATGTTGAGTTTGAGGGGGAAGATAAGGTTAGAAACTTTGTCTTAGAGGAAGAATCTATATCTATTCCAGATGCGATTCACATGGTTGCTTTTGAAGAAGCAAATTTGGAACCTCCTCAGGAATGAAACATTCCCTGCTCAAGGTGAGTTATTAATTCATGAAGTACAAACTCAAAACCCTCAAGAACATGGACAAGAGTTACAAGAGCCTTGCGTAGATCCACTAGAGAAAGGAGAAATGCAATTCCGGATGATTACATTTGCTTTCTCCTGGAACATGAGGGTGATGGCTTAATGGACAATGATCCATTAAACGTTCGTGAAGCCATCCAAAGTTCCAATTCGGAAAATTGGATTGAAGCAATGAAAGAGGAGTATAAATCCATGCAAGACAATAAAGTTTGGGAACTTGTCCCATTACCAGAAGGTAAGAAACCCATTGGTTGCAAATGGATTTTTAAGACCAAGTGGGATTCTAATGGGAATGTGGAGAGGTATAAGGCGCGTCTTGTAGCTAAGGGTTTTACTAAGAAGGAAGGGATTGACTATAAAGAGTCTTTCTCTTCAGTTTCATCGAAAGACTCTCTTAGGACAATTATGGCTCTTGTAGCACATTATGATTTGGAACTTCATCAGATGGATGTCAAAACAGCTTTTCCAAATGGAAACATTAATGAAAAGATTTATATGGTGCAACCAGAACACTTTCTAACGGGAGACCGAAAGAATATGGGTTGCAAATTGACAAAATCCATCTATGGGCTAAAACAGGCGTCTCGTCAATGGTACCACAAATTTCATGAGGTGATTCTCTCTTTTGGTTTTGAGATGAATTCAGTTGAAGATTGTGTGTATCACAAGTTCAGTGGGAGCAAGTATATTTTCTTGCTCTTGTATGTGGATGACATACTGCTTGCCACTAATGATGTGGGTACCTTAATAGAAACCAAGAAATTTCTATCCAGTAATTTTGAAATGAAGGATCATGGTGAAGCTTCGTTTGTATTAGGAATTCAGATACATCGAGACAGATCTCAGGGTATTCTTGGATTATCACAAAAGAGCTATATAGAAAAGGTGCCAAAAGATATGGCATGCAGGACTGTAAAACAACAGATACTCCAGTTGCTAAGGGAGACAAATTTAGTCTCAATCAGTGCCCTAAAGGAAATCTGGAAATTCAGGAAATGCAAAAAATCCCTTATGCATCAGCTGTAGGGAGTCTTATGTATGCTCAAGTATGTACGCGTCCGGATATAGCGTTCATAGTTGGGGTTTTAGGCAGATATATGAGTAATCCAGGAACAGACCATTGGAAAGCAGCCAAGAGGGTCATGAGGTACTTAAGAGAACAAAAGACTATATGCTCACATATAGGAGATCAGACCAATTAGAGATCATTGGATATTTTGACTCCGATTTTGCGGGATGCCAAGATAGTAGACGATCTACTTCAGGCTATGTTTTTCTGTTAGTTGGTGGTGCGGTTTCTTGGCGTTCTGCCAAGCAAAATCTTGTTGCATCATCCACCATGGCAGCTGAATATATAGCATGTTATGAGACATCACTTCAGTCATCATGACTGAGAAATTTGTCACTGGGCTGCGGATTGTGGAAAGAATTGAAAGACCACTAAAGTTATACTATGACAATAAATTAGTCGTATTGTTCTCCAACAACAATAGGAGTTCGGCAAAGTCGAAACACATCGACATTAAGTTCCTAGTTGTTAAGGAGAAGGTACAAAGTGGACAGCTTTCCATAGAACACTTAGGCACTAACTCCATGATTGCGGATCCTCTCACAAAAGCTATCACACCCAAGGTCTTTCATGAGCATGCTGCTCACATGGGTGTTCTATGGTGTGAGGATATTTTGGTTTAGTGGGAGTTAGAAAGTGCACACATTTTGTTATGTTCCATGTAATTTCAGTATTTTGTATGAATACTTATATTATGTATGGATAGTTTGTATTCAAACTTCAGTTGATTAATCATTCAGTTTGGTATTCTGTCATTATACTTTGTACAATAAGGTTTTATGTTATTATTAAGGATCTCACTAATGTTAAGTAGGACAAATTGAAAATTGACATGTACAGATCATATTCATGTAATTTTCATGCTACACATTTCATGATGTATCTATGTCATTTAGTTGTGTCAATGTTGGTGATCATTGTTCAATTAGCCATGATTGATATGGCGAAGTTCACTGTGATTCGATATAGAGACAGGACTAATGGACGAGATAATTTGGATATGCCTAAGTCATAATGGCAATTAAGCGCGCAATAAGGATAACACGTACGGAGAATCATATGTGTGACCAGTGGGAGATTGTTGGAATTTCTGACAATTTATGGGTCACAAATATAATTCTATAATTGTGTTATGGCCATTATGTAATTAGCCAAAATATAAAATGATCTTAAGTAATTAATTTGGTGGCTAAGGGCATATGTGTCATGAAATAATAATAAGTGTAGATACCTTCAGGCAATTTCTGATTTGATGAAGGGACTGAATCAGAATTATTGCAACTAAAGTAGTAACCACTACGGGGTTACTTTTATGGGTTATGGTCCCCATTTGTAGAGCAACAGGTTTTCAAGTGTGCGGGGTTACTTTTATGGATTATGGTCCCCATTTATAGAGCAACGGATTTTCAGGTGTAAAGTTGAGGAGAATAAGGTAGGACAAGGATAGTGTTATCCAAAAGGATATAACACTATCAATTTATCAATTAGACATATAAAATAAGGTAACCATAAGGCTCCTCTCCTAACACAACACACACTCTCAAGCTTTTCCTCTCTAGAGAAGCAAAAGGAAAATCATTCGGGCTCTAACATCTGGAAGATCATCACACCCTCATACCTTTGAGATTCCGGAAATGGCTCAACAATGTTTGTTCTTCATCTTCACCATGAACTCATTTGGGGTTTCTTCGGTCTGGGCCATGGTTGTTCCATTTGGGTTTATGTATGGGCATAAATATTAGGTTATCGGAACGAAGCGATGGTCATAAGGACTTCCGCATTCAATCTAAGGATTACAGATGGAGAAATTCTCCAACAATCACATCCTTTTTTACTCTTGATTCTCACGACCAAACTAGGCTCACGTGCCCATTAGGGATGCCAATGAAAACTAAACTCATGAGTATCTGTCCAAACCCAACTTAAATTTAATGGGTTAAACTTATTGTCATTAGGTTTGGGTTTACCCAATGTTATTTTTAAGTTCGGGTTTACCCAATGTTATTTTTAAGTTCGGGTTTGATACATGTACTATCCTACTTCAAACCCACCCCGAACATGTCCCAATTAATAAATTGAATAAAATAATATATCTTCTCTAATACTCTAACCCTAGTTTTGTTAGAGGCACATAATTAGTTAGAAACCAAAGAGTAACTTTCATCTTCCAACAAAGACCAAAGAGGAACTAAACTATCACCTTCATTTATTCTTCGCCTTCATGTTCTCTGTTCGTCTTCCTCTTCCTCGAGCAAAGGAATAACCATCTTCAAACATACATCTTCACCTTCAAAGTTCAGACAACCATCTTTGAAGTTCAAACTTCATCTTCTTCGTTCATCTTTCTCTTCTCATGTAGCCTTGCTTTTTCCTCTTCTCTGGTGAATTCTCATACTTCATTTCTTCCTCTTTGGACCAGATAGAAATAATTATGACGGCGGAAGTTTTTATTGGACCATTAAAAGCCATTTTGACACTCTCACAATAGATTCATTACCCTTTTCTTACTGTTACATTGTAGAAAACAATTCCAACTAGTTTTTCTGGGTAACAATTTCACAGTGTTTTGTATGAAGAATTTGGGTGTTTAGTTCGTAGTTTATTTGTTGATTGAATAACAACATTGTGTTTCAATCTTTTATTCTCTCTAGTGATACAGTATACGTAGGTTGGGCTATTGAGTTATTTTTTCAGATTCTCTGGCAAGTTCGGGATGGTATCGTTAATCCCGTCAAATTTGGGTTCAGGTTTTTAATCTTGAGTTCAGGGTTGGGTAAGCATAAACTCGACAAAAATCCGTCATGTTGTCATTACTAATGCTCATGTCCAAATTGAACGAATTTTCATAACTACTTCATGTTGTGATTTGACTTCTTTATGATTTTCTTCAAGAAAGGAATCATTTTGAATACGCCTCACCAAATAAGGCAATTTCCACACGCCTAGCATCAATGAGGATTTTACCAGTTGCCCATGAAAGAACACGCTGGGTGGAAAATAAGCTACATTTGGCAACAATAAGGAAACATTATCAAGGAGGATTTTACCACTTACCCAAGAGGGAACACACTGGGCGGAACTAGAACCACGCTTGGCTCCAAGAAGGGAACACGATGGGCGGATATCAAGTACACGCTTGGCACCAAACATGGAATATTACTACTCGACCATCAATGTTGCAATTTTGAATTCAAGTGGCTTCCTCCAAGAAATGAAACAATTGAACCCTCTACACCACATAAAGAAACACTATTACACGCCTGTTCCATAAAGGAAACATTCCAAAAGAGTTTTAATGATTTATTGTCTAGCAGGAGAAAAATAAAAATACCCTAAACTACATGTGGGACAAAAACACCTCACTTTATTGAAAGTAACTCAAAATGTGTCATACTTTCCTTCTCCTAATTGGATGATGCATTTGATGGACTTGTTATCTTCATCAATGTTGGCCCCATTTGGTTAACATCAATAAGATTATATATAGAAAAATGTGTCAATTCATGTGTTATTTGTTGGGATGTATCCTAAAAATTGTGTCATTTATGTATCTCAATAACTTAAAAATTGGTGTAGTAGTCCAATGCCCTGCTAGATCCTGATCATCAAAATGTCAAATGTTTAATTCTTATGTGCAACACTTGTTGGGAGAGGAAGCCATACATTCTGAAAAAGATTAATTCCTTACTAAAAAAGTGTGAGAGAATTTCATTAATAATACTAAAAATATATTCTTTACCACTAATCATAACAAGTGATACATAAAAGAGAAAATGTGTTGAAATATAAATGGGATTCCATGTCATATTTCAATACACATAAATTAAGGGATTAAATTATGAATCTCATACTTTAAGTGATCAAGTTCTCACTCATATCAACACTTTAATATCAATATATTGTTTTATACTGATAATACATCATTAACCATTAATTTGTATTATTTTTATTTAAAAGTTAATGATAGTTAACATATGAGTGATGTATTGACATTGTATATACACTATTAATATATACATATTAAATCCTTAATATATATATATATATATATATATATATATATTCTTTTAATTTACTGATTTGCGTTTTTACATTTTTACTGTGAGATTATATATTATATTGGGTATTGAAGCTCTCGCGTGGAAACTTACTTCTGCTTCTGAAATTGTTGGTCATTACATTAGGCGATTGAGTATTTTTTAACATTAAATGTCAAACATTTTATTTACTATTTTACCCATTTTTTATCTTTATTTTTGTATAAGCATTAAAAAAGCACATAGAAAATAAATGAATATTGTACAATATATTTAGTTCAATGCAGTTTTTCCTAAAACTTATTGGCTACAATGGTGCTCGTTGCTGTTAAGAGTAGATGATTGGGAGTTGAGGATGGATGATCGGGAGTTGAGGATGGATGATCGGAAGAGTATAGCCGGTAGAGTGTAGGAGAGCAAGTGGCTTGGTCGGATGATTGTCTGGACCCGCCGGGGAAGACACCTGAAAATATTCTCTGACGATCAAGTCCATAGAGTATTCTAAAGAGAGAATAGAAGTAAATAAAAGAAGTTAGAGCAATAAATGTAGTAATAAATGATGGGATGAGAATTGATTATACTTCTCGTATGATCTCCTATTTATAGAGCTTAGGGAATGCTGAGATGACCTTTGGTCATTGGTCAGCATGTAATAGGTATGAGAAATGCATTCTGATCGTCCTTACCTGTCCTGTGGATCCGCTCTTGTCGATTTGTCGGGGGCAGGTAGAATGTGCAGGCGGCGTGGCAGATGTCCTACTATCTGACATAGGAGGTGAGTCAGACGCGCATTAAATGGTGGATCAGAAGTGTCAATGTTGTGTTAGGAGCATTTATAGCTTACTTTACAAGTGGGCAACTTGAGGTGAGCAACGAGGATTATGTGGGGTAATGAATGTTATACTTAGGACGGATGGATAATTGCCCTGTTATGACCATGAAAGAACAAATGGTAGAGAAAAATTGTAATGAATTCTAGTTGTAATTTAAAGATGGAGTAATAATGAGCTTACTGTTGGGAAGAATTCATCTTTAGGTTTTAGGAGATTGGTCTATTTCTTACTAGTGAGTAAACACATATAAAAAGAATTATGATTAAGAAATGATTTATTATCTTAAACCATATCTAAATTAGGTCCCTTAATAATGACAATAAATAAAAACAGAAAAAATAATGAATACTTACTTTTTTAAATTAATACATTATGTTTTTATTAATGCAAAATAACATTTGAGAGATGGTTTAAGATAATAGATCATTATTCCTAAAATGCAAAGGAAACATATGTATCTAATACCATCAAATACCAAAAGACTCACTCATAATGAAATATGTTAGTTGTATTCATATTTAAACATTAGGATTTGAATTATATACTCTCTAGGTGTGAGTATGGGTTGGGTCGAGACGGATTAAGGATTCTTCCTTACCTGGTCGTGAATGTTGATTGAGTCATTTTTTGAACCAGGACCCGAAATTAACTCTAACCTAAATATTGATCGAGATAGCCTTTAAACTCGACATGACTCTAGACCCGATTAAATATAATGCATACTCATTTTAGATAAAGCTTTTTTCGGTGTTTCTTATTATATTATTATGTAATTTGACATATAAATTGATATTTGTATATATATTATTAATCATGTATATATAATGAAAAATTAGAAAATCAATGATACTTTCAATAAATAATGTATCATTATTCGATACAATTAAATAGAGACACATACAAATATGATGAGTGAATGTCAATGAGATGGATATGGTCATGCTTGGTCTCTACCGACCCTAAATATTGGCCGAGTCTAATTTTTGAACCCGAATTCGCCTAGACCTGATGAGACTTGACTTATTTAAATCTGATCATGTTCGAGCCATAGCAAATGAGCGGATAGGGTCAGATCTTGCTCATTCCTAGTACTATAATCTTCGGGTAGATATCGTGTGTCCTAAACAGTGTTTCATTTCATGTCTCAATCCAATTAGAATGCTCAATTTTATCACTTTTTGTTTTTAAATTTTTTTTATACACATGTCAATATATGATTGGTTTGGAACAGAGAATGAGAGACTGTTAAAGACAGATAATCTCTACCCATCATATTCTATGTGGTATATTGGATTGAAAACAAATGGAATAATTTTTTATCAAGAAAAAAAATCGATTACACTATCTAATTTTTTATAATATTTCTGCTATGTTGTTAGTGTTCGAATACAGTTCACATTCCGTACTTTTTATACTAATAATAACCACACTTAAAATCAAACGAATAAAATTGTACATCACTAGAATTTGTTTTAATCATAAATGTTAAATATTTGAAATAGTCATAAATATTCTATCATGGCAATGAATAAAGTAAGTTATTCCTATGACTTGTAACGGCATACATCAATATATAAAATTTTGAACTTATGCTTTTTCAATATTATTAGTTTATACCTTAAAAATGGAAAATTTTAAAATGGTCTCAAAAATTTCAAGTGTTAATCACATTAGTCCTTTTAGGGTCAAATTAGTTTTTATTAGATATTATAAAATATGCTAAAAATAATTAATTTTATCACTATTTAAAACTTTTATGGACCATTTTGAGTTTTTCAATTTTTGAATAACCAATCTAATAAAATTGAAAAAACATAATGTATTAAAATGTGTATTCACTTTAAAATTTTCTTACCATAAATCTTCTAAACTCAGTATTTTTTGTCACTATTTTCACTATTAAATAATATAAGGTAGCTGTTTTTTTATTGGTGGTATTAAATAATGGATATAAAAGATTTTTACTGTTATGCTGTAATAATATTATATGTCGTTACGGTTGTCCTTCAGCTTAATCCGAAGAACTAAGGATGAGGTGTTAAAAATAGATAAAACATGTCACTTCTAATATTAAATATTTAATTTTACCGCAAAAAAATATATTTTAAGCCTCTTATCTAGTTGAGGTTAAGAAATATTTATTTAATGACAAATAAAAATGTTAACTATCAACAATGTATTAGTCTAATGATGTAAGATTCATTAAATCTTTAAGGTTGAGGATTCAATTCCTCGGAGCATCCAACCACGAATCCCAAAAATAGATTAATTCCTTAGAAAAAAATGTGAGGATAAAAAATCAAGAATGTTAACTTATTTGGTTGAAGTTGAGTTGATTCAAAATAAGAGAAATTTATTCTAATAATTTAACCGTGTAACAGGAAAGTATTTAATTAAAATTATCATGGGAAAAAGCTGAGAAATCAACTACTACGTGCATTCTCATCCTTAGTTTTAAAGAAGTCTTAGGTAGTTTTAATTTGAGTCTTAAAATAATGTCATTATGAGTATTAAGTGAAGTTTCAAACTGGGTTATTTATTTTCAAACTTCTGACTTAATTTTAGTGACTAGTGAGTCTTATCATAATTTCCCCCCTCCCTGCTAACAAATACTAATCTATATTTCAAATATTATATTGTATTAATCATATAAAAGTCATAAAATATAGACTAAATTTTTCAGAGTCAGATTTTAGTTATTAAAATGTCAATGTAAGAATTATTTGAAGAGTCTTAAGAATATTAAAGAGAAAGATATTCAAATAGTAAAGATTTGTTATACTCAATTGTAACCAATGTCATGTTTAGAAGACTTAAGGTCCCAGAGGATTTCTTTTGTTGGGTTTTTTATAATTAATATTTACAAAAATATCTCATTATTTTTATTTCGGGGGATTTCCTGCATTAAATATTTGTGGAAGAAAAATAAAGCATCAACGAAAAATTTATAAAAACCAAAAAATTCAAGATCAGATTTTCATAGCTTCGAAAGTCCTTTTTGTTGTTTATTTTTCCTTTGATGGATTTTCTTTTGTTTTTACAATTGTGAAAGCATACTTATATAAATATAACAAAATATGCATATACCCAGACTATTGTCAAGTTTCGTTTATACATTAGGTAGACTAGTCTACTGAAAAAGGATTTTAAATAAATTTTAATTTTTAGTTGCAAGTTTGTTTGCCTAGATTTTTAACAAATTCATTTCTTGCATTTAGCCATTGACCCAACATAGCCGGAAATGAAAGAGTTTGTTTACCAAATTGCCAACAATAAATTGACCAAATTTGCCAATTTTTTTCTCCAGAAACCAGAATTTAACAATTTAGAGAAGTCTACGAAGAAATAGTGTAATATCTATTTAAAGATTTATATTATCATTTTATCATTTACAAATCATTTTTATTATTTTTTGAAGAGTTAATAATGATTAAATATGAATAACAGATAATACAATGAAAGTGTATAAAATGCTTACACTGTGTGCATACATTTTTTTCCTATTACAATAATATATACAAATCACATAGCCATATAAGTGAAATGCAGCTGAAACAGCCAATCAACAAATCTTAGCTAAACCATTCAACCAGAGGCTACAGTGTAAAATATCTTCTTCAATCATAGATCAAACCCAACTCTGAAGTTAATTAATCATGGAAGGTAGTATATATGCAAAATAATATTGTAGAGGGTTAATATTCAAGATTTAAAAAGTTAAGGAGTTGAGTTGTTCTGACTTACGGTTTTTCTAAACTTGAACTAGAGATGAAAGAAACTCCATACATTTTAGCCTCTATCTACCAAAAAGAAGGGTACCCTACCATACAACAGCCATAATAGAAGATATTTTTTAAGCTACACTCATGAATTCCAAAAAAGCAGCATACACGAGGATAGCTACATGACATGATCATCGTGCTCGTGCTCCTCAATCCATCAAAATTGATTACGAGTTATAAGTTCGGAAAATGCATATTCAATTTCCGGGTAGCATCCAACCTCATTGCATTGCATGATTCTTGTTGAGATTAACATCAGAAAAACCACACAAAAAAAGTAAAGCATACACATGCTTCGGCTTATGTATCAAAACATGCTCACACTACAATGACATTTTTTGCTATGACTTTAAAGATCATTGGCACAACTGATTCTGGCACCAATATGAATTTCTTTTACTCAGTATATACTTAACATTTCCATTACAAATAGATGAAGAAAAACAACATGCAATAATAAAAGAAAATCGAAACATCCCCACTTACTTCTTCTTCCCTGCTTTGCCTTCCTTTCTCCTTACAATTTCATCGGCATATTTGATACCTTTACCTTTGTATGGTTCTGGGGGTCTCCATCTCCTAATAGATGCAGCAAACTGGCCAATATCAGACTTGTCATATCCACTAACTGTGATTCTGGTGTTTTCTTCCACCTTCACACTGAGGCCTTCGGGAATGGTCATCTTAACAGGATGAGAGAAACCAAGATTCAACACTAACTCTTTTCCTTCTACCATAGCACGATATCCAACACCGACAAGTTGTAGTTTCTTTTCAAAACCTTTAGATACTCCAACAACCAGATTGTCTGTCAATGTCCTGTAACATTTATTTGTGAACCACATAGCATTTAAATATATGAACATAAAAACAAATGCATTATAATAGAAACAAATTTCATATTTGTGTGATTCCAAATCAAGATGGACTACTTAGAGCTTTCAAAGGCAAAAGCTATGATTCTACACGTATAAGAAAAGCTTTTAACAACAACAGTTATAATTATGAAAAAAATCATATTTGTGTGAATCCGTATCATGATGCACCACTTAAAGCTTTCAAAGGCAAAAGTTATGATCCTACTCATACAAAAAAGCTTTTAACAACAGAAGGATGTTCCATATCATGATGCACTACTTAAAGCTTTCAAAGGCAAAAGCTATGATTCTACACGTACAAGAAAAACTTGTAACAACAACTATAAACAGAAAAAATTTCATATTTGTGTAAATCCATATCATGATGCACTGCTTAAAGCTTTTGTCCATATTGGAAAAAGACAAATGAATGAAGAGTATCAGCAAGAGTAATAACTAAGTTAATGGTAATAATATAAGTATAAAGAACATACAAGAACGTATCAACTAGGTATACCCCTAACGTTGGTATTTGATAGGGTAATGTACTACGTACTACATACTCACAACAAAGAGAACCACATATCAGGTAACTATGGGTTATATCACTATGCTACATGCCTGTGAAATTCCCTAAATTAACCCCCTTAAAGCCCACCTAGCACCAAATCAGGAGTTTAGGCCTCTATTTATGATTTTCGTCATTTCCAAACAATGAAACAATCTTCAAGTCTTCAATGCTGCACAGCAAACATTTTAAACCCAAAATTGATGAGCAGCCACAGCTATTAGCCATCCACTGTTTTTACACTAACTAGCCTGTCTTTCACATTTGCACGGTAAACTACCATTATTTTTCAAATCTTCATCCATTGTTTCGCACACAGTTCCTGAATAGATCCTTATTTTTTCATCCGAGTCAGTCACACTTGCTTCACAGATTTAATGTTTTTTTATTGAAACAGTTCTCTTTGCTGAAGTGGCCGTTTAGCAACCTGCTATGCCACTATAGGTTATTGAAGGTGACCACTACGTGCCACATCCTCAAATAACTACTTTGGTACAGGGACTTCAAACAAAAACAGAAATGAGATATTCCCAATTAAAAGTTTAAAACAAGAGTTAGTAAAATGAAGTACCTAAAAAGCCCATGCATTTGATTCGCCCTTCGGGTTTCGACTGCCTTTCTAATCCTTAGGATCCCAGATTCCACCCTCTCAACTAGCACCTCCCTAGGATAAGTTAATCCAAGTTCTCCCAGAGGGCCCTTTACTTTTAAATCCTGACCTTCCAAGGTGATTGTCACATTCGATGGCACTAAAACTGGTTGCTTCCCAATTCGTGATTCCTTACACTCTATAGTCTTTCTAGAGAAACCAACAAAAGGAACAGGAACACTTGTAGCTCTGAGTTCATTTCTCTCACCAAAGAAACCAGACTTCAAATTGCTGAAATAGGATAGCAAAGGATTGGTGAGATTCCTCAAACATATGAAGTAAAAAGTAATGAACTTTTCATCAACTAAGAAACTGTATTAATCATGAATAAATTAAGAGAATAGTAAAGAAAACCAAAACCGAGTGTGTCCGAAGTAAATAAAAGGCCAAGTTAAGTAGATTTTCTCATTCAATTCAGAAATCATTTTCCATTTGATATACTTTTGGCCAATAAGAAAAAAAAATAGAATTTTGAGAAAAAGTAAAACTCCAATGCCCTACTAGGACATAATACAAGCCTCGCATCAAGATTTTTGTATATACAAAACCAAACCAATCAAGTAGCCACAAAAGAAGAAGAAAAAGTATCCCAAATCCCCCACCCCTTTTTATTACATGATAAAAGCATGAATAAATTCCCATTTCCCCATGAATTATTTCCTCAATGATTTACTCACTTTTGGAATACTGAGCAAGTGTACTCATTCAACTTAACTTGCAATACAGAAAACAGATTCACAAGCATTATTCTTTAAACACTAATTATGCTCCTATCAAGCATTTCCTCGAACATCTTGAGTGCTACATCAACTTTATTGAAATTCAAGCATAGATTAAAAGATATATACATTATGCATAATGGGTATGTTTAATTTCACTGTAATGTAATACTTCAGAACCAGCATGATTGAAGTGCAATCTAAAATAGGAATGAATGAAGTGAGGAAATTGCATAAGAGAAAGGTGAGTGAAGTTAGGGTCTTTGCCTGAATTGAAAGGAAGAAGTGAGTGAAGAAGCCATTGTGAGTGTGGAAATGACTCACTTCTTTTCCACCAAGGAACAAAAAGCCTTATCCAATGAGCAATGTGTTATCTGTTACTGAGGTAGGGTGTGATTGGTAATTATGCTTTTTCAGTTATTACACAACAAATCTAGAGACATTAATTCACAATGGATTGTATCATTGTGGGCCAAAAAGCCCAACACCAAAACTTAAGTAGTCAATCCAGAATGATTGGAGATTCTTCAACCCCAATATTACCAACTATCCATTAGAATTGGTATTTGTACCAGCAGGTACACAAGTAATAATACCTATAAGAATAGGGGTGTGAGTTCCTATTTTTAGACTCCACATAATTAAGATAGAAGATTTTGAGACCTGCACCTATATAAGTATTAGTTTGATAATGAGTTACACAGCTCCTCGTACTCGAATCCATTGATCCTTCCTAAATATATACGTAGCAACGTAACCGTAATATTATTTTAATTCATAAATCTAATTATTATGTTTTTAAATAGTATTGTTATATTGTTAATTCATATTGTGATATGATGGTTGTTAAATTATTGTTACTAAATAAAAATTTTACCATATTATTGAAGTAATGACTTTGTTTTTTATGGGTTAAATAAGTTGTTCTCAATAGCAACTTAAATTGTGTTTAAATTACATAAATTACTTATAATTATTTTAAATATTTTTTGAATTTCTAGCTACTCGCAGATCCACAAAATATCCAAAAATCTTTGGATGGCAAACCCAACAACTATCCATACGAGTCTTGATCTAAAAATAAAGCAACGAAGTAGGTCCAAGTAATAAACTACAGAATTCATTCAGACCCATATCATACTTCTTCTGAGACCCATATCATACTTATTGTGGCAGCTCTAACCCCACCATTTTCTACTCTTTCTCCCTATGAACGTTTTGATAGAATAAAAAAAGTGTGGGTAAGTCATGGGTATTCATATCCAAACTCATGTAAAATAAAATCACAAAATAATCCAACAAATCAAAACTTGATCTAAATAGTAACTTTTTGTATTGAATTTGTAAATAGTTGAGCATATTAAATTAGATTCCTAATCCCTTTCTAAACAAACCTCACATAATACAATTTGTATATATATATTATATATAAAGCCAAAACTTGAAATAACTACCATCATGATTTTATTTTCCTATTTTGTCCTTAATATTTTTTATTTCTAAAGTAAAATCATCTAATCATATATAATTATAATTAATACATCTCACTTTAAGTTGGATAATATAATAAATACAAAAATTATAACATAAAGTACATTCAATAAAAAACATTCTAATTCTCTAAAATAAAAAATACAAATTTAATATTATAAAATAAGAATTCGACAGACAGGTCGACATGCTAGTAAATATAAAAACAAATGCATTATAATACATCATATCTTACCATTATTTTATACTTTAATAAAAATAATATACCATTTTAAAAAATTCGGACATTTTTAGAAAAATTGATTCCTATATGAATATCAACATTGAGTGATTTTCATGTCTGAATCATGTATTCCCCCCAAAATGAATCTAAATAAAGTCACTGACATCCCAAACATCTGTATTATTTTTTTCTTCTCTTCTCATTTCTCCATTGTATCAAAATAGAGAAGCTGTTTTTCTCTTAACAAACTTAGGACTAAGTGTCATAATACAATTATATATTTTTTCTTAGGGTTGTAAATGAGTCAAGTGGAGTCCAACACTTGAAGTATAAATTTGACCTGTGAAAATTTGAGGTGGGCCAATGTTGTATTATTTATTTAAACGTGTCAAATCAAGCCCAATTATTTAATTTTAATTTTTAAAATATTTAAAACTATTAATTTTTAAAATATTTTTCTCTTAAATTCAAGAGTTGTGTTTTAATTTTGTAACTGTATATATGTGATTTTATTCATTAAATGGAGAAAAAATAAAAGAATAGAAGCACACCGTCCAGTACTCTAAAAGCAGTGGCGGATCTTGACCATAATTTTAGAGGGGGCAGCATTATGATTTATACGTAAATAACATATGAAATCATTAGAATATATATAAATTTTTAATGTAAAAACGAGTTATTCTTTCATGTTTAAATTTCCAAGAAACATGATAAAAATATAACATAACAAATCTATGAAGAAATTCCAAATATTCCAAAGCACAAATAAACTCATTATCTCTTATAAACATTATATGTATTTTAAACTCAGAAAAACTGAGCATAAAGTTAGTTTTTCAATCCTTTCAAATAGAGAATCAACCTAATGTATGCTTGAGATTGATACAAATATTTTTTGAAGAGAAAAATATATAAAGATAGAAATAAAAAAATTAAGAATATCATACATAGCAATGGAATAACCCAACTAAAATTAATTAATAAAAAAAAAAGTTCACCAGCAAAGAATAACAACGTCCATGAATAAAATTTGATGCAAGAAACAAACACTGATTTATAAAGAGCAAATATAACATTTTTAAGGTGAAAAATAAATGGGTTTGAGTTGGAGAGTTATCCAAAGTGATATTAGGGGAGGAGAATATGTCATGTGATACTAAAGAGATTGAAACTTCATAAAAGGTGAGAGTTTTGAAGAGAATATTGAATTTTTTTCTTGTCCAATAAGTCATGTAGAAGTATTATTCTCCGAGGGAATAATATATGCACTAACAATGTATGAATTTTATACTTTTTTACTTCATCACCTACCATTCATATTCAATCTTTATTAACTCTTTTAAAAAATTAATCTAAATGAATGATGGATGATGTAGTGAATGTGTATAAATTTTTACATTAATAATACAAAAATATAATACTTTTATCCTTAAGTTTTGTTATTAAATTTTTTAGAATATACCAAAAACAATATCTCTATAATATTTTTTTGAAATATTTGAGAGGGAGCAACTGCCCTACATGTCCTAGAGAAGATCCACCCCTGTCCAACAGTGTTCTGATGTCTCAACACAGTGTCACTTAGTGGAGATAATTGAACCCCTTTGTATTACATTTAAATATGTCGTCTACAAATTGCAACTGTACTAATGTACTACTGCCATATTCTCATCAAACTCTTCCGTGGTAACTCTGTGTAAAATAAACAATGATACATTTATTTTTAATTAGTTAAAATATATCAAGATTTTAAGTATTCAGATATCCATTAGCTAAATGATTAAAATGTAGTTGGTCTAATATTGTAAAGTCCTACTATATTGTTAAGATGAACAAGAAGTTAAAAATTCGATTCATGTGAGCGTCATTTGTTGGAAAGAGCTACCACATATCGTAAAATGAATTAGTTTCTTACATGAGAGCATTTCAATAAATAAATAAAAAAAGACGACATATCATTACATATTTACTTTATATACAATAATTTTCCTACTCACTACTTTACACACAATATTTTAACTTTAGAGATACCTTCCATTCATATACTGTTGTATGTAGGGTAATGGAGAGGCTTCCAAAATCCATAGTTTCCATTCATATACTTTTTGAAGAAAGAGGTTGTTGGTTTATAAAAGGAGCAGCAGAAAATTGGTCCTTTTCAATATTGTAACTTGAACCACCAAATGCAATTTCAAGTATGAACCACTGAATTTGAATTCGCCATTATTATTCAACAACTTGCCCCTCTATCGTCCTTGCATGACTTATGGTTCAAGTATGTGGGTGTTGACCAAAATTGATGGACTCAGTTTTGTTGAAAAGATATGAATCACTTCGGATGGTAGCTGACACAAACATGCCTTATTAAATCTCTCATGCTTAATCAACAAGTTGGTGTACTTGTGTAAGGTCTGCTAGATCATCAGGATGACCAAAATGTTAAGAGTTGAGTTCCTAGGAGTGACACTTGTTGAGAGGAGCAGTCACACACTCCGAAAAGAATTAATTCCTTACCCAAAAAGATGAAAGGATACCATTGATAGTACTAAAAAAATCTATCACGCTTAAAAGCTCTTAAAATTAGTTGATCAATTTAGAATATGTTGATCACAAATACTCTTAAAGATTTTGTCACATAAGTATTTCAATATCTACTTTTAAGACTTTACTTCACTTTTATATAATCAATATAATATTAGGGAAGGGACCCATTTATTTAAGGAGTAAGTTAAAAAATCTAATCTACATTTTAACTATCTATTATAGAAAAATTTAATGATTTAGATCTACTCACTAATTCAAATTATTAGATTTCCCTAGAATAAATGATTAAGATGTAAAATATTTTTTTTTAACTAACTCCTAGTATAATTGGAACCTCTCTAATAATATTAAATTAAAATTGTAAATAAAATGTTGTGAGTGTAAGTTAATGATTCACAAGGGGATGGGAAACTATTTATGGTAAGACTCACTAGAGTTTTAAGTAAGAGATATGATAAAAAAGGAATCAATAAAACTCTAAGGTTCTAAACTAAAAGCTCTTACGACTAATGATATGAATGTTATGTGTATAATGATATAGAGAGACTTATAATTCTCTCACTTATAACACATCAGTTACTCCATCTGATTTATCAAATCAGGCTTATAATTAGGGCTTTTGAAAAGTTGCCCTTAATCAAACAATGTTATTATTCGGGATAAAAAATGAGCCGAATTGGTTTTAACTTAACATGATAACATTTGGATGATGTCAATTTATGTTCAAATTATTTTTTCAACTCAAAATCAACTCAATTCAAGTTTGTAATTTTTAGATCCAGATAACAAACTCAAATTTTCATGACTTGTCTATTCAAAAAATGATCATTAATATATATAGATAGAAATGGCTTAAATCAATTTTTATGGAATTTTTAACATAAATATAAAAATATATAATATTTTATTCATATATTAATATTAAAAGTATATATAGATACTAATTATATATATAATCGAATAAGATTATGAATCTAACGAATTGAATTATACTTGACTCGGGCTTTGTTGTCCAATCCATTCATAAATCAATTTCGTCTAATTAATTAACAAGTCTAGTCTTGAGCAATCATGAAGTGATCAAACTACTCAACTTATTTCCCGCTCTAATTGTTATTAAATTATTTTTTAAATAAACTCATTAAATAACTTACAATACACATGATGATATTATCAACCAAACACACATGATGCCTCTTTGGCTAGTGAAGGGGGAATAACTAATTTATCTTATCACTCTAGTAAAATCATAGGTTGTTTCGGATGTGTTTAAGTCCTAGTGGACATCATAATTAATCATCTCTCCTTTTCAAAATTGTTTTGGCAACAAGAAAACAAAGTTTGGTGATAGCATATGCTAGTTATTGGAACATACAATATTGGAAGAATACACATGTAAGCCAATTGTATATATGCTGCTAAGTGACAATGCTTTTCTTAATGTTAATTTTATACACAAGACTCTTTGTCTTCATAAGATGATACCTAATATTAATTTAAATTCAATATTTTCTGCACAGCATTCATCACCAAGTTGAGTTTGCATTTTTTTTTTATAAATTTAGAACATAATGTGGACTTCTGGCCTAGGCCTCGTACAAAATAAAAAAAAAATTAAGTCAGTCAAACTTTTCTGCTACAAAATAAGAAAAAACACAACTATTAACTAACGTTATGAAATTTGACTTTGCTGTTGGACCAATTTGTAGTAACATATTGAAGAATTTTTTTAGCAATTAACAAGAGACATACCAAGTGACAATAGTGATTTAGCTTGATCTTTAAGAAATATTTTTTTAACTCTTCACATTAAAACATTACATGTGGATCAGCTGGTGTGACCAAATTTCGTTTTCCTAAGTTGAAAAAAAGATAATAAGAAAACGAATAGAAATATCAAATGGGGCATAACATGCAATCACTGTGTCAACTATTTGTCCTATGTGTTGTTGAATTAAATTTAAAGGGTCTGTTGGGTTTATTCAAGTGTGAAGTCTCACATTGGATATGATGGAGGAGTGAAAAAGTTTATAAGTAGGAAAGACCCATGTAACTAATGCCTTAAGGTTTTGGTTTAAGATGTGGTGTCTCACTTGTGACTCTTCACTCCTCCCATACTCATGTAACAATGGAACTCCATAGTGGTTTGAGGCTCCCCGGTTGCAGTCTGGTCCAACAGTAACATATGGAGACTATTCTCTTTGTTTCCTTCATTACAACCATAGCACCTTTAGATATTCTTATAGCTCCACCTTCACCTTTGTAGCTATAACCTTTTGAATCTAGGGTTCCCAAGGGAATCAGATTTTTTTCAATTCTGGAACATGTCTTACAT
Source organism: Lupinus angustifolius (assembly GCF_001865875.1). NCBI lineage: Eukaryota > Viridiplantae > Streptophyta > Magnoliopsida > Fabales > Fabaceae > Lupinus > Lupinus angustifolius. The sequence goes on from NC_032021.1 coordinate 7,653,676, forward strand.
CTGTCAACGTCCTTACGATTCCGTCGAACAGCTTGATTCTAATTGTGTCGATGCCAATGACCTTGTAGGGAGCATTATTTCCCAAAAGGACCTTGCCCCCATCTAAGGGTTGGTAAGTGAAAAATCAATCCTTAATGGGACACATGTGATATGAGCATCCAAAATCAAATATTTATTCATCTTTTGAGTCGTGTTCTAAGACTATTAGTGCATCTGCACTATCATAGCCATTTGCTACAGCTGCATCTTCATATTCATAAATCTTTTCCTCGCCTATGCGCTATGAGTAATTCTTTCTTATATGCCCCTTCTTGTGACAGTGAAAGAATTTATACTTTCTAGGTTTTGCTTTAGACTTTGACCTAGATTTTCCTTTTTCACCAAATTGATTTCACTTCTCTGTTCTTCCTCTAGCAAAAAGACTATCACCAGAGCCTTCAGATCTCGAATCTGATACTCTTTTCTTCAATTCTTTCGAGTGCAACGCCGCCTTTACTTCGTCCAAGGTCAGATCTTCTCGACCATACATCATGGTGTCAATGAAGTGCTCATAAGAACTTGGAAGGGAACATAGTAGGGAACATAGTAGAAGAATTGTTTGGTTTTCATCTTCAATTTTAACATCAATATTTTGTAGACCAAGAATAATTTTGTTAAATTCATCCAGATGATCTTTTATGGGCTTTCCTTCCTACATTTGAAGAGTATGTGTTCTTTTCTTCAAATACAGTCTGTTGGTGAGTGACTTCGTCATGTACAGACTTTCTAGCTTCAACCAAGCACAACAAAATTGCACTATGTGCTTTTTCCAAGTTTTCATTCTTCTCGTCCTCGGTCAGACTCTCTAGTAACTTGTTTCTACCTTCCAAGGCTTTGCCCAAGCTTTGATGAACTAGTAGAGCTTTCATCCTCAATCGCTAGAGGTTGAAATCATTTTCTCCATTAAATTTCTCCAAATCAAATTTAGCACTCGCCCATGATAACCGTATACCGGAACAATATCGTAGTCCGTGAACATACATCAGGAAAGTTCCTAGGAAAGAGAGGTGGGTCTTAACAGAGACGCTTAAATATCAGGTCTTTCCTAAGACAGAACTTTCCTAGACATGCACTTTCACACTATTATACCTTTCCAGTAACAAGAATAATTCTTTTATGGTGTGTAAGATCAGACAATGCTGCGAACACAGAGCATACTAAGAATTTTATTTTAGATCGTATGGCTTAGCATGCAAGAGCTCTGATACCAGTTTGTTGAAGCGGAAGACCCATGGAGAAAATATAATAGAGAAAGTGACACCGAGAATTTAATGTGGTTCGACAATTTGCCTACGTCCACAACTGAAGAGCAATAAGGATTATTCCACTATGATAAAAGAGAACTACAAGTGTTTCACTCTCTTCCCAAAACCCAAGTACACTCACTTATGACTCTTCACTCTTCGTGGAACTAATGCCTTAAGGTTTTGGTTCAAGATGTGGTGTCTCACTCGTAGCTCTCCACTCTTCCCATACCCATGTAACAATGGAACTCCCCAGTGGTTGGAGGATCCCCGGTCGTAGCCTCTCCCAACAAGTGGTATTAGAGCTAATGGTTCGATGGCTCAACGGAGTATTGAAGCGACAAGTGGTCGGTAGATCCATGTAGGATCCTTGTGTCGAAAGTCTTCCTGACGAGAGGTCAAGGCGACATGTTCCGTTGATAAAAGGATAAGCCAACAGCGAGGCAAGTAGATAGAAAGCTGAGCTCTGGTGTATCCAATACTCGGATGAGAATTCACACTTGAGGGGGAGATGTTGGGTATCCAAGTGTGAATGAAAAAGTCTCACATTGAGCAAAAATGGATGAGTTAAAGAGCATATACATGGATAGACCCATAGACCTAATGCCTTAAGGTTTTGGGTCAAAAAGTAGTATTAAGCCCACCTATATGTTTCTTTCACTTAGCCCATAGAGGAATGTTGTAACTCATGGATGAAGACCTCCCAACAAGTGGTATCAGAGTCGATGGTTCGGCTGGGACATGGTAGACTTAAGGGGGAGCGGACCGGAAAGTGTGTGGTACTCACACTTGAGGGGGAGATTGTTGGGTTTATTCAAGTGTGAAGTCCCATATTGGATGTGCGTGGAGGAGTGAAAGAGTTTATAAGTAGGAAAGGCCCATGAAACTAATACCTTAAGGTTTTGGTTCAAGACGTGGTGTCTCACTTGTGGCTCTCGACTCTTCCCATACTCATGTAACAATGGAGCTCCTTGGTGGTTGGAGGCTCCCCGATTGCAATTTAGTCCAACAATTATAAGGAAACACAATCAAGGGTGTTGCCGATGTCTCCTCTTTTGATGTCACCAAACTATGACACCTAAGAATGGGTCATGTTAGTGAAAGAGGTCTAGCCGAGTTGGCCAAACAAGGGTTACTATGCGATCAACAAGTCAAGAATGTAGACTTTTGTGAACATTGTGTTTTCAGAAAGCAATGTAGGATAAAATTCAATGTTGTAGTTCATCGAACAAGAGACACATTAGATTATGTACATTCTGACTTGTGGGGTCCTTCCCAAGTACCTTATCATGGTGGTAGTAGATACATGTTAACATTCATTGATGACTATTCAAGGAAGGTGTGAATTTTTATTTTGAAACACAAAAGTGAAGCATTTGTCAAGTTCAAACAGTGGAAAACCTTGATCGAAAAGTAAACCATGAGAAAGATCAAGAGACTGAGAACTGACAATGGTCCAGAATTCTATCTATTGGCAGACATTATACCGTGGGACACACTCCACAACAAAATGGACTTGCAATACGAATGAGTAGAACCTTACTTGAAAGAACAAGATGTATGTTGTCAAATGCTGGATTGCCAAAAGAATTTTGGGCGGAAGCTATCAGTACAACTTGTTACTTGATCAACAGATGTCCATCAACGACCATTGGTTTCAAAACTCCAGAAGAGATGTGGCCGGGTATTCCGGAAAATTATAAAAATTTGAGGATATTTGGGTGTCCTGCATATGCTCATAACAAAGAATGAAAACTTGATGCAAGAGCATTGAAATGCATTTTTCTTGGATATCCTGATGCTGTGAAAGGATATAAGTTATGGTGGCCAAAGAAAAGAAAGTGCATTATTAGGAGAGATGTTAATTTTAATGAAGCTGAAATGCTAAAGCCTCATACAAAGTCATCAAGTGAAAATGAAGATCCTCATATCTTGGAGAAAGTGGAGTTTAAGGTGGAGCCAACAAAAGAAAAAAAACTTGATCGAGAAGAAGAAGTCTATAATGCATGTGCTGATACTCATATCTCCCAATTGCAACATAATCAGTTAGCTAGGGAAAGGCAAATGAGACATATAAAACCTCCAGAAAAGTATGGTTATGCTGATATGGTGTGATACACTCTAAATGTTGCTGATGATATCAGTAATTGTGAACCACAGTCATATGAAGAAGTTATCAACACCAAATACTTAGTGTAACATCGTGTTTTTCAGAGCACTTTTAATTAGGTAATTAGTATTAATGGATTAATCATTAATGTTTTAGGAGGTGTTAAGATTAAAAAAATTGTTGTATTTATTTTAGTTGACTTACTTTAAAGTGGTAAGAATAACTAAAAGATGTTTAGTGTAAAGTATTAAATTAAGAATCATTCTTTTTCATGACTATGAAAATAACACTTACTAACCCTTGAAGTATTTCCTAAAAAATTAGGAGGTGTTAAGAAGTTCATGAAAATTTGTTTTAGTAGTATACTTGAAATAATGAGATTTACCTAAAAGTCTTAACTTTATAAACTTAAAGTGTTCTGAAGTCTTAGATGGAAAAATGATTTAAAAATGTTGAATCTTAGTTAAGTGAACTTACTTTAAAATGGTAAGATTTACTTAAAAAATGATAAGTCTAGCTTAATGATCTTATTTTAAAATGTTAGTTTTAGTAAAAATGTTTTACTTATAAAAAATAAGATTTATGAACTATCGGAAAATGTAATAAAGTGGAAATACATGTCTAGAAAGGTTCTGTCTGAGGAAAAACTTGGTATTTAAGGGTGTCTTTACGACCCACCTCTCTTTCTTGGGAACTAGCCTGGTGTATATCCACGGATTACAACATAATTCTGGTATAAGTTTTATTGAAAATCTTATTTTTAAAAAGTGTTATTTGATTGTAAGACTTTCAATGACAAATGATGATTCAAGGATATTCAACCTTGAATCGGATGGAAGAAAGCAATTAAATTCATTTTAAAATCGGAAGTTTTATCTTCGCGTAAAAAGTTATTTGGTAAGTATAATAATTATCGTCACTTAACTAATTAACGTTATTTTGGCGTAATGAAGTGTTCGAGAGGATATCAGATCAAGTAAGCTCACCTGCAAATAGAGAACCTAGTGACCCGACACACTCAGGTGAGGGAGAAAACATCGTGACACAGTGGTGTCCGAATATGCATCAGGACTTCCAAACTCCCTCACAAGTTTGGAGTTGCCTTGGGTATTAAGAAAGCTTGTACTTAATCAATTGGGTACTTAATCAATTGCACGTTTGTTTGGATTAAGTACAACAATATTTCTTATACCGATTTATGTTATATTTATATATGCAAATACCATGTTTACTCTTGAATTATGATTATTATGGGATTGATATGTATGTGATATTTGTTAAATTCAAGGTTTAAAAACATGTGATATAAATGAGAAATATTTTGCTTGAGAAAAGTAATTAAAATGATATTCATGTTCTTCTCGCTTGAGCGAGAAATGTCTAGAGAAAACGAGTGTTTTAGCTCAGGGCAAGACAACTCTCTCGTGAGTTAAAATAGGCACCAAGAGAACTGATTGTTTTCTCGCTTAAGCGAGTAGCTCTTGCTTAAGTCACAAATTCCTCAAAAATGGACGTGTCATCGCTTGAGCGAGACAGCTCTCGCTTAAGCAAGAGGGCTCCATACAGAAATGACTTCTATTTAAGTCGTCTGAACATTAACTCTCATATATACGAGAGCCTAATGGTATGTTTTCCATCAAGAAGTTGTAAAGGTAAATAACTATAAGAAATTATTGAAAGTAATAAAAGTAAGGAATTGCTTTGTTAAAGGCGAGACCCGAGGGTGTGATATTATGCCCACGCAGCGAGATCGTTTGACCGTAAGAGGCTTAGCTAGAGGAGTCGTCCAGAATGATTCAGTGATGGTTCGTAGTGGTGCTGAGAAGTATTATGTTGTGCCTATGCAGCGAAATTGTCTGACCGTAAGAGGCTTGGCTTGAGAGCCGTCCAGGATAATTCAGCGATGGTTCGTAGTGGTGCCAAAATTATTCTCTTTTTGTTTATATGTTAAGATCAACACCC
>NC_032021.1:7659130-7672332 GCF_001865875.1 Lupinus angustifolius
GAAAAGATGGATTAAAAGACATAATTTACTAATTTCGGTTAGAAGTCTTGAGGGAGAGTCTAGGTGAGACGAGTCCCATGTATTCCTGGATGAGGTATTCTGTTGGATCAGACAATGCTCACAGGGCAAACTAGACGATCTCTGACAACCCCTATTTGCAATCAGGATTGATGAGATGAATGCCCAAAAAGTGTTTGATACGACACCAAAATGGACAGTTCCGTTGGAACATATCGATCATATATCCTTGCGAGGAATAATTTTGGTGCTATCAAATCGGCTTGTTATGAGAACTGTACTCTCGGTTATTTTCAAATAGTTATTGAGAGGATAAAGGAGTAAGGATGGTGGACTCATGCATCGCATTGCATACATGATATTCTTCGATATTGATTCTAAATTCTCGAGTTTTATACTTCAATCATCGTTATTATATGCTTGTACGATCACATGATATATTTGTACTTGTATGTTGTCTTGGTGTATTATTCCTTGTAATTCCACGACGTCGATGACAAGTTTTTCATAGATGTTTTACTCCCTCTCTTTTCTTCTGGTGTATTTGTATGCATGTTCAGATGGACCCATCAGCACTGATCCGAGGTTATCGCTTCACTATATGCCAGGAATGGACATGGAGTGTTGAGGGTAGTCGACACACTTACACAGGTCATTGCTACCTGGAGCTGGATTGGGTAAGCAATGGCTCAGTTCTGCGTCTTCCACCTTACTACGCAGTTCAGGAGGCATTATTCACTTTGCCCGACCGAAGACCTACAATAGCCGGACTTTCTGTACCGGCTAGAGCTCGAGGCGTACCAAAAGTTGTTAGGACCTGGCCCTAAACATGATTCTCATCATCAGGATCGGCGCCAAGAGAGACAGACGGGGTCATGTCAATGGGGTACACCCCGGGCCCCTCGATGGATGGGGAGCGGATGAAGTGGAGGACGAGGAAGACAACAACAATTGTGTAGAGCTTATCTATATAGAAGATTATGTTGAGGTCATTGAGATATCTTCTAACTCGGAGGTGGAGGAAGACCCTAGTGAGGCTTCCAGTGCACCTCCGGTTTAGGAGGTTTCTCTTTTGTTTTGTTGCGATATGAACCTGTGTGAGGAACTTTTTGTAATGTCAATGCCCCGACATTATTTTCTTTGTATTTTCAGTTTTTTTATTTGTGGCGATGATTAGATTTCACCCTGTAAACAATTCTGTATTTATTCAAGAATTTTATGAATGAGAAGTATTCCGAAAAGAATTGTGTTCATTTATTTATCTTCAGTATCTTGAAAATGGAATAAGGTAAAAGTGAAAATGATTTGTAAGTTATAGGTTACATAAAAGAAAAAAAAGGAAAGAAAAATTTACCCATTTTTCTAAGAGATTAAATATATTAAATATGAAATGATTTTCGGGGCGTGACACTTAGCTTAGTGCATATTCTCTCTTCTTGTTCTCTTGTTCTAATTGTGTGAGAAATACTTGAGTGAGAGTGAAATTGGGTGTACTTGGATTTTGGGAAGTGAGTGAAACACTTGTAGTTCGCTTTTATCATAGTGAAATAATCATTGTTGCTCTTCAGCTATGGACGTATGCAAATTGCCAAACCACATTAAATTCTCGATGTCATTTTCTCTATTATATTTTTTCCATGGGTCTTCCACTTCAACATGGTCCTTGTTGGATGTGACCAATGCTAGCAAGTAAAGGTGAATGTGAGCGGGCGAGTTAAGGTTTGTCTCTTACAAGACCTTAAATATTGGTATGGTCATTTCTTTGAACCCAGACCTAGACACGAAGTTGTTCGATCCTAAATATCGATCAGATCAGTCTTTAACCCGAACCTAAACTTGATTAAATATAATGCATACTCATTTTAGATAAAATCTTCTCAATATTACTTATTATTATAAATATGTAATTTGACATATAAAATAATATATATATATATTATTAATCATGTATATATGATGAAAAAAATTAGAGAATCAATAATACTTTCGACCAAAAAGATGATATTACTTGGTGTGCAATTGATTATACACACATATAAACATGATGAGTGAGTGAGCATGAGATGAATTAGTCTGTGTCATGTTTGGTCCCTACCCGACCTTAAATATTAACTAAGTATAATTTTTGAACTCAAACACAGTCCTAAACTCGACGATACCCTACCCTATTCGGGTCCGATCATGATCGAGTCATACCAGGTGAGCAAATAAGGTCGAGTCCTACTCATCTTACTACGAAGGCCACTCACACACATAAATAAAAATAGAATAATGTTATAGGTAATTAGGTATAAATTATAATTGAATCTTATAACAAATAAGTTTACCTCTATTTCTTACCATTATTCCATTTTTATCCAAACCGAACCTAAAAAAAATTAGCACCCAAACCACAAGAGCTACATAAATTGGTTTCACATAAAACATTACTTATAAAAGAATTCCACAACCTCCACTTTACCCTATAATACAAAGGCCTAAAAAATTCCAAGGCTCATTCCACATTCTTCTTTGTTTTCACACCCTTCTCCATCTTCCAATGGCTCAGGTACTGATTTTCATATTATGTTCTCTTATTAATAACTCTAATTCCTTCCACTTAGATCCCTTATGCACATGTTCATGTTTGTTTCGCTATATATTTATATGTTTTATTTGATTTAGAGAAATGATTTAAAAATTATTCATATACTAATTTTGTTTAATCCTCACTGGATCCATTGCAGAAGGTTGTGTTAAAGGTCTTGACTATGATTGATGAAAAAACAAAGCAGAAAGCTATAGAAGCAGCTGCAGATATCTATGGTTGGTATTAATATTTCATAGAAAATCAAGTTTTGTACATTCAATTAATATTAATAAATGAATATATAGAATATAGTATATAATATATGGTATATAGTATATAGTATGATTAAGGACTAATGGATCTATATAATTGTTGGTGAATAGGGGTTGATTCAATTGCAGCAGATATTAAGGATCAAAAGTTGACAGTGATTGGTCAAATGGACACAGTAAGAATTGTGAAGAAATTGAAGAAAGTAGGGAAAGTAGATATAATATCAGTTGGACCTGCAAAAGAAGAGAAGAAAGAAGAAAAGAAAGAAGAGAAAAAGGAAGAGAAAAAGGAAGAGAAGAAGGAAGAGAAGAAGGAAGAGAAAAAAGAAGACAAGAAGGAAGAGAAAAAATAAAAAGTAGTGCTTATAAATTATAATCTGATTTTTTCAGATTCCATCATTTTCCTTTATTTTGCTTCATATATTGAAAAGCCATTATAATATAAGTTGATAAATTGTCCATAGAGTTTTTTTTTTGTTATGTGAGTCTCTGCTCATATCTGTTTTTTACAAACTTTTTTTAAGTATATTAATTTCTAAGATGGACATGAGTTTTAAAAGAATATTGAAAAAATTGGCCAAAATAAATGAAGACTATGTTTATCCTTTTTTATTTATAATTCTTCTCTTTCCTTTCTTTTTTCATATTTTCCAATATAGAGAAGAAGCTATGGTAATTGATCAGTTACATGATTGTTAAGATTATATACATTTTTAATTGGTTTTAATTTTCTCTTTATTTATTTCAATGTTAAACTTGCTAGGGAATTGTGATTTGGCATCACGAAATTCCATTCCTATTCTTCGTGAGTATTTCTATGTGATCACACTGTTTTGTTACATTATGTACCCAAAAAGACTTATGATTGATTAAAATACAAAGGATTGCTTGAAAATCAAATAAATTAAATATTTTGAGCAACCTTAATCTTTTTTATACATAGAGTAACACAATATGATATAACTGAGTTTTAAACGTTTTCCGTATACCCAATGGCACCAAAATCCAAAAGGACTAGGGAATCCATTTATCAAGTAAACAAATTGAGTGAAGACAAAGCTAGATCTCAAATTATTCATGTGAAAATGAGAGGGAATGACTCATGTACAAGATTGTTTGAGGAGCAAAGCATTTGTTTTAAGAATGTAATATCTATATTCTATTATTAAAAAATTTATACACATTTAATTCATCATCTATTATTTATTTGTATTATTTTTTGAACAATTAATAATAATAAAATATGAACTATAGATCATATAATAATAATTTATAAAAAGCATATAATATCACTATAGTGTTTTTAATTTTATAGTCATGAGGTTAGGTTTGGCTTTAATTGGCAGTAATGATAGTTATTTTATTTGTTGTCACAAGCGACAATTGTGGTCCTACACTTTTCAACCGAACATATTTTGAAGCACACTTATTAGGTTCAATGGAGACTTAAATTTTCTATGCAATGCTCATAATTTAATTAGCAAAAGTTTCATGGACGTGTTGAATAGACATAAATATTAGCCATTGAATTTCCTTCAAATATTTTTCTACAGTTTTTCTGACTTATGCACCAAGTATATAGGATAAGCAATAGTTGCTCTCTCATCCTAAATAAACTCATTCCTAAAATAATCAATTAATCAATATTTCATTTATAATTTTATCATCACCTACTAATTTCTATTTCTAACTCCTATAAAAATTCATTTTATTATTTTTATCTTAAAAAAACTTATGTACCATTCGGTAACACAAATTTATAGTTTTTTATGTAGCTTTTGAAAAAAGAGTTTGTAACGTTTGAAAAATTCTTTTTGAAAAAATTATTTGACTTCACCTTTAGAAAGTGAAAATAACTTTAAATAATTCACTTAACAATTTTATGCTTCAAAATTAAAAAAAAAATGGTTATCCCCAACTAAAAAAGTACTATTATTCTTGTTAACTTATCTGTCTCCCTGCCTTACAAATAAATAAGATATTAAAATAAATGATGGAAAACTTCTATTTAAATTATTTATGTATTTAATTATTTAATTAATAATAGTTAAATAAATAATAAATGTTGTGCGTATACCGTTGCAATCTCTCATAACTACAAAGTTACGTCTATAAACTAGTTTTGGCCAACATAATCACATTTTAGAGTCTCCCTTCCATATATGATTATAATTGTTGTTATAATATGTGTGCATGCAATTTAAAACGGTGGTGATGGCCATCCTCTTACCGTCAATGGTGTTTGAACAAAGGGAGAAGGTTTGAAATTTGGGTTGTTAGAAGGAAAAGCCAAAATGACAATGTCTGCACCTCACAACCAATCAACCATGATTCTTCAGACTACTTTGTAAATATCATAACTTGAACTAGCGCCACCCTTGTAATGTGGACCGATGATTTCCACAATTTTGTTCAGGCCTTGTTTTTACCGCCAGATCATCCTTCTTATCCCATGCCCAATAACATGAAACAACTATAATGAGGAAAAGATTGATAAACTTTGTACTATAAAAAAATTGTATTTTCCAAGTCTCACAACCTCACTTACAAATTACATACATGAATCCCCCAGTTCTTCACATTACCCACTTCATTATAACTTTAAGTTTTTTTGTACTACCAAGCATACACCCCACTTGTTTGAGTAATGAACTAATTTCTTTTGAGGGTAGGACTATCCCTTCTAACAAGTATTGTTTACAGGAATCGAACTTTTAACCATTTGATCATTCTAAGAATATAATGGGATATCACACTACTAGACAAACACCTTATTGGTATTATCCCTCTAGGTTTAAGGTGATATGATTCATTATCTATTTTTTTTAATAATTTTAGACTAACAACCTGTTGGTTCGGTTTATTCTGAACATCAAAATGGTCTTTACCCACCTACAACACAACCAACTTCATCTGAATTTGTTCTATTTTTTTACATGAATACTTATCGAACCTAACAGTGAATCTAGACTGTAACTTAGAAAGGGCCCTCTTGATCTCCACTCTTGCACCACAGGTTGTAAGCCAAAATTATTTATATACAAATCATACTAGATAAAATCAGTTATATGGATCGAACAATAACATAATATTACATGAACGACATTTCACAAGATGAGCTTTTGAATTAGTTAAGTCCAGTGGTTTCCATTCATTCTTGAGAGAACTCACAAAGCAAGATTGTTGGAAATGGAAGAGGCAGGTTTTTCTACAAAAAAAATCCTTAATCTAAAAGCAAATGGTACTGTGGAAACAGAATCAGATAAGATACTGTGCAAGATAATAAAACAGAGCAAAGAAAATTAAGACAACACCTTTATATAAATCAGATGGAAAACATTTATCCCGAAGCAAAATAGTATCAAGGGATCAACAAATTATTAGAACTCATTAGGTTCACAAAAGAATGAGTATACATAAATCTGATATTTGTGGTTCTACCTAGGAATCTTTTAAACCTAAAGATAACTACTGGAAGATGATGTACAACAAAAACAGCTAGAATAGGTTATCACAGTTAAGCTTGAACTAAAGATCATCAGAACTACCGGATTCAGATATAGAGATGGGAGTGTTTTTCACTTATTCGAGGCCAACAATCTTTAATATGCACAACAAATTGGCGTCTGCAATAGAACGTCTCGTACAAGATGAACATTGCATTCATACATGTCTAAGATGACATCTAGCAGTTCAGAATCAGCACACTCTGCTCGCCACATTGCGATGCGCTTCTCAATCTTCACTGGAACATAACGGCAGACTAATGGCTGTCATTGGAGTGCCAGATGCAAAGCAACCAACTTAAGCATGCTCTGGAAGTCACAAAATTTATTATCGGACATCTAGCTCTTGAGAGTAGCTTAATGCAATTTTAAGCTGATATTGCTCGCTTCAGAAAATTGTGAGGAAATTAACCGAAGAAGCTAATGACCAACAACTCATTTATCTTGTTGCTTTCAATAATAATGATTCCACATCTGCAAGCAATATGTAGAACTGAGTATACCCAACATGCTTCAACTTATGTTATCATCATTATGACGCTATTTAGTCATTAGCTCCTACTCAATACCAATATTATTGCTGCCAATTTGAACACTTGTTATCTGACCCGAGTCAACTGACTAAACAATAAGCAAAAGTGGCAAGCGATATCAATCATTGTATTATAACAAAGACGGGTTTGCAGGTTTACATGTCAGTTACTGAGAATTGAAAGAAATATATATGAGAAGGGAGAATCACATACTTTCTTTTACAAGCTAAACAACCAGCAGAGAATTGGTCGCAGTGTCAAAGTCAATTATATCAATATGTTTATCCCGAATGAACTAACCCCTCCGATCAGACAAAATCTACTATATGACTATCTCTTATATCCTTTCCCTTTGAACCTTGAAAGAAAGTGGACATACTTCCCCTTCTGCATCATTTGTTTTATCAGTTTATGAGCTTCAGAAAGCTTTCCAGCATTCCGTAGACTACTCACTAACGTACTATAGACAACAAAATTTGGAAAAATACCTTTGGCCTCCATTTCCTTTAGCATTGAGAATGCTTCATCAAACTTTCCGGCCAGACATAATCCACGAATCATGGAATTGTATGTAAATACATTAGGGATCTGCCCTCTAGAAATCATCTCATTAAACATTTCCTGAGCTTTCTGAAACTCACCAGCTACCACATATCCCGTGATCATTACCGTGTATGCCACTACATCTGGCATGCACCCGTTCTTTATCATTTCATCAAAAAAATAATCGCATGCATCCAAATTCCCAGCTCTACTCAGTCCATCTATCAATGTGGTGAAATGAAGAACAGTTGGCTCCATACCTGTTTCTCTCATGTGACTTAAAAGATTAAGAGCAGCAAGTGGTTTGTCTCCTTTACCAAGAACATGAAGAAGAATGTTATAAGTATGAAAATCAGGAGAAAGGCCATGTCTATTCATCTCATCTAGCAACCTGTGGAACTGATACAACTTCCCAAGTCTATACTTTGCAAACATGACAATATTGTAAGTTAAAATATCCGAGGAAAAACCATCGAGTAACATCTGTTGATAAACCCACTCTATCAACTTGTACTGATTTAAAACGAGAAGACACTGGAGAATTGCATTATATGAGTGCTTAAAAGGTCGGTAGTTAAATGATTTCGACTTTACAAACTTCACCACCAATCTTCTAGCAAAACCTGCCTCACTACAAGTACAAATCAAAATGTTGAAAGTACGTGCGGTAGCTGGAACCCCATTCTCAATCATCTCATCAACTAGCCTCCACATTGCTTTAAGTTCCTCGCACTCTGCAAATATTTGCATAATCAAGTTATAGGAGTTTGCAGTGTGCCGGTAACCCTCCTGTTGACTGCACCACACAAAAAATTTGTACGCCAATTTCGCACACCTGCCCTTATTTTCACAGTTTATGCGTTTCAACATCACGAAAAGAACCTCTCGCACAAGAATCACCGATGGCTTTATATGCAACTCATCTAAAGCCAGTCCAAAATCAAACATGGGATCATCTTGTCCAAAAACATTTACAACCCTTTCAACATCCATCTTTAACCGAATTCTGGGTGAAAATTTCCGTCGGTTGTAGTTAACATCCTCACTCGAATCGTCACTTTCATTTGTATCTACACACATTTTCTTCAATGGCTCCTCAACCAATTCAAACCCATTTCTATCCCCATTATCATCACCATCACAATGAAAAGGTTGGTTACATAATATACGCGAAATGTTCAAACAATAAGAGATTTTTTGAACCATCCTAGAACCTAGAAGGGTTATTGAATTCATGGTCACAATCCATCATCACAATCTCTGAAACTCTGAAAAAGTAGGAAAACACAAATTCCACAACAAAAGAATCGATTTTTTTCTTCTAAATGGAAGACTTGAGAACCCCATTGTGCTAAAGAATTGAGGGAAATCCATTGAATCGAAAACCCATGTGAACAAAGTAAATTGAATCTAGAAGCTCAACGAGAAAATCAAGGACCGAAAAACTGTACCGTGTGACGCGATAATTTAGAGTGTACTACGAGAAATTGAAATTGGCGTCGAGAAATCGCAAATAAGTGGATCCAATGAATGACTGCTAGTGTGGTCTGGATTGTGATAAAACTGTAAAACCCTATGCGTAAGAAGATGTTGTTGGCTGCATCTTATGATATGAGGTAATGTTAATTAATTGAGAGAAAAAAATATTGAATCTTAATTAAAATTTAGATTAATTTTAGTAAAATTATATAAATTATGGAAGAAAAAAAGATATACCTACTGATAATATTATCATTATATCATTCATCATTATTGATATTTAATTATTGTTGACTTTTCAGAAAACATAATCTAGATGAATGATGTAATACGTGTATATAATAAATTTTGAGTATAAAATCTGTACACTGACAATGTACGCATTCAACTTTTTCTTTCTCCCTCATATTTTTCGTCGATGCATTTCCGGCAAACTTCTCCCCCTTTCTTTCCGTGGCACTAAGAATTGGCACATGCAGCCAAATTGTGGGAATTTCGAGAACTGACACTGATAGTCAGTATTGGGAGAAAGAATTGATACAAGTAGCCATATTCTGGGTATTTCGAGAATTGACACTGATAGTCAGTATTAAGGGAAAAGAATTGGCACGGGTAGCCAAATTGTGGGCATTCCGAGAACTAACACTGGTAGTCAGTATTGTTGGAAGAGAATTGACACGGGTAGCCATATTGTGGGTATTTAGAGAAATGGCACGAGTAGCCATATTGTGGGAATTTCCAGAATTGGCATTGGTAGCCATATTGTGGTGGGTGTATTCGAGATTGGTTCTTACAGTGCAGTAAGAACTCGATAACAAAGATCTTGGTTGTTTTATCCTGGGGACGGTGTAGTTGATAGTCTGCTTGCACATTTTGGGCAGTGCCACAAAACGTCTTAAAGAGAGCGACCTAATCGTGACTCAGCCAATAAGTATTATTTCGTTCCATTTATAATTATTGCAAGCTACGATATCAACAATCTATGAGGAGCGATAAAAAATAATGACAGTAAGTAAGAACACACAAGAGACTTTTAATATGGAAAACCTTCTCGATGTGAGAAGTAAAAACTGCGGGCACAAGCCAGTCAATCAAGCTCCACTATGATCAAAATAAGAATACAAGACTTTTTCCAAATTGTAGCAAAAAATATGCTCAACAATACGGCATACAATAAGCAACAAGTTGAAAATGAGAACACAAAGTTGCAAAAAAAACTAGAAAAACAATTGATGTAACAACTCGTTTTCTACCACCTCGAACGACTTCTCATCGATCAAACCGTTCATAATGAAGTACCAGAACTTGTGAACATGCTGTCCAAATTTCAGTCCGATCCAACGATGAACGAAAATGCAGTCGCAAATCTTCCACAGATGATATGAGTTCATGCGGGTTAAGTTCTTTCAACTTCTCTCTCACTTTTCTATTGTCTCCTTTTCCCTAAACTGACTTCACACCCATTTCTGATCTGACCCCTACCCATTAGATAAGTAGGACACGTGAGCTTTGCACAATTAGGTCTTTCTTCACATAGGAAGGAAGCCCAAACCCAACAAATCTCCCCTCACAACTATGTGAAGAGATTCGCCAAACCAACGATCTCATAACAAGTTTCAAACTTCCACCTTGATAAGGCCTTAGTCATCCTATCAGCATTATTATCATCTGTATGAACCTTTTCCAATTCCAAAAACCTAGCATCCAAAGCATCATGTATTCAATGATATTTCACATCAATGTGTTTGGACCTAGAATGAAAAGTTGAATTTTTCCCAAGATGAATTGCACTTTGACCATAACAAAATAACAAGTATTTTTCTTGGACAAAACCAAGCTCCTGCGAGAATTTCTTCACTCGAAGCAACTCATTGCATGCTTCTGTAATGACAATGAACTTTGCCTCAGTAGTGGACAATATAGCACATTTTTGCAACCTAGATTGTCATGTCACATCTCCCCATGCAAACTTAATCAAGTAACCTGAAGTGGAATTTCTAGAATCAATGTCTCCAGCCATATCACAATCAGTATAGCCCATAAGAGTAGGTTTATCACCTTCAAAACATGGTCTAAAACTAGCATTACCACAAAGATACCTCAAAATCCATTTCACGACATTCCAATGCTCTCTATCTGGATTAGACAGAAATCTACTAACTGTACCAACAACATGTGCAATATATAATCTTGTGCATACCATTGCGTACATCAAACTGCCCACGACAGATGCATAAGGAACCCATTGTATATTTAATTTTTCAACTTCATTTGTAGGACATTGTTTCACACTCAACTTAAAATGAGTAGCAAGATGATTGGTTACTACCATAGCATTTTCCATCTAGAACTTTTGTAACACTCTCTTAATATAGTGCTCCTATGACAGCCAAAGTTTCTTTTCTTGCATATCTCACATGATTCTTATACCAAGAATCTGCTTAGCAGCGCCCATGTCTTTCATGGCAAATGACTTGTCTAGTTGCTTCTTTAACTTGTCAATCATAGAAATATTTTTCCCAACAATAAGCATGTCATCAACATACAATAACAAGATGATAAAATCCCCATCAACAAACTTTGTAATGAAGACACAATGATCAGAAGTAGTCTTTTTGTAGCCTTACTCACACATAATAGACACAAACTTCTTGTATCATTGTTGTGGAGCCTACTTCAAACCATATAGGCTCTTTCTCAACCTACTCACATAGTTTTCTTTCCCTCCAGCAAGAGAACCATCAGGTTGTTTCATATAAATCTCTTCCTTCAAATCACCATGAAGAAAAGCAATTTTTACATCCATTTCCTCTACCTCCAAATCAAGAGTAGAAGCCAAACTCAATACAATTCTAATGAATGACATGTTCAACACAGGAGAAAAAATCACCAATCTGGTTTTATACCTTGGAGATGTAGAATTACTTTCTTGCTTCACCCTGTAAATCCACCTTTTTCCAAAACCTTCTTCTCTTTTGGCAATTTGACCAAATCAAAAATATGATTATCATACAAGGACTTCATCTCTTACATTGCATCCAACCAGTTTTTTTCTTCATTCTCCATAGAATCATGATAATATTCAGGTTCTCCTCCATCTGACACAATAACATAGTCATCAGAAGGGTACCTGGTAGATGGTTTCCTCTTCCTATTAGACATCCGAAGTTGAACTTGACGTGGTTCAAGAGTATCACCAAGATTCACATCGTGTGACATCTCATGTTCATTTTCACCAATATCAATGGAAAATCTAACTCATCTCCAAGTTGTTGATCACCAAAATAATCATGTTGCTCACCATTTTAAATGTTATTCTCAACTATCTAAATCATGTATAGGCGTCCAAAATTGATCAATATTAAACAATCTACTATCTTCTTCGGGTGTAGTATTCTTCGATGTGAACACTCACTTTTGTCCGACCCCTACTTTTGTCTTGTGCAAGACTCAATGAAAAAATAAAACATGGTTTCATGATTTGAGTGGGAATTCATGTAAGTAAGTTGGATATGGTTCGTACGCAAATTCAGTGCCTTTTTTTATTATTAGGCAGAAATCATATTTATGAATAAGTCCCATGATGATAATCAAGCTAAGAAGCACTTCATGAACATCTTTCATGCAATAAAATCATTTGCGTTGAAATGCTTCCATTATAGAATTACCTATCAAATGACAAGTCTGAAGCTATAAAATTAAAACTTCAAGAGAAACCCCTTTGTCCTGAAAAGTTGGAAAGCATTAAAGGTTTCAATTAGGCATGGATGATGTATCAAATATTAAGGTTGTCCTAAAGCATCTACCAAGATAGACAAAGCTTCTTATGCTTGTAGTGATTTTCCAACAACCAGCCACGTTCTTCACAAAATCAAGGCATTACAATAAAGAAAAAACATTGGACTTTTCAAAGGGTCCACCCGTAACACTTCAAAGTGCTATTACATTATAAATAATTCTATTGATGCCATTACATAACAAAATTTTTGTACCAATTGCTCAACCTATTACACACCAAGACAAAGGTATAAGTGTCAAACAAAGGATGGGAGTTGGAATGGTTCTCTCAATCCTAGCCATGGTTATCGCAGCTCTAGTTGAAATAAGAAGGCTTGTACAATCAGAAACAGTCCCACGTAGCATTTTGGTTACTACCACAATTGAGAACACCAACTGTGGGATTTTCCATTGTTAGATTACTTGCAAGTTGGCAACCTGCACATATATAACAAATTCAACAAAATAACACAAGTTCATACCGATTCCAACAAACATATTGCAC
>NC_032021.1:7672432-7716652 GCF_001865875.1 Lupinus angustifolius
TGCATATCCATGGTAAAAAATGAAGTAGTGGAGAGGAAATGTACGGGAGACGAATGAGCTCCGAGATGTTGAGAGGGACATCGTTGATGGTGGTGATTCGTCAGCAAAGTCTTGAGGGAGAGTCTAGGTGAGACGAGTCCCATGTATTCCTGGATGAGGTATTCTGTTGGATCAGACAATGCTCACAGGGCAAACTAGACGATCTCTGACAACCCCTATTTGCAATCAGGATTGATGAGATGAATGCCCAAAAAGTGTTTGATACGACACCAAAATGGACAGTTCCGTTGGAACATATCGATCATATATCCTTGCGAGGAATAATTTTGGTGCTATCAAATCGGCTTGTTATGAGAACTGTACTCTCGGTTATTTTCAAATAGTTATTGAGAGGATAAAGGAGTAAGGATGGTGGACTCATGCATCGCATTGCATACATGATATTCTTCGATATTGATTCTAAATTCTCGAGTTTTATACTTCATTCATCGTTATTATATGCTTGTACGATCACATGATATATTTGTACTTGTATGTTGTCTTGGTGTATTATTCCTTGTAATTCCACGACGTCGATGACAAGTTTTTCATAGATGTTTTACTCCCTCTCTTTTCTTCTGGTGTATTTGTATGCATGTTCAGATGGACCCATCAGCACTGATCCGAGGTTATCGCTTCACTATATGCCAGGAATGGACATGGAGTGTTGAGGGTAGTCGACACACTTACACAGGTCATTGCTACCTGGAGCTGGATTGGGTAAGCAATGGCTCAGTTCTGCGTCTTCCACCTTACTACGCAGTTCAGGAGGCATTATTCACTTTGCCCGACCGAAGACCTACAATAGCCGGACTTTCTGTACCGGCTAGAGCTCGAGGCGTACCAAAAGTTGTTAGGACCTGGCCCTAAACATGATTCTCATCATCAGGATCGGCGCCAAGAGAGACAGACGGGGTCATGTCAATGGGGTACACCCCGGGCCCCTCGATGGATGGGGAGCGGATGAAGTGGAGGACGAGGAAGACAACAACAATTGTGTAGAGCTTATCTATATAGAAGATTATGTTGAGGTCATTGAGATATCTTCTAACTCGGAGGTGGAGGAAGACCCTAGTGAGGCTTCCAGTGCACCTCCGGTTTAGGAGGTTTCTCTTTTGTTTTGTTGTGATAGGAACCTGTGTGAGGTACTTTTTGTAATGTCAATGCCCCGACATTATTTTCTTTGTATTTTCAGTTTTTTTATTTGTGGCGATGATTAGATTTCACCCTGTAAACAATTCTGTATTTATTCAAGAATTTTATGAATGAGAAGTATTCCGAAAAGAATTGTGTTCATTTATTTATCTTCAGTATCTTGAAAATGGAATAAGGTAAAAGTGAAAATGATTTGTAAGTTATAGGTTACATAAAAGAAAAAAAAGGAAAGAAAAATTTACCCATTTTTCTAAGAGATTAAATATATTAAATATGAAATGATTTTCGGGGCGTGACACTTAGCTTAGTGCATATTCTCTCTTCTTGTTCTCTTGTTCTAATTGTGTGAGAAATACTTGAGTGAGAGTGAAATTGGGTGTACTTGGATTTTGGGAAGTGAGTGAAACACTTGTAGTTCGCTTTTATCATAGTGAAATAATCATTGTTGCTCTTCAGCTATGGACGTATGCAAATTGCCAAACCACATTAAATTCTCGATGTCATTTTCTCTATTATATTTTTTCCATGGGTCTTCCACTTCAACATGGTCCTTGTTGGATGTGACCAATGCTAGCAAGTAAAGGTGAATGTGAGCGGGCGAGTTAAGGTTTGTCTCTTACAAGACCTTAAATATTGGTATGGTCATTTCTTTGAACCCAGACCTAGACACGAAGTTGTTCGATCCTAAATATCGATCAGATCAGTCTTTAACCCGAACCTAAACTTGATTAAATATAATGCATACTCATTTTAGATAAAATCTTCTCAATATTACTTATTATTATAAATATGTAATTTGACATATAAAATAATATATATATATATTATTAATCATGTATATATGATGAAAAAAATTAGAGAATCAATAATACTTTCGACCAAAAAGATGATATTACTTGGTGTGCAATTGATTATACACACATATAAACATGATGAGTGAGTGAGCATGAGATGAATTAGTCTGTGTCATGTTTGGTCCCTACCCGACCTTAAATATTAACTAAGTATAATTTTTGAACTCAAACACAGTCCTAAACTCGACGATACCCTACCCTATTCGGGTCCGATCATGATCGAGTCATACCAGGTGAGCAAATAAGGTCGAGTCCTACTCATCTTACTACGAAGGCCACTCACACACATAAATAAAAATAGAATAATGTTATAGGTAATTAGGTATAAATTATAATTGAATCTTATAACAAATAAGTTTACCTCTATTTCTTACCATTATTCCATTTTTATCCAAACCGAACCTAAAAAAAATTAGCACCCAAACCACAAGAGCTACATAAATTGGTTTCACATAAAACATTACTTATAAAAGAATTCCACAACCTCCACTTTACCCTATAATACAAAGGCCTAAAAAATTCCAAGGCTCATTCCACATTCTTCTTTGTTTTCACACCCTTCTCCATCTTCCAATGGCTCAGGTACTGATTTTCATATTATGTTCTCTTATTAATAACTCTAATTCCTTCCACTTAGATCCCTTATGCACATGTTCATGTTTGTTTCGCTATATATTTATATGTTTTATTTGATTTAGAGAAATGATTTAAAAATTATTCATATACTAATTTTGTTTAATCCTCACTGGATCCATTGCAGAAGGTTGTGTTAAAGGTCTTGACTATGATTGATGAAAAAACAAAGCAGAAAGCTATAGAAGCAGCTGCAGATATCTATGGTTGGTATTAATATTTCATAGAAAATCAAGTTTTGTACATTCAATTAATATTAATAAATGAATATATAGAATATAGTATATAATATATGGTATATAGTATATAGTATGATTAAGGACTAATGGATCTATATAATTGTTGGTGAATAGGGGTTGATTCAATTGCAGCAGATATTAAGGATCAAAAGTTGACAGTGATTGGTCAAATGGACACAGTAAGAATTGTGAAGAAATTGAAGAAAGTAGGGAAAGTAGATATAATATCAGTTGGACCTGCAAAAGAAGAGAAGAAAGAAGAAAAGAAAGAAGAGAAAAAGGAAGAGAAAAAGGAAGAGAAGAAGGAAGAGAAGAAGGAAGAGAAAAAAGAAGACAAGAAGGAAGAGAAAAAATAAAAAGTAGTGCTTATAAATTATAATCTGATTTTTTCAGATTCCATCATTTTCCTTTATTTTGCTTCATATATTGAAAAGCCATTATAATATAAGTTGATAAATTGTCCATAGAGTTTTTTTTTTGTTATGTGAGTCTCTGCTCATATCTGTTTTTTACAAACTTTTTTTAAGTATATTAATTTCTAAGATGGACATGAGTTTTAAAAGAATATTGAAAAAATTGGCCAAAATAAATGAAGACTATGTTTATCCTTTTTTATTTATAATTCTTCTCTTTCCTTTCTTTTTTCATATTTTCCAATATAGAGAAGAAGCTATGGTAATTGATCAGTTACATGATTGTTAAGATTATATACATTTTTAATTGGTTTTAATTTTCTCTTTATTTATTTCAATGTTAAACTTGCTAGGGAATTGTGATTTGGCATCACGAAATTCCATTCCTATTCTTCGTGAGTATTTCTATGTGATCACACTGTTTTGTTACATTATGTACCCAAAAAGACTTATGATTGATTAAAATACAAAGGATTGCTTGAAAATCAAATAAATTAAATATTTTGAGCAACCTTAATCTTTTTTATACATAGAGTAACACAATATGATATAACTGAGTTTTAAACGTTTTCCGTATACCCAATGGCACCAAAATCCAAAAGGACTAGGGAATCCATTTATCAAGTAAACAAATTGAGTGAAGACAAAGCTAGATCTCAAATTATTCATGTGAAAATGAGAGGGAATGACTCATGTACAAGATTGTTTGAGGAGCAAAGCATTTGTTTTAAGAATGTAATATCTATATTCTATTATTAAAAAATTTATACACATTTAATTCATCATCTATTATTTATTTGTATTATTTTTTGAACAATTAATAATAATAAAATATGAACTATAGATCATATAATAATAATTTATAAAAAGCATATAATATCACTATAGTGTTTTTAATTTTATAGTCATGAGGTTAGGTTTGGCTTTAATTGGCAGTAATGATAGTTATTTTATTTGTTGTCACAAGCGACAATTGTGGTCCTACACTTTTCAACCGAACATATTTTGAAGCACACTTATTAGGTTCAATGGAGACTTAAATTTTCTATGCAATGCTCATAATTTAATTAGCAAAAGTTTCATGGACGTGTTGAATAGACATAAATATTAGCCATTGAATTTCCTTCAAATATTTTTCTACAGTTTTTCTGACTTATGCACCAAGTATATAGGATAAGCAATAGTTGCTCTCTCATCCTAAATAAACTCATTCCTAAAATAATCAATTAATCAATATTTCATTTATAATTTTATCATCACCTACTAATTTCTATTTCTAACTCCTATAAAAATTCATTTTATTATTTTTATCTTAAAAAAACTTATGTACCATTCGGTAACACAAATTTATAGTTTTTTATGTAGCTTTTGAAAAAAGAGTTTGTAACGTTTGAAAAATTCTTTTTGAAAAAATTATTTGACTTCACCTTTAGAAAGTGAAAATAACTTTAAATAATTCACTTAACAATTTTATGCTTCAAAATTAAAAAAAAAATGGTTATCCCCAACTAAAAAAGTACTATTATTCTTGTTAACTTATCTGTCTCCCTGCCTTACAAATAAATAAGATATTAAAATAAATGATGGAAAACTTCTATTTAAATTATTTATGTATTTAATTATTTAATTAATAATAGTTAAATAAATAATAAATGTTGTGCGTATACCGTTGCAATCTCTCATAACTACAAAGTTACGTCTATAAACTAGTTTTGGCCAACATAATCACATTTTAGAGTCTCCCTTCCATATATGATTATAATTGTTGTTATAATATGTGTGCATGCAATTTAAAACGGTGGTGATGGCCATCCTCTTACCGTCAATGGTGTTTGAACAAAGGGAGAAGGTTTGAAATTTGGGTTGTTAGAAGGAAAAGCCAAAATGACAATGTCTGCACCTCACAACCAATCAACCATGATTCTTCAGACTACTTTGTAAATATCATAACTTGAACTAGCGCCACCCTTGTAATGTGGACCGATGATTTCCACAATTTTGTTCAGGCCTTGTTTTTACCGCCAGATCATCCTTCTTATCCCATGCCCAATAACATGAAACAACTATAATGAGGAAAAGATTGATAAACTTTGTACTATAAAAAAATTGTATTTTCCAAGTCTCACAACCTCACTTACAAATTACATACATGAATCCCCCAGTTCTTCACATTACCCACTTCATTATAACTTTAAGTTTTTTTGTACTACCAAGCATACACCCCACTTGTTTGAGTAATGAACTAATTTCTTTTGAGGGTAGGACTATCCCTTCTAACAAGTATTGTTTACAGGAATCGAACTTTTAACCATTTGATCATTCTAAGAATATAATGGGATATCACACTACTAGACAAACACCTTATTGGTATTATCCCTCTAGGTTTAAGGTGATATGATTCATTATCTATTTTTTTTAATAATTTTAGACTAACAACCTGTTGGTTCGGTTTATTCTGAACATCAAAATGGTCTTTACCCACCTACAACACAACCAACTTCATCTGAATTTGTTCTATTTTTTTACATGAATACTTATCGAACCTAACAGTGAATCTAGACTGTAACTTAGAAAGGGCCCTCTTGATCTCCACTCTTGCACCACAGGTTGTAAGCCAAAATTATTTATATACAAATCATACTAGATAAAATCAGTTATATGGATCGAACAATAACATAATATTACATGAACGACATTTCACAAGATGAGCTTTTGAATTAGTTAAGTCCAGTGGTTTCCATTCATTCTTGAGAGAACTCACAAAGCAAGATTGTTGGAAATGGAAGAGGCAGGTTTTTCTACAAAAAAAATCCTTAATCTAAAAGCAAATGGTACTGTGGAAACAGAATCAGATAAGATACTGTGCAAGATAATAAAACAGAGCAAAGAAAATTAAGACAACACCTTTATATAAATCAGATGGAAAACATTTATCCCGAAGCAAAATAGTATCAAGGGATCAACAAATTATTAGAACTCATTAGGTTCACAAAAGAATGAGTATACATAAATCTGATATTTGTGGTTCTACCTAGGAATCTTTTAAACCTAAAGATAACTACTGGAAGATGATGTACAACAAAAACAGCTAGAATAGGTTATCACAGTTAAGCTTGAACTAAAGATCATCAGAACTACCGGATTCAGATATAGAGATGGGAGTGTTTTTCACTTATTCGAGGCCAACAATCTTTAATATGCACAACAAATTGGCGTCTGCAATAGAACGTCTCGTACAAGATGAACATTGCATTCATACATGTCTAAGATGACATCTAGCAGTTCAGAATCAGCACACTCTGCTCGCCACATTGCGATGCGCTTCTCAATCTTCACTGGAACATAACGGCAGACTAATGGCTGTCATTGGAGTGCCAGATGCAAAGCAACCAACTTAAGCATGCTCTGGAAGTCACAAAATTTATTATCGGACATCTAGCTCTTGAGAGTAGCTTAATGCAATTTTAAGCTGATATTGCTCGCTTCAGAAAATTGTGAGGAAATTAACCGAAGAAGCTAATGACCAACAACTCATTTATCTTGTTGCTTTCAATAATAATGATTCCACATCTGCAAGCAATATGTAGAACTGAGTATACCCAACATGCTTCAACTTATGTTATCATCATTATGACGCTATTTAGTCATTAGCTCCTACTCAATACCAATATTATTGCTGCCAATTTGAACACTTGTTATCTGACCCGAGTCAACTGACTAAACAATAAGCAAAAGTGGCAAGCGATATCAATCATTGTATTATAACAAAGACGGGTTTGCAGGTTTACATGTCAGTTACTGAGAATTGAAAGAAATATATATGAGAAGGGAGAATCACATACTTTCTTTTACAAGCTAAACAACCAGCAGAGAATTGGTCGCAGTGTCAAAGTCAATTATATCAATATGTTTATCCCGAATGAACTAACCCCTCCGATCAGACAAAATCTACTATATGACTATCTCTTATATCCTTTCCCTTTGAACCTTGAAAGAAAGTGGACATACTTCCCCTTCTGCATCATTTGTTTTATCAGTTTATGAGCTTCAGAAAGCTTTCCAGCATTCCGTAGACTACTCACTAACGTACTATAGACAACAAAATTTGGAAAAATACCTTTGGCCTCCATTTCCTTTAGCATTGAGAATGCTTCATCAAACTTTCCGGCCAGACATAATCCACGAATCATGGAATTGTATGTAAATACATTAGGGATCTGCCCTCTAGAAATCATCTCATTAAACATTTCCTGAGCTTTCTGAAACTCACCAGCTACCACATATCCCGTGATCATTACCGTGTATGCCACTACATCTGGCATGCACCCGTTCTTTATCATTTCATCAAAAAAATAATCGCATGCATCCAAATTCCCAGCTCTACTCAGTCCATCTATCAATGTGGTGAAATGAAGAACAGTTGGCTCCATACCTGTTTCTCTCATGTGACTTAAAAGATTAAGAGCAGCAAGTGGTTTGTCTCCTTTACCAAGAACATGAAGAAGAATGTTATAAGTATGAAAATCAGGAGAAAGGCCATGTCTATTCATCTCATCTAGCAACCTGTGGAACTGATACAACTTCCCAAGTCTATACTTTGCAAACATGACAATATTGTAAGTTAAAATATCCGAGGAAAAACCATCGAGTAACATCTGTTGATAAACCCACTCTATCAACTTGTACTGATTTAAAACGAGAAGACACTGGAGAATTGCATTATATGAGTGCTTAAAAGGTCGGTAGTTAAATGATTTCGACTTTACAAACTTCACCACCAATCTTCTAGCAAAACCTGCCTCACTACAAGTACAAATCAAAATGTTGAAAGTACGTGCGGTAGCTGGAACCCCATTCTCAATCATCTCATCAACTAGCCTCCACATTGCTTTAAGTTCCTCGCACTCTGCAAATATTTGCATAATCAAGTTATAGGAGTTTGCAGTGTGCCGGTAACCCTCCTGTTGACTGCACCACACAAAAAATTTGTACGCCAATTTCGCACACCTGCCCTTATTTTCACAGTTTATGCGTTTCAACATCACGAAAAGAACCTCTCGCACAAGAATCACCGATGGCTTTATATGCAACTCATCTAAAGCCAGTCCAAAATCAAACATGGGATCATCTTGTCCAAAAACATTTACAACCCTTTCAACATCCATCTTTAACCGAATTCTGGGTGAAAATTTCCGTCGGTTGTAGTTAACATCCTCACTCGAATCGTCACTTTCATTTGTATCTACACACATTTTCTTCAATGGCTCCTCAACCAATTCAAACCCATTTCTATCCCCATTATCATCACCATCACAATGAAAAGGTTGGTTACATAATATACGCGAAATGTTCAAACAATAAGAGATTTTTTGAACCATCCTAGAACCTAGAAGGGTTATTGAATTCATGGTCACAATCCATCATCACAATCTCTGAAACTCTGAAAAAGTAGGAAAACACAAATTCCACAACAAAAGAATCGATTTTTTTCTTCTAAATGGAAGACTTGAGAACCCCATTGTGCTAAAGAATTGAGGGAAATCCATTGAATCGAAAACCCATGTGAACAAAGTAAATTGAATCTAGAAGCTCAACGAGAAAATCAAGGACCGAAAAACTGTACCGTGTGACGCGATAATTTAGAGTGTACTACGAGAAATTGAAATTGGCGTCGAGAAATCGCAAATAAGTGGATCCAATGAATGACTGCTAGTGTGGTCTGGATTGTGATAAAACTGTAAAACCCTATGCGTAAGAAGATGTTGTTGGCTGCATCTTATGATATGAGGTAATGTTAATTAATTGAGAGAAAAAAATATTGAATCTTAATTAAAATTTAGATTAATTTTAGTAAAATTATATAAATTATGGAAGAAAAAAAGATATACCTACTGATAATATTATCATTATATCATTCATCATTATTGATATTTAATTATTGTTGACTTTTCAGAAAACATAATCTAGATGAATGATGTAATACGTGTATATAATAAATTTTGAGTATAAAATCTGTACACTGACAATGTACGCATTCAACTTTTTCTTTCTCCCTCATATTTTTCGTCGATGCATTTCCGGCAAACTTCTCCCCCTTTCTTTCCGTGGCACTAAGAATTGGCACATGCAGCCAAATTGTGGGAATTTCGAGAACTGACACTGATAGTCAGTATTGGGAGAAAGAATTGATACAAGTAGCCATATTCTGGGTATTTCGAGAATTGACACTGATAGTCAGTATTAAGGGAAAAGAATTGGCACGGGTAGCCAAATTGTGGGCATTCCGAGAACTAACACTGGTAGTCAGTATTGTTGGAAGAGAATTGACACGGGTAGCCATATTGTGGGTATTTAGAGAAATGGCACGAGTAGCCATATTGTGGGAATTTCCAGAATTGGCATTGGTAGCCATATTGTGGTGGGTGTATTCGAGATTGGTTCTTACAGTGCAGTAAGAACTCGATAACAAAGATCTTGGTTGTTTTATCCTGGGGACGGTGTAGTTGATAGTCTGCTTGCACATTTTGGGCAGTGCCACAAAACGTCTTAAAGAGAGCGACCTAATCGTGACTCAGCCAATAAGTATTATTTCGTTCCATTTATAATTATTGCAAGCTACGATATCAACAATCTATGAGGAGCGATAAAAAATAATGACAGTAAGTAAGAACACACAAGAGACTTTTAATATGGAAAACCTTCTCGATGTGAGAAGTAAAAACTGCGGGCACAAGCCAGTCAATCAAGCTCCACTATGATCAAAATAAGAATACAAGACTTTTTCCAAATTGTAGCAAAAAATATGCTCAACAATACGGCATACAATAAGCAACAAGTTGAAAATGAGAACACAAAGTTGCAAAAAAAACTAGAAAAACAATTGATGTAACAACTCGTTTTCTACCACCTCGAACGACTTCTCATCGATCAAACCGTTCATAATGAAGTACCAGAACTTGTGAACATGCTGTCCAAATTTCAGTCCGATCCAACGATGAACGAAAATGCAGTCGCAAATCTTCCACAGATGATATGAGTTCATGCGGGTTAAGTTCTTTCAACTTCTCTCTCACTTTTCTATTGTCTCCTTTTCCCTAAACTGACTTCACACCCATTTCTGATCTGACCCCTACCCATTAGATAAGTAGGACACGTGAGCTTTGCACAATTAGGTCTTTCTTCACATAGGAAGGAAGCCCAAACCCAACAAATCTCCCCTCACAACTATGTGAAGAGATTCGCCAAACCAACGATCTCATAACAAGTTTCAAACTTCCACCTTGATAAGGCCTTAGTCATCCTATCAGCATTATTATCATCTGTATGAACCTTTTCCAATTCCAAAAACCTAGCATCCAAAGCATCATGTATTCAATGATATTTCACATCAATGTGTTTGGACCTAGAATGAAAAGTTGAATTTTTCCCAAGATGAATTGCACTTTGACCATAACAAAATAACAAGTATTTTTCTTGGACAAAACCAAGCTCCTGCGAGAATTTCTTCACTCGAAGCAACTCATTGCATGCTTCTGTAATGACAATGAACTTTGCCTCAGTAGTGGACAATATAGCACATTTTTGCAACCTAGATTGTCATGTCACATCTCCCCATGCAAACTTAATCAAGTAACCTGAAGTGGAATTTCTAGAATCAATGTCTCCAGCCATATCACAATCAGTATAGCCCATAAGAGTAGGTTTATCACCTTCAAAACATGGTCTAAAACTAGCATTACCACAAAGATACCTCAAAATCCATTTCACGACATTCCAATGCTCTCTATCTGGATTAGACAGAAATCTACTAACTGTACCAACAACATGTGCAATATATAATCTTGTGCATACCATTGCGTACATCAAACTGCCCACGACAGATGCATAAGGAACCCATTGTATATTTAATTTTTCAACTTCATTTGTAGGACATTGTTTCACACTCAACTTAAAATGAGTAGCAAGATGATTGGTTACTACCATAGCATTTTCCATCTAGAACTTTTGTAACACTCTCTTAATATAGTGCTCCTATGACAGCCAAAGTTTCTTTTCTTGCATATCTCACATGATTCTTATACCAAGAATCTGCTTAGCAGCGCCCATGTCTTTCATGGCAAATGACTTGTCTAGTTGCTTCTTTAACTTGTCAATCATAGAAATATTTTTCCCAACAATAAGCATGTCATCAACATACAATAACAAGATGATAAAATCCCCATCAACAAACTTTGTAATGAAGACACAATGATCAGAAGTAGTCTTTTTGTAGCCTTACTCACACATAATAGACACAAACTTCTTGTATCATTGTTGTGGAGCCTACTTCAAACCATATAGGCTCTTTCTCAACCTACTCACATAGTTTTCTTTCCCTCCAGCAAGAGAACCATCAGGTTGTTTCATATAAATCTCTTCCTTCAAATCACCATGAAGAAAAGCAATTTTTACATCCATTTCCTCTACCTCCAAATCAAGAGTAGAAGCCAAACTCAATACAATTCTAATGAATGACATGTTCAACACAGGAGAAAAAATCACCAATCTGGTTTTATACCTTGGAGATGTAGAATTACTTTCTTGCTTCACCCTGTAAATCCACCTTTTTCCAAAACCTTCTTCTCTTTTGGCAATTTGACCAAATCAAAAATATGATTATCATACAAGGACTTCATCTCTTACATTGCATCCAACCAGTTTTTTTCTTCATTCTCCATAGAATCATGATAATATTCAGGTTCTCCTCCATCTGACACAATAACATAGTCATCAGAAGGGTACCTGGTAGATGGTTTCCTCTTCCTATTAGACATCCGAAGTTGAACTTGACGTGGTTCAAGAGTATCACCAAGATTCACATCGTGTGACATCTCATGTTCATTTTCACCAATATCAATGGAAAATCTAACTCATCTCCAAGTTGTTGATCACCAAAATAATCATGTTGCTCACCATTTTAAATGTTATTCTCAACTATCTAAATCATGTATAGGCGTCCAAAATTGATCAATATTAAACAATCTACTATCTTCTTCGGGTGTAGTATTCTTCGATGTGAACACTCACTTTTGTCCGACCCCTACTTTTGTCTTGTGCAAGACTCAATGAAAAAATAAAACATGGTTTCATGATTTGAGTAGGAATTCATGTAAGTAAGTTGGATATGGTTCGTACGCAAATTCAGTGCCTTTTTTTATTATTAGGCAGAAATCATATTTATGAATAAGTCCCATGATGATAATCAAGCTAAGAAGCACTTCATGAACATCTTTCATGCAATAAAATCATTTGCGTTGAAATGCTTCCATTATAGAATTACCTATCAAATGACAAGTCTGAAGCTATAAAATTAAAACTTCAAGAGAAACCCCTTTGTCCTGAAAAGTTGGAAAGCATTAAAGGTTTCAATTAGGCATGGATGATGTATCAAATATTAAGGTTGTCCTAAAGCATCTACCAAGATAGACAAAGCTTCTTATGCTTGTAGTGATTTTCCAACAACCAGCCACGTTCTTCACAAAATCAAGGCATTACAATAAAGAAAAAACATTGGACTTTTCAAAGGGTCCACCCGTAACACTTCAAAGTGCTATTACATTATAAATAATTCTATTGATGCCATTACATAACAAAATTTTTGTACCAATTGCTCAACCTATTACACACCAAGACAAAGGTATAAGTGTCAAACAAAGGATGGGAGTTGGAATGGTTCTCTCAATCCTAGCCATGGTTATCGCAGCTCTAGTTGAAATAAGAAGGCTTGTACAATCAGAAACAGTCCCACGTAGCATTTTGGTTACTACCACAATTGAGAACACCAACTGTGGGATTTTCCATTGTTAGATTACTTGCAAGTTGGCAACCTGCACATATATAACAAATTCAACAAAATAACACAAGTTCATACCGATTCCAACAAACATATTGCACCAGAACGCAAAATAGAAGATATGTGAAATGGGCAAGAGTTGCATGAACAGTTGTTACAAGAACCTCGAAGGCTATGGAACTACATATGAGAGTGTAAGGAGGGCAACTACTTTTAAACATCGACATTGATAAGAAAGCTACAAACGGTTACCTGATTCTTGTCCTCAAGGTGGATGACCGTGGAAAATATACTGAAATAGTGATAACGCTGGAGGAATCAGTAACACCTACTCCAATTTCTAACCATATATTCTCTTTCTGCCACCAGTTATAATCTGAAATAGTAATAGGTGTTAGAGAATGATAATCAGGCAAGAACCAGAAGAAGAATGATTCTGCTGAGGTCGTCAACAGGCAGGTTTCAAAAGAGACAATAAAAGAGATACACATCAAAGATCCTTGCATGATAGGATTTCAGTTATACATTGTCTTTATTGGCAGTGTTTATTGAGGAGCCTTAAAAGAGCAATCAGGATAAAAATTCAAAAGGGCAGAGTTGTTACAATCAGCCAAATGGAATCAGTAAAAGGCAAAACATGAGCAAACAAAAAAAGCAGTTACGAATCAGCATTCATGGGCAGTTTTACTAATAAAATCAGAGAGCAAAAGTCATAGGATTTTAAAAAAGGCAGTTTCAGCCAGTAACTCAAAAGGTCTTTGCACTGACTCATACTCAGCTATAAATAGCAGTTTCAGGAGATAACATAACAACACACATACATTCAGCAAAAAAGCAAAAGAGAAAGAACACAGAAAAAGAAATCAGAAACATTGCAACTGAAAAAGAGAGAACAATCAGAAAAAGTCAGGAGTGAGCAGAGCACATATGCACGCCGTATAACATCCGGAGATCCATCCTTACACATACTTAGACCAAATCAAGAATCCGCAACACATTTGGGTAGGCAAAAATCATACAACACAACCATAACACAAATTCAAGAATAGGTACACTCTTACTCGATCCATCGAGGAAGAAAAGAGGACAGACAAAGGATCCCAAAAGCGAAAAAGAGGTACGTTCTCAGGTACTCCATTTATTTTAGTCTAAAAGTTTGAAACAAAACGAAACAACATTATATCCTAATCATCAAGGTCGATGTAAATCCAAACAGCTATAAGCAAATGCATCTCTACTCAATTCATATGTAGCAAGTATGATTTATCGCATTCACGAACATACCGTCAATCGCTAAACCACTAAAAGGGATTAAACTCTCTTAATCTTCGGTATCCATATTGAATAAAATGAAAGAGAACAAGAAGAGAATTACTTCTAGGTATCACAGTGACCTTAAACCAAAATAATACAATTCATTTCCAGATTAACATCAACCCGTATACGTTTTACGTTTTCTATATGCATCTCATCAATCAAGAATAGCATGCAATAAAAGAAACGTAAATATCAATATGAGGGATTTGGTCCCTTACCGATTTCCCGCGGATCTGTAATTCCATGATTGAGGGATAGGTCCCAAAACCTAATCAAGCATGTGAAGTGATGTAATGGGTCTCAGGGGTATCGTGTGTCCTCTTGGACAGAGACTCATCTTGTTGCATCGTGAGAAGGGAAGCCTCGAATCGGAAAGCCATCGCAAACCACCACGAGCCACCGCGAATAAACCCCTTACCCGAAAACCATCACAACCCTAAAAGCAAGCCGTCACCATCATGTCATCTTACCGTCGTCTCGCCATCACCGTAAAGGCACCTCTGTAGTCGTCGATTAGAAGGAAGGGAAGAAAAGGAGGAGTAAGGATATCTTCTGAAACGAACGCGGAGTAATAAGGAGTAACCATGCACCCTTTGGCTAAAATTGGTTCCATCCGAGAGTGACTCCCTTTGCTAAGAGCTAGGAGGACGAACGGGAACATTGAAGAAGATGGTGAAGTATCAGGGACGTGGGATATGAGGTTCAAGCAAGGAATTAGGGATTCAAATCCCTTTTCCCTTTAAACTCACGTGTATCTTGCCTATTTCTTTTCTTTTAGTTAACCTTTTAGCTATTTACTTAGTTATTATATTTCTATATAGTATATATTGCTTAAATGTTTGTTTTGATAATTAAAACGAGGTAGTTATACTTTCCATGGTAAATGGTAAACAATAGTAATGCTTTATTTTACACTATAAATTATATTAATATTTGTTCTAACAAAAATCTAATAAAAATTATTCATCCTGTGATAAATGATAATAACTACCAATAATAACAATAATTAGAAACTATTATACCAAATAAATTTTAAGGATTTTTAGTAAGGTTAC
Source organism: Lupinus angustifolius (assembly GCF_001865875.1). Taxonomy (NCBI): domain Eukaryota; kingdom Viridiplantae; phylum Streptophyta; class Magnoliopsida; order Fabales; family Fabaceae; genus Lupinus; species Lupinus angustifolius. Next base: position 7,687,970 of record NC_032021.1, read on the forward strand.
GGTTCGAGTTGTCTCTAACTTCTCCGAAAATGAGAAGAAGGTCCACAACCAATGCTGTCTCTAAGCTATTAATCATGTATATAGAAAATAATTCCCCAGCTTATTTTGCTACCTAATTCTAAAAATAACCCAATATTATTTTACCGAATAAATTGGGATTTTTATAGTGAGGTTATGGTTCGAGTCGTCTCTAACTCCCCGGAAATGAGGAGAAGGTCTACGACCAACACCGTTCCTGAACTATTAGTCTCATTGAACCAAAACAAATATGTATTAACCAACTCAATAAATTGATATTTCTAAACCTATCGGTATTTTCTAAATCACTAACAATCAACCAAATTAGCAAAACAATTTTTGAGCTAGAACTACGTAAGTCTTGATCCCCTTAATAGGGGTACGTAGGACCAAAGTCAATGTTGTCAGGCTCAATAATAAAAAATAAAAAATATAATGTTTTACTAATTTAATTTCTAAATGAATAATTTTTAGGGGTATGAAAGTTCATGATATTAGCGAGGGTACCGTTTTAATACGGGCGGACGGGGTGCTAATACCTTCCCCGATCCGTAATCGACTCCCGAGCTCAGAATCTCTGCTTAAAGACCATATTATCCTAAATTGGGCTTACTATAGAGTTTTCTACGTTTTAACCGCAAAAAACATAGTGGCGACTCCAAATCAATCGGGAGAGGTAGAAATCGAGTTCGCCTCCTCCCAAGTCGTAGAGCCGGTCTTCCAACCGAAAATCGGGTCGCGACAAATTTATTTTATAATTCATACTTCCCAATATCATGTTAAAAATATTATCAATGTCTTTAATGGTTTGATCTTCCATGAACTTCATATCATGACTTCTAACAACCTTTTACTCAACGTGATCATACAACCTATAGCCAAATTCATCTTCACCATAACTGATAAAGATGCACTGCCTTGTCTTCACATCCAACTTGGACCTTTCATCCTTTGGAACATGTACAAATGTCTTGCAACCGAAGACTCGTAAATGATCATACCTAACATTCTTGTCAAACCAAATCTTGTATGGCACCTCAACATTCAAAGCAACTGCAAGACTAAGGTTAATAACATGCATTGTCGTGTACAAAGTCTCACCTTAGAATATTTAGGTAATTTTGCTTCAGAAAGCATACACCTAACTCTTTCAACCAAAGTCTTGTTCATCCTCTCCGCTAAGCCATTAAGTTGAGAAGTCTTAGGATGAGTCTTTTCATGTCTAATACCTTGCTTTTTGTAGTAAGTATCAAATGGTCCACAATACTCACCACCGTTGTCAGTACGAAAGCATTTCAACTTCTTACCAGAATGTCTCTCAACCAAAACATGAAATTGTCTAAACTTTTAAAGCACTTGGTCCTTTGTCTTCAAAGCATAGACACAAAGCTTCCTTGAACAATCATAAATAAAAGTAACAAAATAAAGTGCGCCACCAAATGACTTTACCTTCAATGGACCACAAACATCAGAATGCACCAATTCAAGCAACTCAGAATTCCTTGAGGGATGATGCTTCTTAAAGGATACTCTAGTCTTCTTAACAACCATGCAATAAGAACATTTCTCCAACTCTGCACTCTTCAATCCTGAAAGTACATCCTTTTTGGATAAACAATTCAACATTTTTCACTAATATGACCGATTTTGCGGTGCCACAAAGAAGCCTCCATATCCATGACATTTAAACTTTCATTAGAAACCAAAGTTTTTGTCCAATATAGTTTATAATTTTTCTCCCCCTGGCCACAACTAAGTTACCTCTTGTGAGTTTCCATTTTCCAGAACCAAAGTGATTATCATAACCACCATCATCAAGCATGTGCACATAGATCAAATTGAAACGAATATCTAAAGCATGTTTAACTCCTCTCAGCAGCAACTGCATTCCCATGTTGGTACGCAAATAAATATCACCAATACCAACTACCTTTGACAAACCATCATTACTCATCTTCAACACTCCAAAATCACCATAAGTGTAAGATGTGAAGAACTTATTTCTTGGTGTAACATGCAGTGTAACACCACTATCAATTATCCACATTTCTCATCTCATATAATATTAATCGAATCACGATCACAAAGAATAATAAAATTGTCACAAGTGGCAGTAGTAACACGGTCATCATCACCATGATTCTTCTCGTTCTGCTTACCCTTCTTGTCTTTGTTCTCCATTTTATATTGAAAACAATTCTTCTATATGTGATGTGCTTTGTGACAATAGTGATACTCCACATTCTTGTATCTGGACTTGAACTTACTTTTGCCCTTTTCTCTATCACCTTACGGTTCCTTTCTATAACTCCTCCCCCCGTTTTCAGTGACAAACACCTCAGAATAAGATGAAGTACCATGTACCTTCCTTCTCATATACTCATTAAGAATACTTCTCTATATGCACTCCAAAGAGACAATACCATCAGGGGCTGAATTTGTAATTGAAACTAGAAATGTTTCCCAAAAATCTGGTAGGGTATTCAGTAGCCAAAGTCTTAATACTTCATCATCAAACTTGATATTCATTCCTGATAATTGATTTATAAGCCCTTGAAAATCATTCAAGTGATCTGAAATGGAAGCTCCCTTCTTGTACCTCAAATTCATCAAGGAATTCAACAAGTATAATTTACTATTCCATGATTTAGAAGCATACAAGGATTAAATTTTTTCCATAAAGATTTTGCATTTTCATCATTAGCAATGTGATTGTAGATATTGTCTTCTACATATTGTCGAATGAAATCACAAACTTGTTGATATTGAAAACTCTAATCCTCATCAGACTTCGACTCTAGCTTCTTAGTAGAAAATACAGGAATATGCAAATTCTTCACAAATAATAAATCTTTCACTTTTCCTTTCCACGAGTGATAGTTAGTATCATTCAAATATATCATTCTATGTGTATTTGCCTCCATTATTCAAGGAAGTCAAATAACCTCAAACCAAAGATGTTTGATGCCACTATGATGGGAAATTCAACATAATAACAAGGAAAACTCTAACAAAGTATATGCAGCAGATGATAATTCCCCCTTGCTAGAATCTATAAGGAACAATAACAAATAATGAAAGTAAGTAAGAACACACAAAAACTTTTAACGTGGAAAACCTTCCCGATATGAGAAGTAAAAACCACGAGCACAAGCTAGTCAATCAAGCTCCATTATGATCAAAATAGGAATACAAGAGTGTCTCCAAAATACAGCACAAAACGTGTTCAACAATATGGCATATAACATAGCAACAAGCTTGAAAATGAGAACACAAAGTTGCAGAAAAAATCATAAAAACAGTTGTTGTAACAACTCATTTTCTACCACCTCGAATGACTTCTCACCGATCCAACCATTCTGAATGAAGTATCAGAAGTTGTGAACCCGTTGTCCAAATTTCAGCTCGATCCAATGGTAAACGAAGACGCAGTCGCAAATCTCTCATAGTTGCTATGAGTTCATGCGGGTTGAGTTCTTTCAACTTCTCTCTCACTTTTCTATTGTCTCCTTTTGCCTAAACTGACTTCACACACTTTTCTCATCTGACCCATATTCATTAGATTAAGTAGGACAAGTGAGCTTTACACAATTAGGTCTTTCTTCACATAGGAAGGGGGCTCAAACCCAACGCAATCTATACTAGATAAATCTTAATGAACTCAACTTTGTTGATCCAATATTTTTTGTGCAATACTCGTAAGTAGGTGTTTCCTTATCCAAAAACATTGGGACTTTTGGCTAATCCAACAAAAGAATGTTTATCTATTATTGAATAATAACTTTATCTTATTGAGGAAGGAATCATTATCATGGGGGTGAGGTTGCTTGATAGTAATGGAAGCGTTGAATGTTGATATGAGAATAATCTTGCACCCAGTTGATGATTTCAAATGGTTTAATTAGTTTTTGGATTTCCATAAAAATGTTTGTTGGGATTGTTTGGATTACTTAGTTTATTTAAGACAAAGTGAAAAAATTTGTTTCCTACTTGTGCTTTTTTTCTTTCTGCTAATGACATAAATCATAATGACTAGGATCTATTAGCACTTCCGGCATATTCCGGTGGCAACTTTGAAGGAAACATAGTGTAGTTCAGTGGAAGATTTCTAAGGAGAAATCACAAATTTCTTGCCTTGTATGAAGGGGGGGATAAAGAGAAGGAAGAGAATATGAGTTGAGTGACATGCAACTCTCACATGACTTTTAACATAAATATTAGAGCTTTAGATTAAAATAGAGTGAGGGGTGAAAATTTGGAGTAAGTCTTCAAAGTTACCCCTCCCCTTAAACATATATGTATATAAGGTGATGGAAATTTGTATTGGTCTAAAATAGAGTTCATTATTATATAATTTTTTCTACCCATACATATATAATTAAATTAAAATATATGAAATATATTATTCATATATCAAACTTATAACTAAAAAAATAGAAAATGATGTTGAGAAGTTTGTTTAGACCGAATCAAATATTAGTTTAAAATGATATTATATTGAGAATTTGGTTTGCCCATATGAGCATATTAATGTTGGTTTAAAAAAGTATTTTAATGTTATTTTCTTAAACAAGTCATTCATATTTCGAGTCAAATTCCTATTTTGGAATGAAGTAAAGCTTTCTACCTCGGCTAAAGGAACTCATATTTTCTTTAAGAACTTTCCCTCTCTTACAAATTATTCTTCCTTTTTTTATCATTCTTAGAAACCTTGTCCTCATATATACATTGTATCATTGTTGAGGCTGAAATTGCTATATAAATCAGCTCCATGGACATAATGAATGAAGTCACTTCCATTCACTTGATTTGAAAACTTAAGCTTTGAATTATACACCTCAGTGGTTGAACTAGTTATAATACTATTATGATACTCTCCACCAAAGGGTCCTTCTGAAATCTGCATTAGAGTTTCTTGGAAACTTGAATTTTGATCAAATCCATTCCCTAATAAAGAATCATCTGAGTTTATAGAGCTCCCACCATTTACATGATCCAATGAAAGCCACTCAGCAAATAACACTTTTGGTAATGAGCTATTACAAGCTTCCTTGGAAAAGTTATAACTTTGTGGATAAGAATGATCACAATGTGATGCTGATTTCTCTATGTTTTGTGGATAATCTTGAGTTGCAAGTTTCTGGGGAGAGAGTGAATAGTCTATTGTATCTGAGCTTGAGGTGCCATAATGAATTTGTTTATGAGATTCAATTTCTTTAGCTTTCTCTACTTTCTTTTTCAAATATGAATGCCAGAAGTTTTTTATCTCATTGTCTGTTCTTCCCGGCAAATGTTGTGCTATTTGAGACCATCTAGACAATATAATTTATGTTAGTCTTACCATTTTTCATTAATATATTCTTTTGTTTTTGTTTGGTAGAGTTAAAAGAAATAAAGATGTCAAATATGTAGCATGGTGAAAATGTCTACCCACAAATTGCATAAACACCCCATATTAATTGGAAAGAAAGTTGTGTTGACTTTCTATACTAAATTTTGTGACCAGATTTATGAACAAATATTATGATGTCTATATTTAAAAAATATACATTTCAGACTTATGAATTGGTATTATATTTATAAAAAATTTCATTTATTAATATTACATCGGTCATCAAATTAGTTATCGATTAAATAATATATAATCAACTATTTATCATGTTACAAACAATTTGAAGGTTGGATGCTTGAGTTGATATTGTGTTGTTTTATGAAAGTTTTTAATGTTAGATTTTTACTGATACAATATGGTTTAATCGATACATTGTACATCTAGTATAATTTTCATAGTATATGGTCCAATTTTCCAATCAAACTAATTGATAGGTATAGTATTGATAAGTATGGTTTTTCCTTTTAATATTATTTTAAATAAGACCTAATTGCATTCTAGATAGTAAATTAAATAGGAAATAGCTGGCCTAACCATGTTACATTCTTCAACTTAAGACCAGGGAACGTTAAAATGAAAGAAAATAATTGCCTTGCACCATTTTCCCTTGTTGATAATATATATAACTAACTACTCCTTGACTTAGATGTATGTATCATTATTTTGACTTAAAACATTATAAAATTTTACTTCTTTCACCTCATACTCTCATCTAAAATAACAAGGTATAATGATGTAAAGTTTCACTAGATCCTCAAGTTTGAGGGTTCAATTCCTGGAAGCGACACTTATTGGGAGGACAACCATAAATTCCAAAATTGATTAATTACTTACTCAAGAAGTTGAGGAGATACATTTGACAATACAAAAAAAGTCTCTCATCTAAAATAGAAATATAAATTATTAAAAATGTGAAAGGTAAATGTAGAACTATTGTTCTTACTTGTTTCCTAACATGTTATGAAAGGACATGATTGTCTCCTCTTCCTGTTTGCTGAAAACCCCTCTCTTTAATCCTGGCCTTAGGTAGTTTATCCACCTTAGTCTGCAGCTTTTTCCATTCCTTTGCAACCCTGTATGTTTAATTGTACTTACTCATCAGATTAGAAACTAGTAAAATAAATACAAATTTACCTAATAAAGCTACAACTTAAAGAAGGAATCATTAAAATTTATTCACAACCAATCCATCATATATGCTTTTCACTTTAACATATTGCTTAATAAATATTTAATAGTAAGTAATAACCTCCTCATACTATAAGATAAGATATATTTTTAAATTTACTTGTTGTTTGATATGTTTTATTTTTTCTTTTTACGATATAATTTAAAATGAAACTTTTAGAGGGAAGAAAAATAAAACATGTCAAATAATAAGTGAATAAAGCATCACATCATCATTAAAAATATTTGATTCTTATAATCTTTTATAATGATCACCTTAAATATTTTTTACTAAGGATGAACTAAAGTAAACTCTTAATAATATCGTTGATTATGAGAGTCAGACTCCTCTATATTACCGGAGATGACAATTCTACATTTTAATATATTTTTAAGGGTGCAAATATAATTTTAATAGAAATAAAGGGATGCAAGTGTCATTATCTTTTGAGTTTTCAATGTTTTTTCATATAAATTTTCTGGAGAGGAGTGTGGCACTCAAAATGTCTATCTATTCAGCCATGAAGTATAAAACTAGTGCAAACCTTCATGTGTGAAAAATGCTTAGGTTGTCTTTTTACAATGAAGAACCTAGAGTCAACAATTTGGAATTTATTAGATAAATTAATTAGAATTGGTTAAATTGAAGAAAAAGTCTTGATTATTGAGTATATATTACTAGATATCTCAAACTTCAATGATGCCAAATCATTGAAGCATATTGCTCACATTTCTGTTTGATAACTTAATCATAAGTTCAAATAAGTTCAAGGCATATTCTATCAAATAAAAAGAAGAAAAACCTTTCTTCAAGAAAACACAAGTTACATAATACATATGTAGAATATGGTAGTGACATAAGTGACAACTAGTCAGACTTACTGGACAGGACATTTCTATTTTTTAGTGTATTTTTAAGAGTAAAAATATAACTTCAGTGTAATTCAAAGGATACAAGTGTTATTGTCATATAGTCTTTTAATGTTTTTTTTTCATAATTATCTTCTCCAATAATACTTGTAACAAAGGATGACAAGCTAGGAAGGAAAAAGGAAACAAACCTGCCTTAATGGGGACAGAGCTCCAGCAACTATGACCAAACATAAGGATATGATTTGTGAGCTTATTGTCCTCTTCAGGTGACCATAACCCCTTTCTGTATTTTGCTTTTGCTTTTTCCACCATTTTTCTTTTTTTGTTTGTTTTCTGACTGATTCAGTTTAATGGAGAGAGATAGAGAAGTGACAGAGAAGGGGAGGTAGAATATTTGGCATAGGCATAATGCACAATCAGACTGATACATATAAGGCAATAAGTTGATGCTTGCACTTACTTTGTTTATTAGTATAATTTATAATAAAATATTATGACGTCGTTCGGTTAATGTAGTCGAACATTTTCACCTAATGAGATTAGGATTCGACGGTTGTTATATTTATACCATGTAAATCTATAATTCATTCACATTATATGGTTGGAGTTAAGAAGAAATGTATATATAAACCAATCATGAAACTCCCTTTCTACATTAATTATAAGAGCATTGATTAAATAAATATCGCGTGCTGCTCCATAGGTTGAAAACATGCGCAAAGGGTAGAAACTCGGAAAATGTTGGAATGTTTTATACCAATATCACTGTTTGCCAATTTTCTCTGCTCCAATCAAAAAACGTATACCACTGTTCAAAGACCCCAAAAGTCATATGATATATTAAAGCTACATTATAGATGGTTTGATATTTTATACACAAATTGGCCCATTTTAAACTTTTTTATTTATATAATTGCAAATACTATTAAAAAATCATATTCATATAACTAAACTTAAAACCCTTACCTCTTGTAGTTTAATATTAAGTGCATCATCTTCTTGCCTAATATCAAAATCATTTTTTTATGTGAGAGGCTTTGTTAAGGAATAGGATATATGAGAAGAAACTTCATACTTCACCAACAATTTAAAGTCAAAAAACTAATCCAAATTTTTGTGCCCTCTGCCCAAGGAGTAGACTTTCTCCTTGAACCCCGAGCATCTAAACTTCTCCTCTTGCTGACAAATTCTCTAACTCCAAGAGGAATTAACAAATGTGTTTCATTTATAATTTATTTTAAGTTTTTTTTGTATAGTTAAGAGTATCTTCTATCTCTTCAAGTTTCATGATGAAAAGAAAACATTTAACTATTTTGATCAATCTAAGAATTTAGTATGGTCATACACCATTAAAATAATGTATTGTTAGTAATTTTTGTAAGTTTGTAACATGTACATGAAAACAAACAAACCTTTAAAATCGTTTACTTTACATATGCATTAATAGTGTAAAGATTTAGACATAGTTACTATATTATCTATCATTCATTTGAATTACTTTTCTTAAAGAATCGATGTTGATTAAATATAAATGATATATATTGCAATGATAGTGTATAAAATTCATACACTATCTTTGTATATATTTTTCTCTAACCGTATTACAATTCACATATGAAGGAAAACATGCAATTTCATGAGTAAACTTTAAATCTAGTAAGCAAATGTGCCTCCTAGGTTTGTAATATGATTTTAGTCATATTTTGGGTTTTGAAATAGCCTTTTAAAGTCCTTAAATTACATTATCACAGTTCAAATCATTCAATAAATGGTAGGTAATCTTGCTTTTGGTAGAATTATTGGATGAGATATTCCTTACATAATCATCTTTACTTTTGGGAAGACAAGGAAAGTGACAAGAAAGTCTCATTAAGTTAATAAAATTGAAGAAATATGATTAGGAAGAGAATATTATAAGAATGGAGATCATCTGTTCCAATATGAGTGTATTCTTATATCCTTAACCTATAAATTTTCTCAAAGTAAGGTAAATATGTTATTTTATGTTTTTAAAAATTTTCATTTTAATTACGTGTCACTTTTTCATTGGACCGAGACAGAAAAATGGGATATGAATTGAGACAAGTGATCCATGTCCCTATTATAAAGGCATCTTATTATAAAAGATGGCAAAAGAAAATACACAAAAAAAATGAAACCAGGTTTTGTCATTGGCTGATGTTTGCAGCTGATCAAAGAAATACAGCTCCAACCAATCCTCTAATCTTGTAATGTTAAAATTTCAAAAAGAACAAAATTTATTGTTAAAAAATGAACACTTGTATGATGATTGAATCAATAATGGAGCTGATGAGGAGAAATCAGTTCACTTCAGTTAATTGACTACATTAACATTCACCACAAATGAATAGCTTGAAATTTGTTCAAGCAGGATCTTGTGTAACACTCTGAAGGTGTTTTTGCTTATAGGGTATATTACCATGATAATGAAGTTTTATACCTTTTTTTCCCGAAAAAAAGAATCATTTATGGAGAAACATGATATTGTTTTTTATATTTAAGAGTAAAAATATTATCACATTATATTTAAAGGTTAAAATATCACAACTATTTTTTTTCAATTTGATTTTTATGTAGGTATTAGAAGATATGATCTTGACCCTTTTTTGATATCATTTCCACATCTACTTTATAACCATTTATCATCTATCAATTTGTTGTCTCCAAAACATTTTTTTATCAACATAGTTGGATCTGGTATTTTATGGAATTATTTTTCATTGACTAATTTCCTAATATTCAATCACCTTAAAAGGTAAATACAGTCTTTCTTAAAGCTCTCATGAGAGTAATAAAGTTCCTTAGTTTGGTAAAAAGAATACACAAAATGAGTCATTTTACCTTGGAGTTTGATTTCATACAGAGTATATGACTTTTAAATGGGTCCACACAATCATAACTAAGGACTTCAGGTCATAAATTAGTTAGCACATTTATGCCCAAACGAATCAAGAAAACCAGACAGGCAATAAACAAGTTGGTAGAGTCCCTTCCATAAGAGTTAGATCCTCTTCATGTAAATACTTAAAAAAATAATAAGAAATATAACTTTCAATAACATATTTATCATTTTAATTATTATAAATTATATTTTTATCTTTAAAATCAAATGGAAAAACATGTATTTGTAAAAATCTTATTCTCTTCAATACAGAGACAATTTTACAAGTCATTCAAAAAATATGATCTCCAACAAGTAGGTCCAAGAGCACAAGAATCTGAGAGAGACAAGAGAAACAGACAGATTTATTCATTTAGTACAAAATCGCGTGCAAGGTTGTTTATGTTACATTATTATTGAATTAAAAAAACCATAGAATTAGACGAACAAAGAATCATATTTAATGTTATGAATTGAGATTCTCAGCGCATTATCCACATTTCATATTTTGTTATTATTGATTTTTTTTTTAAAATTATATAAAAGAATAGTAGATAATATAATAAATGTATATAAATTTTTACGTTTACAATGCATAGATATTATACTCTAAATAAAAATAAAGTGTAATATCTATGCACTGTCACTTTGTCAATATAAAAGTTTATATACAATCAGTATATCATCTATTGTTCATTTGTATTATCTTCTAAGAGTCAATGATAATTAATAGATGATAACAATGTCCTTATATTTTTTTCTCATAAAAATATTGCATTAGGTTTTAAATAAATAATACAACACTAAACACCGTTACCAGATTGTACCTAAATTGAAAAATTGATTAAAAATTAAACTTTTATATATATAAAAATCAAACAATGGGATAAAAAATATGTCATGAATTATTGAAGGCTGGCCTCCTCCTAGATAGTTTCAAGGAACTATTCACTTGATCGATTAGTGTATAATAATGATAAAGTGGTTGAGAATGATAAAATTTAAGAGAAAAAATGTATACATTTAAATTGTATGAGCTTGGCAGATTGCATATATTTTACGCTCAAAATTTAATTTCTATTTTCATTCTAAACCGTTGATGTTCTTAATGCTCTTTAAGTTGTTAACTATGTTAACCTTATAAGTTCATTATTGTAAAATTAAAAGCATCATCTTTTGGCTTTTTATTTTTAATTGAAATAGGAAATTTTATCCAACAAAATAAAAGTTAAGTTTCGCGTGTAAAATAAACCAAAAAAACAACAACAAAAGGGAGCATTTTTTGTGGCAAATTTTCTACCAGTTTTTGATCTATGAAAACAATTATTTTATTCTACTTAAAATTCTGGAAAGAAATTTAGGATCCACAAAGTAAACACATTTTTAACACTTTAGGAATTTTCACCATCAAGCGTGGGTAGTTTCACTGAGTCACTGCAATAGTATCAATAATCGTGACAAATCTTATATGGATAAATCTACTTCATCTAAACATATCTCTTGCAAATATTCTCTTAACGACTCTCTCATTATTTTCATATGTTTTTTTACACAAAATCAAGTAAAGCGTTAGATTTTGTTTTGTTCTTACTTAAAATACTATTATTATTCATGTTATGCACTTCTTCTTTCTTTTTCTCACTTTACTCCATAATTATTTTTTCTTTCTTCACATTAAAGAGGGTGAGGGTAAATGTTGTTTGCATAGCTCGCATCAATTCTGAATGACACGAAATAATCTTTACTGGCTGAATCACTATCAGGTCGCTCTCTTTAAGATGTTTCGTGGTACTGCTAAAATTGTGTAAGTAGACTATCAATCACGCCGTCCCCACAATAAAATAATTCAGTTCTCTGTTATACGATGTCTTACTGCACTGTAAGAATCACTCTCGAATACACCCACAATATGGCTACTAGTGAATACACCCACAATATCGCTACCAGTGCCAATTCTCGATTCCCGCAATATGACTACCCGTGTCAATTCTTGAAATTCCCACTTTGGATGTCTATGTTAATTCTCAAGTGCTATAGAAAGAAATAGGGAGAAGATTGTCGGAAATGCGTCGACAAAGTATTAGGGGGGAGAAAGAAAAGTTGATATGTAAACGTCTTCAACTTGTGGTGTGAGTTATAATGAGGGAATGATACCTCTATTTATAGTCTTAGGTCTCCAACGACTCCCCCATCCGACGGTGTAGAAAACCAAAAGGCTACATGATCTGATTGCTGGAAAAACTAATCATGTGGATAATAATCTCTTGGTCGAGATCTTCTCCCCTCACTCTCCATTCTCCAACTAGTGTTGGCTACGTCAAACATGTGTGGCATGTGTGTGTTGACTTGGTCAACAAACAGTCCAAGCCCAACTAGCCTAAAATAAAATAAATAAATGTTTATTTAAAAAGAATGTTGGGCTCGAGCCCGAGCCGGCTGACCGAACGGCGGCGAAGGAGGTGGTGGTGGTGGTGCGCACACATGTGTGTGGATGGTTTTGTTTGTGCGAGTTCTCACTCAGCCACAAAACTCATTGTACCCCTTGAGACACACCCCAATAATGAAACTTAAGGCTTATAAATTCTTTGAATTTCCCTCCTCTAAGCAATGTGGTACTTGTGGTTTTTTTCATTTCACATCCCAATTAATGGCTTCTTTAATGTGCATTTAAACCACATTAAAACTCATCATTATTCTAACAAATTCCAACAATTCCTCACTTTAAATTAAAAATGATTTCCTGGATTTCTGTTGTCTCAATAAGATTTTGCATAAACAAATGTGTCATGCGACTTGAACTTTTGTATAGTGAATAAGATCCAAATTTTACTATAGTAACTCGTAGTCTTGAACTCCACCTCCAACATCAAACCACACACAACTTTATCAAATGTGTATTCTGTAAAGTTCGTGCATTAAAAGTCATGCACGTCTATCTCAGTATAGTGAATGCTCTAGAAATTTATGCCCAAAATTTCATAGCAAGCGACCCTCACTTCCACATTCACATAGGTGAGTCTATTGTCGCGCCCCGATTTTCGGCTGCACGACTTTATTAGAGTCGCCACTACATTTTTTTTCAATAAAAAATGTAGAAAAATAATTTGGTCCAATCGCATTGAGCCTTGGACTTTAATATCCAGGTTCGGGAGTCAATTACAAACTAGAGAAAGTATTAACATCCTAGGTGCCCGTTTGAACGGTACCCTTACTATAATGCATGAAAGTATTAACATCCTATGTATCCTTTTTTTGGGAATCAAGACTACATAGTTCTTTGGGTAGAAAATTGGTCAACATACCTGTCTGGTTCGTGCCCAAGTGAGGGGCTGTCGCTCAAGTGACAAATCCATCAAAAATTGGTCAACATACCTATCTGGTTCGTGCCCGGACCAAATACGATCGCTTGGGTGCCAAAAACGCCAAAAATGGGCCATGTGGCCCCCACCTTTATCAAAACAATTCCTTACTTTTATTATTTTCAAGAATTTCATATAGTTATTTACCTTTACAACTTCTTGATGGAAAACGTGTCATTAGGCTCTCGTATATATGAGAGTTATCATTCAAACGACTTAAAAAGAAGTCAAATTTGTATGGAGCCCTCTCACTCAAGCGAGAGCTGTCTTGCTCAAGCGAGGGAACATCCATTTTTGAGGCATTTGTGGCTTAAGCGAGAAAACAATCAGTTCTCTTGGTGCCTTATTTTAGCTCAAGTGAGAGTTGTCTCGCCCCGAGCTAAAACACTCGTTTTCTCTAGACACTTCTCAATCAAGCGAGAGTTGTCTTGCTCAAGCGAGAAGAGCCTGAATATCATTTTAATTATTTTTCTCAAGGAAAATATTTCTCATTTATATCACAGGTTTTAAACCTTGAATTTAAAAATTATCACATACATATCTCATTTATATCACATAAATCGGTATAAGAGATATTGATGTACTTAATCCAAACAAACATGCAATTGATTAAGTACAAGATTTCTTAATACCCAAGCCAACTCCAAACTTGTGAGGGAGTTTGGAGGCCCGGATGCATATTCGGACACCACTATGTCACGATGTTTTCTCCCTCACCTGAGTGTGTCAGATCGCAAGGTTCTCTATTTGCTGGTGAACTTACTTGATCCGATCTCCTCTCGAACTCTTCATTACGCCAAAATAACGTTAATTAGTTAACTGACGATAATTATTATACTTACGAAATAAATTTTTACGCGAAGATAAAACTTCCGATTTAAAATTAATTGAATTGCTTTCGTCCATCCGATTCAAGGTTGAATATCCTTGAATCATCATTGTCGTTGAAAGTCTTACAATCAAATAACACTTTTTAAAGTAAGATTTTCAATAAAACTTATACCGGAATTATGTCGTAATCCGTGGATANAAGACATCCTTAAATACCAAGTCTTTCCTTAAACAGAACCTTTCTAGACATGTATTCATACTTCATTACATTTTTCTGATAGTTCATAAATCTTATTTTCTTTAAGTAGAACATTTTTACTAAAACTATACTTTTAAAATAAAATCATTAAGATAGACTTATCATTTTTAAAGTAAGTCAATTTAAACAGAATCAATACTTTTTAAGTAAATCTTACCATTTTAAAGTAATTTCACTTAACTAAGATTCAACATTTTAAAACCATTTTACCATCTAAGACTTCATAACACTTTAAGTTTATAAAGTCAAGACTTTTAGGTAAATCTCATTATTTCAAGTATACTACTAAAACAAATTTTCATGAACATCTTAACACCTCCTAATTTTTTAGGAAAAAACCTCAAGGGTTAGTAAGTGTTATTTTCATAGTCATGAAAAAAGAATGACTCTTAATTTAATATTTTACACTAAACATCTTTTAGTTATTCGTACCACTTTAAAGTAAGTCAACTAAAATAAATACAACAACTTTTTTATGAACATTCTAACACCTCCTAATTTTTTAGGAAAAACCTCAAGGGTTAGTAAGTGTTAATTTCATAGACATGAAAATAAATTTTAAGGTAAGACTTTCTACTACTTTATTATCCAAAATTTCATAACACTTTAAGTTTATGAAGTCAAGACTTTAATAAATCAGCTTTTATCCCAAATCATTATTTTAATTTGGAAATCAAAGGTAAAATATGTTAAACCACTTTTAAAACATAACACTTTAATATCCATTTCTTTTTCCATAATACTAACTATTAGTGTCAATTCTCAAGTGTCACTTTAATATCCATTTCTTTTATCCCGAAAATGTGTCGATAGAGTATTATGGGAGAAAGAAAAGTTGATAGGTAAACTTATTCAACTTGTGGTACGAGTTATAATGAGGGGGAAATGTCTCTATTTATAGCCTGAGGCCTCCAACGGCTCCCTCATTCGACGGTGCAAAAAACCAAAAGACTACATGATCTGACGCTTGGAAAAATTGATCATGCGGATCGTAATCTCTTTGTGGACATCCTCTCCCCTCACTCTCCATTCTCCAATCGTGTTGATTACGTTAAACACTTGTGTGTTGACTTGGTCAACACACTATCCAAGCCCAAATAACCCAAAAAATAATAAAATAAATAAATGTTAATGTTGGGCCCATGCCAAGCCGAGCTGGCCGGACAGCGTCGGAGGTGGTGGTGCGTGTGTATGGATGGTTTTGTTTGTGTGAGTTATCACTCACCCACAAAATCCATTATACCGCTTGAGGCGCACCCCAATAATAAAATTTAAGGCTTATAAAGCATTTTAACTTCCCTCATCCAGGCAATGTAGGACTTGGAGAGTTTTTTTATTTCATATACCCAAGAATCTCCATTAATGACCTATTTAATGTGCATTTAAACTATATTAAAACTCATCATTTTTTCAACAAATTCCAACAGTAAATTTATAAATAAATAATTCATATTTTCTTGAGCAAAATGAAACTTAAATAAGAATAATTTTGAGAAAAATATAAGAATTAATAGTATAAGAATTTTTACACTGTAAAAATATTATTCATGGTTAATATGCATTGAAATAATTATTTTTACATTGAATACTTGTTTTATATATTAGGAAAATTTTCATGAAAAGTTATTAGGAGAGTGTTGCATTGTTCATCTTCTATATACTGTGTTATCAGTAATGATTATGTTGCATTTGCGTTAATTTTTATTTTTTCCAATATATTCTTTATCTCTCTATCATTATTGTTTGTTTTCACTATTTACATGAATCAAAATAGTATTAAATTAAGACAAACTTGTAAGATATTCATTAGTATTTCCCTAAACTTCTGAACTAGAATGGTAAAAAACAATGTTATAAAAAATATGAGTTGCTCATTAAATTAGAGATTTTGTATTAAATTTAATTGTTCAAATTATTCACTTACATTGTTGTAACCGTAGTTTGCAGCAATTCTAAATTGCACGAAATAATACTTACCGACTGAGTCACGACCAGGTCGCTCTCTTTAAGACGTTTCGTGACACTGCCCAAAATGTGTAAGCAGACTATCAACCACGCCGTCCCCAGGATAAAACAGCCCAGATCTCTGTTATCGAATTCTTACTGCACTGTAAGAACCGATCTCGAATACGCCCACCACAATATGGCTACCAGTGCCAATTCTCGAAGTTACCCACAATATGGCTACCCGTGCCAATTCTCTTCCCACAATATTGACTACAATATAGCTACCCGTGTCAATTCTCCTATGTGTGACTTTGGTATTTTTTATATTCACACCCAAAAGTTCTACTCATGGTTTTCAACAAACCATGTTCCAACATACATTAAACCACATCATATATAATTAATATAATAATCCATAAATGAATAACTATATATAATTAGTAATTATGTAATTTATATTGGAATACATCTCTCCAGATTTTGACCGGAATAAAATAAAACATTGAAGTAGTCTTCTCCTTTAAAAAAATAAGGGAACCATCTAATTCATTTCCAAGTTCAACATAGTCGGAACAATAATTTAAGGGTCCAACATAACACTACCCCTCATTTAATTAAGGTTGTGAAGTAGAGCCAATTATAAGTCTTCTAGTCAACAATGGGACATATCAGATACTATCATTGGTAAAAAAGAACATTTTAAAAATAAGTCAGGCAATTAGAAACGGCCATGTAATTATAAAAAGTAAAAATTAGGTTAACAAAAATGAACAGTGCCGCAGAAACATTTTAAGAATATGTCAGATAATTAGAAACGGGAAGGGCATATAATAAAAAAAATAAAAATCAGGTTAACTAAATGAACAGTGACGCCTGATAAGTATTAAATACTGCAAAACTGGTTAATGGGGGGTTAGTTATCTAGGATATTGTAAAAAATTCAACTGGTTGCTTATTAAGAACTATATTATAATATTTATTCATTATCAACATAAATATTTATATACAATCATTATATCATTTAACATTGATTTAAATTACTGTTTTTAAGAATTAACGATAACTAATTGGATGGTTGATAATATAACAATATTATATAAAACTCATATATCGTTAATGCATACATTTTTATCTATTAAAATTCACTAATAAAACTTTGGTGTAGTACGGGATATAAATAAGTACATTTATTGGAGTGCCATACAGTACCTACTCCGAATGTGCAAGTTCTCTTTTTTCTTCAATCATTTGTCTTTATATTACAATTATTATTGAATAATGGCTCATTCTAGCATGTGAAATACTTTTTGGTTCGTATAATGTGAATTGCACATCAAATCGATGAGAAGGAAAGGTCAATCCACAATTTTTTCTGGATATTGATGATATAATCACTTTTATTCCAAATTGCCTATCACATGCATAATTTACAATTGTCACATGTATACTCATCAATCTTTGTTGTGCATAGAAGACAACTATTAAATAATCATATTTGTTGTCCCATAAAATATGTATATCATCAATTATGATTAGTTAGAAAAATAATTAATTTTAATTTTTAACTTAAAAACACAATCAATTATAGGCTTGTGAGATACACTTGCTATCAATATATATGCACTTTACCCACACATTAATTTCGATCACCAATACTAGCATTTGTTATCTAAACTAAAATATTAAAAAAATAAAAGATATAAAATTTATTTTAAGTGGTAGATAAATTTTATATAAATAGTAATAAAATGTAAGTTGGAAATATAAAATATTAAAAAAACAAAATAGAGTGAAATTAGCTTATGTCCGATAACTATTAATTTGATTGTTGAAAATATAACTAAAATAATAGTAAATAACACGAACATTAATTGAACATGACCAACTATTGGTTCCTTTTATGGTAATGTAGCAGACAAATAAGCATATAGGTAGGAAGATAATATTTGATGTCGGACACTTTTAACAACTAAACTATTAATAATTTTATCTTTTAGACAACTAAACTATTATTATTATAATAATTTCGAGACACTATCTTATTTTATTAATTTATTAAATTTAATATTATATATTAAAAATTGCTAATAGAAGTTATACAAATGATTAAATTTTGAAACCATAAAAGATATAAATTTATTATAATAATTTGGGGCTGAAATAGGTTAAATCGTCTATTAATGAACTATAAGAGGTTAGATTATCTCATGTTTTTTAATAGATTAGATTATGTTAAAGCTTCTTAAAAATTATATTTTGCTTAACATGTCAAGTTTGATTATATATTTATATTATACTATACTATATTATTTTAATATAACTAAAAATTATTAATTGTGAATTTTGAATATAGATATATATATATAAATATAATATAATTATTAGTATTCTGTAGACTTATTTAAAAGCATTTTATGTTGAACTATTTAGAGACATTATAATGTAATGTACTTTTAAATTTTATAACTCATGTCAAACTTTTAATTAGGTCACACTAAAATCTTAATTTTTTTTAAAAATGGATAAATAGTTCAGCTACAACATATTATATGTTGGGCATATTTAGTATAACTTGGTTTTACCCTAATGACAATTATAGATTTTGGTCAAGAGATAATAGTTTAAGTGGTATTGGTTAATAACTAATTCTATAAAATAATGTTATTAATATTATATTGGTCAAATGTTGAGAGAGGATATGAAAGTTGAGTTTCAGTTTCAATGAATAAAAAATATTTATTTTATGTACATGAATTGTCATTTGTTATATTTACTCTCAAAACTCTTTCAAAATTCAATTGTAGTATAATATCGAGTTATGTCGATCTCACAAGGAATTGCAATAGAAATGTGAATCATACTTTAGTTTTAGATCAATAACAATAGAAAATATATGTTGGTTGGTTTTGTTGCTTACAAGTAGCATTGACAATTAGGGTTGCCCTACCTATGTCCACACAATGCTCATTAAAATTAGGACAAACATGAGTATGCCCATTTTTAAAAAGGGCCTGAAATATCATGCCCTGCCCACCCTAACCTTGGGAAGAGTGGGCTTGCTGGCTGCCATAAATTAAAAAAAAAAACTAAAAATAATCTAGTACATGGAACATTGCAAGATATTATATATTTTCTCTTATTTTTTATTTCACTGCTGAAACATTGCAATATTCATGTTATCATACTTGAGATTACATGGATGCACAGTGTGTTGTGTGATTCAAAACAAAACATAACATATGTTTTGCATAAATTAGACATACAATTAATTGGTAAGATATTATATTTTGGAAAATTGCTACATTATACTCGAGTGGTGAGAACATGAATTATTTTTGCCATACTTGATCCATCAAATTTCTTATTTTAGTATTCATTGATGCTCGTGGGCCGCCCAGTCTGCCTGTGGGCGAAAATGGCATGTTGGGTGGACATTTTAGGGCGGATTGAACGAGAATGGGCAATGAATATGATTTTTTAACCTTGTTTAATACACTACTCTCATTGGTTTGCACAAGGTGAAATGAGACTATAACATCTCATTTTAGCTTCCCCAATACTTGATAGCCTTGAAATCAAATTGCTTCATCCATATTCTTAACATGGAAAATGATCTAATCCTAGATCTAGGCCTTAGATCATTTGATGAAACATCCAACAAAAAGACATTGGATCTTAAAATCATATTTTAGTTGATCAATCTAAAATTAACATTAGAAGCAGGTGGATTGGATCAATAAAATCTAAGCGTATAACTTACATTAATAAATTAGAATAGATACGTAGTATTGTGTAATGACTCATATCTCCAGATAACAACAATATAAGTTATGGACTTGAGCTGATGTAAAGGGGTTGAGGTAAAAAAAAGTTATATATTTATGTTATGTAAACCTAATTTAACAAGGAGAAGAATAGTCAAAACACAAATCATTATTCTCTAATAATAGTGGTAGCCTCTCAACAGTACCGGGGATGTAGGCACAATTGACCGAACCTCGTTACCAAATCTTTTATGTTATTCTCTTTTCGCTATACTCTTTTACTATTTGATTGTTCACTTGTTCCCAACAATTGGTATCAGAGCATCTTTGCATACTCGAATGATGTCATTGTCCCTATCAGCTCTATAATTAAATCCTTTGGCATGTAATGTCCCCAAAGAAATCAAATTCTTCTTCAAATCTGGTATGTGCTTAACGTCACATAACGTCTTCACTACACCATCATCCATCACAATTTTGAATTCTTCCATGCCAATAATTCCACATGCTTTATTATTTCTGAGATACACGAAATCAAAATTGTTTGCCTTGTATATGGTGAATCATTCTCTGTTTGGCGTTATATGGTTGGAACAACTAGTGTCAAGTATCCACTTATCTCCATTATGATTTGATGATACATATAGTAGATCAACTTCATTGTTGTAATCACAGTCATCTTTTCGTGCAACATTTGTAGATGTAGATACTCTATCTTTCCGCACCAGCTTGCTAGGACTCTATTCATTGGGATAATCCTTTTTGTAATGTTCAGTCTGTTTGCACTTATAATACTCTACTGGTGTTATGCTTCTGGAATTTGGTCTTTTCCCTTTGGCAGGACCTTCTCTGCCTTGTCTTCTCCCACGCACTTGGATCCCTTTTACATACAGACCATCATCCTGAGACCCTTCCCCTATATTCTGTCTTCTTTGAGTGTGGGACAGAAGTGCAAATGTAATCTCATTCAGTTTGATTGAGTCTTTCCCATACGTCAATGTTGTCACCAAGTGTTCATAGGAATTAGGCAAAGAACACAATAATATTATTGCTTTGTCATAATCATCAACCTTCACATCAAGTTTCAACAAGTCATTGATCACTTGATTAAAATTTTGAGATGTTGTTGCAAATCAGCACCCTCCTGCATCTTCAGGACACATAGCATTAACAAGGTTCAACCAATTGTGCATACGTCCCCATTAGCATTGAAAGTCCTCTCCTTTTCAATATAGCTTTGTTGGGAGAGCCATAATTTTCTAACTCCCCTATCCCTTTGAATCTTCATCTCAAGAATCTTCCTAGCAGCCCCTAAGTCTTTTATGTTAAACTCCTTACCTAGCATGATTTTCAGCTCATTGATATCACTCAAATGATTAGCAGTAATCTACATATTATCAACATAAAGTAGCCAAAAAATAAAAGAACCATCATCATAGTTTTTTACATAAACACAACAATCACACTCACAACGCTTGTAACCAAGCCGGTTACCATGGACAAGTTCATACATTGCTTGAGCTTACTGAACATTCATTACCCAATAGTGGAAGATGAAGATTGATGATATTCGCCAAGGTGAAGATTGTTGTACAATGACTCATATCTCTAGATAACAACAATACAAGTTATGGGTTGGGTTGATGTAAATGGGTTGAGGTAGAGGGCTATATATTTTTGTTATGTAAACCTTATGTAACAAGGAGAATAATAGTCAAAACACAAATCCTTATTCTCTAATATACATGGTGATAGCCTCTCAACGCTCCTAGGACGAAGGCACAATTGGCTGAACCTCATTACCAAATCTCTTGTGTTATTCTCTTTTCTTTATACTCTTTTATTATTTTATTGCTAGCTTGTTTCCAACACAGAGTTAACAAATGTTACACCATATTCTAAACCATGTGGATTATTTATCCAAGCATGAATGTTTTTGGCTCCAAGTGATGATTTAAGAACAAGTTCCTAAATCTCACTTTACCACTCTTATTCTCTGAATTCTAAGGAAACAAAGTACATAAAAAGTAATGAAGTGTTGAATTGAATGATGAATGAAATGGATTGTATGATGAATATTTTGTGAAGGAGTGATGGTCCTTTATATAGAGTATGGTCAGATTGTCCAACCTGCTCCTTTGTGCGCCCATCGCCTCACCTAGCCCACTTGGTTGGGTTTCCTTTGGTTGAGCCAAGCTGTTGGTTAGCTTGTGACCAACTAAGCCTATTCCTAGGTGCCCAAGTCCACAAGCTCAACTTATTGTGGGATACAAGCTGCTCACATGCATAGCCTAAGGCTTAGCTTCACATGTATAATGACACCTCATGGTGGGCTACTTTAGCTTGTGTCACGCATGAACTCGCGCCTAGCTTGGCCTAGGTCTGAGCTGCTGATCCTCCAGGTTGTCCAGCTGGTGCTTGAAACCGTCTAACTTAGGTTACTTCATGGGAGAGTTTCCTCCATGCCAAGCCAAAGTTGCTTAGTCACCAACTCCAAGTCCAGAATGCCACGCTCAGCAGGTGTGTTTAGTTAAATCACTTTTATATAATTTTATAATTTTAGATGAAATCATATACCACATTGTGGAAATCACTTATCATAAAAAGTCTCATTAAATTCTTTTGAGACATAGAAATCACTTCTTTACTTTTATTGACAAAGTTAGATAAAAAAACAAATTCCAAATATAATACTTAAAACCCAACAATCAACCACCCGTGTTAGGAGTTGATGGTTAATTTTCTTAAACTTTTTGTATAATATATTGGTCATATTAACTAAATAATTCATTGAAATGGCTAAATCTGAAATAAGATAAGATTATTTGCAACATAGTAAAAGTTTGATTGACTAATTACCAAAATTAAATAAATGAATTGCAAGTTCTTTTATGATTGTTTTATGAAGTATGAATATTTGAGACGCAACTCACATGCTTACTCTCTTTTTTACTAATTAAAAGCTTACTTAACAAATAAACATCTAACCGTTTAAGTCAAAGCTTAGTTTTTTTTTTGTACTTGATATATTCTCACTCTTTTGAGTAAGAAACTAATCTCTTTCGAGTTTTGTGACTGTCTCTCCTAATAAGTGTCGCTCCCAGGCAGAGGTGAATCCTCCTCATATAGGCATGTGAGAACAACTACTCCACCCACACACATATTTTTTTGATAATTTTTTTTTATATTTATTTAATATTTATGCACCGACAGTGTAAAGATTTATACACTATCATTATATTACACATAATTCATTTGAATTATATTTTTTTTTAAATGAATGATGATTAAATATGAATAGCATATGATATGGTGATAGTGTATAAAACCTAATTTATCACTTTGTGCAGTACACACAGCTGGCAAACGAGCAACCCAACAAAAAATCATCATTGCACCATTGGGATTGTGTTTTTAATTAGAATTTGTTTTTGTTACCAAAAATTATTACATGATTTCCCATATCACTCATGAATTTATATAGTGTCTGTAAGTAATTTTCTCTGATAATTTCTTCATTCTATATTCGTATTTTCTCAATTGATATTCAATACTACAATATCGTTACTCAATATTGAGGTATAGTCATAAACATTGTTTTAATATTCTGAATTTCTATTATATCAAACACTGATTTAATCATTAATCAAGATGAATTTCATCCTGATAACGTGATGACTTATATTGAAAAGGTAATAACTGAAGTTTTTACTTCTGATTCAATCATCGATGAGTTTAAGTCTTTAAAAAAATAAAAAAAAAATTGACACTTTAAACAAATGTACATTTTTCTTTAATATCTTTAGTTGTTAATTAATGTCATTTAGAATTAATGTGTTATTTGAAACTCTGAAAAAATTATATATATATATATATTAATCAACTAATTTTAATTATAAATTGTAATTAAATATTATTGTCCCCTCTAAACTTAAGATCAAGATCTGTCACTGTTCTCAGGAATCAAACTCTTGATCTTTTAGTCATCTTGAGTATCTACTGAGACCTTACACTACTAAACTAATACCTTATTGATAAATAAATAGAACAACATAATCAAATTCTACATGTACTAATTAGGTTTCTATTTATTTAAGCCGGAGGATAAGGGAATCTAAACAATAAGACAGCATAATTCATTATAAATAAATTAACATGTTTGGTATTGTAAGTGTTCAACTGATAGTTACCAACGGGCGTTGGTTCAAGTGGTACATGTTTGATTCTCCTTAAGCAAGAATACTAGTAGTTGTTAGTGTAAGAAATGAGAACATTCTAATAAGTATGAACACATTTCTATCTTATTCATATAGTTGATAAATGCACGTTTTTTTCTAAATATTCATGTAATCATCAATTAAGTTTTAATCTTAATTAACTATTTATGTATGCTTGTATCAACTAGTTTAAATTTATTGTTATTTCACATTTTTTATATAAGAGTTGTTCTCACTTGATTTAGTCAATATTAAATTTAAAAGGAAGCTATTTTCAAATTAAACGATAGAATTGTTAAGCTTTTATCCAAATTATTAATGCAAGAAAAGGAAAACCCTAATATGGCCGTCCTTGTTGAAAAAATCTTCTCGGTGTGGGATTCATTTTTCCATTTTTTTTTATTCTTAAGGATGACGTGCAAACTACAATTTAAACCATGTCCTTTTCTTTAACACCCACGTAAGTCTCGAGCACAAATGATTGAAATTAATGTTAATATAGTCAACACCTTAACTTTCTTTTCTGTGATCCTCTATTAAAAAAAAGACTCATTTAATAAAGTAAAACTGTCAGAATAATCTTTACTTCTGTAGTAGTTCAATCAAACCTAAAATCTTTTTTATTTCTAACCATATATAATTATTGAAACTTTATATTAAAGGGTTCAAAATCAGTAAATGATAGGTTTTCTATAACTAAAGATAGATTTGTTTCGCAAAAATTCCTTGATTTGTTTTGCCAAATTTATCTGTCCATCCTATCACATATATAAGATTGTAACATATGAGTAATATTTTATTTACTCTTATGGTTTTTTATAGAGAAAAAATATATACACAAAGCTTGTTGGAGGCAGGGGCAACTTTTTTTAAATATTCTTTTTATGTTTAATAGATAAAGTATTCTTACATGTATAGATGTTTATATTATTTATATTATTATTTTCCTTGACTTCAACAATATATGTATTTTTGTGCAAAGATTTTACCCTATAAATTTCAATGCTAGTAAGAAAAATTTACTTGATGTTAACTTCAAAGTTTTGATGTTAATGTCGTAAGTCATTCCTGTTTGAAAAACTCTCAACCATATATGAATTATGTGCAACCTTGATGATACGAGAAAAAGAGTGCATATTATTTTATTGATTGAGTTATTCATCTTATCTTAACTATTTTGGTTTAGCTACTATATAAATATTATTTTCAGCAACAAAGACAACTAAATAAAACTACGCAACAATATAGAAGACAAATTTCTTGTAGGTAACATGTGATTTATATTAAAAAATAAATAGCTGAAATTTTTACCTTTAATTCAATTATCATGAGCTTAAATCTTTAACGAAGAACAATACTTTTAAATAAATATATATATATATTTTTCTTTAACATTTTTAATTGTTATTGGGAATTAATATATTATTTTTTAATACAATTTGACATATAAAACAATTATATATGTTATTTTTTTGTTACTCAATTAATTTTAATTTTTAATTATAATTAAATTTTGTTGTCTCTCCTAAAATTTATATCAAGATCCGTCACTCCTAACAATATAAGGGTTTTATATACTATCAATCTATTATCCATTTTTCATTTTAATTATCATAAATATATATGGTGAATGATATACTGACTGTGTATAATTCTTATGAATATTGGCTAAAAGAAAAAGATAATGAAAAGACTTTCTTGAGCCAGACAAAAAAGAAGTGGCTAAAGATCATCTTGAAGAAAGAGAGAATTTCTTGCCAAGTAAAAAGAAGTGGCTATGGTGAAACCAACATTAATGTTTTAGGTCCAAGTCTTTTTGCTAGAGGAAGAACACAGAGGCGAAATATAAATGCTTTCATTGTCATAAGGAGGAGCATATAAGAAAGAATTGCCCAGAGTGCAAAGGCAAAGAAAAGATTGATGAATATGGAGATACAGCTGTAGCAAATGACTATGATAGTGCATATGCACTAATAGTCTCAAAGCACGACTCAAAGGATGAATGGATACTTGATTATGGATGCTCATATCACATGTGTCCCATTAAGGATTGGTTTTCCACTTACTAACCCTTAGATGGGGGCAAGGTCATTTTGGGAAATAATGCTCCCTACAAGGTCATTGACATCGGCATAATTAGAATCAAGATGTTCGACGAAATCGTAAGGACGTTGACATATGTAACGCATGTTCCAAAATTGAAGAAAAATCTGATTTCCTTGGAAACACTAGATTTAAAAGGTTATAGCTACAAAGGTGAAGGTGGAGCTATAAGAATATCTAAAGGCGCTATGGTTGTAATGAAAGGAAAGAAAGAGAATAGTCTCTATATGTTACAAGGAAACACAATCACGGGTATTGTTGTTGTCTCCTCAACATCTGATTATGATGTCACCAAACTATGGCATCTAAGAATGGGTCATGTCAGTGAAAGAGGTCTAGCCGAGTTGTCCAAACAAGCATTACTATGCGGTCAACAAGTTGGGAAGGTAGAATTTTGTGAGCACTGTGTTTTCGGAAAGCAATGTCAGATAAAATTCAATGTTGTAGTTCATCGAACAAGAGGCACGTTGGATTATGTACATTCTGACTTGTGGGTCCTTCCCAAGTACCTTCTCCTGGGAGTAGCAGATACATGTTAACATTCATTGATGACTATTCAAAGAAGATGTGGATCTTCATTTTGAAACACAAAAGTGAAGCATTTGTCAAGTTCAAACTGTGGAAAACCTTGATCGAAAAGTAAAAGATCAAGAGACTGAGAACTGACAATGGTCTAGAATTCTATTGTAGAGAATTCGTAAATTTTTGCAAGGATCATGGTATTGTTAGACATGATACTGTGAGGCACACTCCACAACAAAATGGACTTGAAGAACGAATGAACAGAACATTACTTGAAAGGACAGGTTGTTACTTGGTCAGCAGATGTCCATCAACAACCATTGGTTTCAAAACTCCAGAAGAGATGTGATCGGGTATTCCGGCAAATTATGAAAAAATGAGGATATTTGGATGTCCTGCATATACTCATAACAAAGAATGAAAACTTGATGTAAGAGCATTGAAATGTATTTTTCTTGGATATCATGATGGCGTGAAAAGATATAAGTTGTGGTGGCCAGAGAAAAGAAAGTGCATTATTAGTAGAGATGTTACTTTTAATGAAACTGAAATGCTAAAGCCTCATATAGAGTCATCAAGTGAAAATGAAGATCCTAATATCTTGGAGAATGTGGAGTTTGAGGTGGAACCAACAAAAGAAAAGACATTTGATCAAGAAGAAGTCCATGATGCATGTGCTGATACTGATATCTCCCAATTACAACATTATCAGTTGACTACGAACAGGCAAATGAGACATATAAAACCTCCATAAAAGTATGGCTATACTGATCTAGTGTCATACGCTCTAAATGTTGCTGATGATATCAGTAATTGTGAACCACGACCATATGAAGAAGCTATCAACAACAAAGAAGCTTCCAAATGGATTTTTTCCATGACTGAGGAAATTGACTCTCTTCATAAGAATCATACTTGGGTTCTTGTGAAGCGGCCGCAAGCTCAAAATATTATTGGATGCAAATGAATCTTTAAGAAGAAGGAAGGAATCCCTAGGGTTGAAGATGCAAGATTCAAGGCGCGATTAGTGGCCAAAGGTTTTATATGAAGAAAAGTCATTGATTTCAATGAAGTTTTTTCTCATGTGGTAAAATATAGCTCTATTCGCATCCTACTTGCAATTATAGCTCATTTGGATCTAGAACTTGAGCAACTAGATATCAAAACGGAATTCTTGTATGGTGAGTTAGAGGAACAAATCTACATGAAACAACCTGAAGGATTTGAAGTTCAAGGGATGAAAGATCATGTTTGCTTGCTGAAGAAATCTTTATATGGCCTAAAGCAATCTTCCAGAC
The DNA here is from genome assembly GCF_001865875.1 of Lupinus angustifolius. NCBI lineage: Eukaryota > Viridiplantae > Streptophyta > Magnoliopsida > Fabales > Fabaceae > Lupinus > Lupinus angustifolius. The sequence continues at coordinate 7,716,622 of NC_032021.1, forward strand.
AATGGTATCGACAATTTGACACCTTCATGCT
>NC_032021.1:7716752-7717739 GCF_001865875.1 Lupinus angustifolius
AAGTGAACATGATAGTTGCGTCTACTACAAGAAGCTTGCAAATAAGTCATTCATACATTTGCTTTTATATATTGATCACATGTAAGAACATGTCAGAAATTAGAAACTTGAAAGCTCAATTGAGCTCAGAGTTTGAAATGAAGGACTTAGGAGCTGGAAAGAAAATTCTTGGAATGGAGATTCAGAGGGATAGAAAAGAGGGGATACTCTTTCTGTCACAAAAGAAGTACATTGAGAAAGTGTTGGAACACTTTGGCATGCAAAATGCTAAACCAATCACTACTCCATTGGCGACTCATTTCAAACTTTCAATGACCTTGTGTCCACAAACTGAGAATAAAAAAAGGAGATGTCAAGTGTACCTTATGCTAGTGCGGTTGGCAGTCTCATGTATGCCATGGTATGCATTAGACCAGATATTGCTCATGTAGTAAGTGTGATAAGCAGAAGATATATGACAAATTCTGGTAAAGTTCACTATAAGACTGTGAAGTGGATTATGCACTACCTGAAAGGTACCACAAATATAGGGCTTTTGTATGGTAAAGTCAAAGATGTTGGAAACAAGATCACTGGATATGTTGACTCGGATTATGATGGAGATCTAGATAAGCGAAGGTCACTCATCAGATATGTCTTTACACTGTGTGGTTGTACTATTAGTTGGAAAGCAACACTATAATCAATTGTTACTTTATCTACAACTGAAGCAGAGTACATCGCAGTAACAAAAGTTGTAAATGAAGTCATTTGGGAGAAAGGTCTAATTGAAGAGTTGTATATACAACTCAAAGAAACAACCATCTATTGTGATAGTCAAAGTGTTATACATCTGACAAAGAATTCAATGTATCATGAAAGAACTAAGCATATTGATGTTCGGATGCACTTTATCAGAGACATAGTGGAGAGAGGAGTTGTTAGAGTGGAGAAAATACCCACTACAGATAATCTAGTGGACATGATGACGAAGTCAGTTCCAACTAC
>NC_032021.1:7717839-7729382 GCF_001865875.1 Lupinus angustifolius
AAAGGTCTAATTGAAGAGTTGTATATACAACTCAAAGAAACAACCATCTATTGTGATAGTCAAAGTGTTATACATCTGACAAAGAATTCAATGTATCATGAAAGAACTAAGCATATTGATGTTCGGATGCACTTTATCAGAGACATAGTGGAGAGAGGAGTTGTTAGAGTGGAGAAAATACCCACTGCAGATAATTCGGCGGACATAATGACGAAGCGAGTTCCAACTACCAAGTTCAGACATTGTCTAGACTTGATTAATGTTCAGAATCTCTAGTGAGCATGAAAAAGAGTAGTATGAGAATAATTATGATAGTCTTTTAGTCAAGGTGGAGATTTATTGAATATTGACTAAAAGAAAAAGATGATGAAAAGACTTTCTTGAGCCAAACAAAAAAGAAGTGGCTAAAGATCATCTTCAAGAAAGAGAGAATTTCTAGCCAAGTAAAAAGATGTGGTTATGGTGAAACCAACATTAATGTTCTTTTCCATTTGGTCATATAATCTTCAAGAGCTTTGGCTATAAATATAAGTGTTTCATGTCATTGTAAGACACAGCAAATACTTAGCTTAATGCATATTCTCTCTTCTTGTTCTCTTGTTCTAATTGTGTGAGAAATATTCGAGTAGGAGTGAAATTGGGTGTACTTGGATTTTGGGAAGTGAGTGAAATACTTGTAATTCTCTTTTATCATAGTGAAATAATCATTGTTGCTCTTCAGTTGTGGACGTAGGCAAATTGCCAAACCACATTAAATTATCGGTATCATTTTTTCTATTATATTTTCTTCATGGGTCTTCTGCTCCAACAAATCTTTACAACGACAATGAATAGATATTACACTCTTTTTTGGATTTGATATCATTTGTAGATATCTTTATTTAATTTGAAATTACCTTAATTTCATTTAGCTATTTTGATTCTAATCAATTCTGAATTGTAAACTGTTTCTAAAAAAGTCATGCTTTTAGTGTTTCGATTTCTTTGATTATTCAGTTATTCGTAAATTTCGTGATTATTTATGTTATTTGGTGTTCTATTTTTTTGAATAAACTTCATGATAATATAATTCGTTATCATTAACATGTTTCCTCTAGTTTATGAAAAGTATACTATTAATCCACAACATATGGATACCAATAAAAATACATGTAACGAATACATTCAATAATAACTTATGGGTATAAACATATATTACGATAGTATTTGCATATTTATAAATTTATTTTTTAATTAAATATTATATATATAATATTTTTATTATTATTTTAAGATTATATATTATATATTTGGTTACTATTTTATAATAAATTTAGTAATTAAACTATAATCATAATTATATCATATGTATATTTTATTATTCATGTAATAATTATTTTTTATATATTGATTATTATAAATGTACAATGTATATAAGCCTACCCATATTGCCCGCAATTTTTTGCAAATATGACATACAAATTTTGTCATTTTACACGTTTTGACTAGTTTGATTGTCTGCTAAGCCTGGCAATACGAATGACCCATAGACTTAACATTATGAAGAACCACCTCACCACATCTTGACAACCATAAGTCTTTCTCCCCAAAAGCCGAAGAGATTTACATATAATTGGCCAAAGAATTATTATGAAGAACCACCACACCACATCTTGACAACCATAACGCATTCTTTCATATGGAGTTAAATTATAAACCACTCTTTTAAAATATGAACATTTTTTTAAAAGACTAAATAATATGATAACTCTAACCCTCTTCTTCTTTCAACCCCATAAGCCCCTTCTTCATCAAAGCCCATAGCCCACAATCCACTTAACCCCCATTTCAGTTTTCTATTAGGTTTTTATAAGTTACTTTTTTCACTTTCAAAAATAGTTTGTAGAAGCGTATAAATTTGGATTTTTTTAATTTCACTTCCAATAATTTGTTATTGGAAATGATTATGCATCCGACAAACCAATACCGGAATGTATAATTGAAAAATAATTTTACATTTTGATATTGATCAGAAATATAACTTTTTTTAAAAATTTACATTCCGACAAATCAATGTAGGTATGTAAAATCTTATCCAACAACTAGTTTTCAGAAATGAAAAGCTTTCAAAAATTTTACTTTAAATTAACTAGTATCATAAATATTTCCTCACTTCCAATATCGGCTAGTTGGAACTGAAAAATAAATAACAAAAACGTGTTTTCACAATGAAAACCAAGGGTTATGGGGACTTCGGTGTTAAATAACGAGTATATACGATGAGAATGGTGATGGTGAAAGAGAGGTTCATTTAAAAAGAAGGAGTTTATTATTTAACCTTTTTTCATAATCAGGCTGTTAATCCTATTTCTATCTTTGGTGGAACCCTGACTGCATATTTTTTGTATTCTTTCATAGTTCAAGTTGATACATGAGAATCTTCTGAAAATGTAAATTATAATATTTTTAAAAATAAGTTATTAATTAGTGATGTAATAAATAACGCATAATAATATAACAGACAGAAGTTTTTTATCGATGTCATGGTTGCATACATTTATCCCTCCCAGACCACAATAGACTTCATGCACCAGACGCTGGTCAAATTTCATATTACATTAACGAGAGCCTACTTCCATGTTACATGCAAATGTTGCTGTTCAATGGATATGGTTTCTAATACTTGCTAAGAACAATCTCAACTCCTTTGCTTTTTCATTGTGTTCAGGTGACATGTCATATTCTGAGTCACTCAAATTAATCACATCAATAACTTGGTTACTTGATTGTTGAAATTTTGAAGAAATAAGTGATTGCTTAGGTGGTGAAGGGCTCAGAAGATCAATGACCTCATTTTTATCTAAAGTGGAAAAAGCATTACTGCTACTTGATATGTTGCTCATATTCTGACTCCAATAGTTATGTTCTATGTCATGTGATTGATGCAACAATTCTGTGGTGTTAAGATTAGCTTCAGGCATAGGCATTGTGGTTGCTGCAACTCCTAGTGTCATTCTTGAAGAATCAGATTCAGAGGCATTGTGGTTGTGTTGATCTCCAAAATTGATATCTATCAATAAATTCTGAAGTTTAAGATCAAGCTCAGAAGTTTCATTTTTCTTTGGTCTTCTTTTCTGAATATTTTGCTTCTTGTCTTTCTTCCGTTGAACCTTTTTCTCCTCGAACTCCGAAATCTTTTCCGGACAGGCACTGTAGATTATTGCTAATAATAAGTAATGATGAAACAATAATGACAGTATTCAATGCCCCAGATGACAATTTCATGTAGCAGTCAAATTTACTAACTTTTTTATAATAATGATGTGGGTGCAGGAACAGAAAGTACATTCTATAGGCCATAGTGCTTTTGGAATTATATATTGATTGGCTCTAAGTTCATTCCGTAGAAGTGAATTCAAAAGAAGCTAAAGCTAATTTAACTTAATAGGTACTATCAATCATAAAAGACTTCAACAATAATCACTTCAAAAAGTCACTGCAACAGGAAGTACATTCTATGAACAGGAAAATGTTATTATTTTTAAATATTATTCTTAAATATTATTCCTATTAAGGTGTTAAATGGAAATTTGGCACTGAAGAGAAAAAGTATAGACCCACACATCCTAAATCACACTCCTATGGCACACTACTGCACGGCAAACTAAACTGAGTGAAGGGAATAAGAAGCAGGTTCTTCAATTACATTACCTTTGTAAAAGATGTGCAGGCACTATTGAAGTTTCAAGTCCATCCATTTCTTCCCAAGAAACTTCATAGCATTCTTTCCCTTGAACTTTTCGGGTCTTAATAATTTCTGACACAGGACACTTCACAGGGATCTGTAATATATATTATACTGGATATAAGAGCCAAGAGGGAATGCATGGTTTAAAAATAAGGAGCTCGCATATACAAGTCCTGTTTACGAAAATGATAATACTAAAAGGTATTACTTGAAAGTTGAAAATGTGAAAACCAAGGATAAAAGGTTATGACTGCAAAACATTGATCATAGAGCTATTTTCACACAGTAAAAATATAAAATCTGTTATGTTACTTAATTAAGCGAGGACATGTTTAGATTTCAAAGAAATGAAAACGAATATGCCATCCATATGGTAGGGATACTACGCAAGAACGGGCACTTTTAATTTAAGAAATAATGAAAAAATATCATAATAGTAATGAATAAATGACGGGCTTGGACAGTATTACAGTAATGAAATGTTCATTAGGTTTAGCAGAAACGTATAGCATTTAGCAGTACCTGATGTAAAGGAGGGTTGAGCCCAACTTCAGATGAGGTTAAACGCAAATTAGCAAATCGCCGTAAATCTCTTTCAGCAATATTGGGAAGGATATAGCCATCTATTTCATGAAAAGTCAATCAGAATTCCTAAATAACTTCCGAACTTTAAAATTCATCATGTGATCGATCTACTTTTTAGTACTTGCTTATAGTTTTGCCCCCTCCCCCCTCCAAACCAAAAGACAATAAAATGATTGTACCCGTTCTCTCTGAAGGCCACTCAAAGAATTCAGTGCATATCTGCTGGAGTTTAATTTGCTGAAACGGATACTGAGCAAGAGCCCTACAGAGATGAATCAAAGTTTAAGTAACTGACAACAATGTTGTACTATTTGTGATCTGGCTCTGTACTATATATAAAATTTCAATGACAAATGTCAGCTAATGCTTTGATATCTGAAAGTGCTTCAGGTGGACTTCATTTCAGTTTTCACAGATTCTGTTTGGATGATATCCAATCAATTCTAACAATTATAACATAGAGACTTGGTGTTTGTTTGGTTCAGATTATCAAAAATCTGATTATCAGATAATCTAAATGCCCAAAGGTGAAATTTCAAATGTTGTGCTTATTTTCACCCATAGGACTATGATTATATTTTTGCCAAACACCTTCACCTGCAGAATTATGCTTATTTGGACCTCCACCGGCTGTTTTCTAACACATTAATCTCAACCGAACACACTTAGTCGTATGAATGGAAGAGCGTTGTAATATAGTTTGATAAACATTAAACATCCAATGAAACTAAAAATTGTCACTCCACCGTGATATTATCTTATGGTACACCAATGCAAAAGAATCAGAAACAATGAACTAATGATAAGCCTACCTCTGCACGCAATCTGAATCTGCTGAGTGGCATTTTGGCTTCATATAAGCATTTATCACTTGCAAAATGACACCATCCCTCTCTAAAGTGTTCTTACCACCTGCATGCATTTCATTGATTGGTTTAGAATTACTTTATATTGGGCTTAACCTTAACTCTAACATTTCATTGCTTTAATTACATTGATAAGGTCAAATGGTGTTAATTAAGTTCATCTTATACTTTCAGACCTACAGGTTAAGTTAAGTAATTAAATCGTGTTAAATAGTCAACGGATGGGCACTAGTTTTGAGGCTTTTCCGTATGTTATTTTGGCTTTTATTTATAATATAAGAGGCTGGTTATTTTAATTAAGCTGTGGAGTATTTAATTCCCAAGTTTAACTAATCTTATGTGAGTGATTTAAAAAGAAAAAACTAGGCAGTGAATGGAAAATCATTTTCAGCGAAAACCTTAGATCAAAAGAATCCTACATGGTATCCCTAGGTTACTTTTCTTCTTTAATCTTCTACACTAGTTTTCAAATATCATCAACATCCTGCACTCTGATTTCCATGGCCAAGAAGCACAAAACATTCAAATTTCAACCAATCAAATGCTTAATTATTCCTTGCCTGGGTAAACCCTATGAAACCCTAGATGTACCCTAACAGCCACCATTTAACCCTTTAATCCTGATCTATTTCCTTGCAAATCAGCCATATCCCTGCATATCCCATATTATTAATTAATCATTGTAATTCTCCAAAAGAACACTAATTTCAATCCATTGAATCATATTCCTTAAAACTCATCAGCTGTCCCATCATCCCATTCTTATTTTCACAACTTAGAATTCAAAAACTCATGATTCTGTAAAAATAACAAGCACATAGTCATATAATTTGGACACTTCAGTAGTCCACAATCATGGAATTCAAAGTTTACATTGTATGATTAACACACAAACAGAATACTGATAAATTTGTTGACAAGAGTCTTCAACAACAACTTAAAATAGATCTCTTTTGCCACAATGTTACATATAATAAATATGCTCTAATACACTTTAGACACTTAATTAGTCTTAATTTCTCCCAATTTTAAATACTACAAACAGTACAATTTTGTGTTACCGCAAAATGATTACTAATAAATTTATTTAAAGCTTTTCTTGGCATAAGTATCAGTTGTATAATATTAAGCTAATGGAAACAGAATGAAATATAGAAGTTATACCTTTTCTTCTTTTCACCCATCCAAGCCCTTCAGAAGCAAATTTTTGAAGAATGAGTTTGTCCCCAATTGATTTGACTATCTGACAAGCAGTTTCCTACAACCATGGAAAAAATCATTGCTTACATTTGCATCCATATAACAAGTCATCTCCAACTCAGCAAAGCAACATTAAGTGAAAAGCCAGAAGATGACAATGAAAGGAAGGATTCAGGACTCACTGGACCCAGACCATGAACTCCAGGATAATAGTCACTGCCGAGAAGTAAGGAGAGGGCGATCTGAAAATAACAAGTTACTTAGTCACTGATATTTTCACCAGGAAAAGAACCCAAAACCCTTAAATTGACAAATACAGACTTGGCACATTGACTAGGTGGATATGATGAAAGTGCCACTAATTTCGTTACAAGTCCATCAAAGCAAGACAAAGATATAGAAAAACAAAATAATCACAGTTATATGCACATTTCTCTATTCAACACCGACATGGAAAACCAATTCTGGCTCAAACAATGGAAGATCAAAGCTTCCATTTCTTAGAACATAGTTCAAAGGAACAGTTAAAAATGAATACTACTGTAAGTCCGTAGCTACTAACTATAGCATGTATGGTGCACTTTAAAGGTCAACTTCTGTCTTGACACACTTCTAAATTAGGCTACCCATATGACATGAACTGGCAAGTTAAAACTAGCCTATCCTTCACGGACCTAACTTTCTCTTTTGGGCTTTAACATGCATAAATCTAAATGAATTTACGTTAAACAACACACTGTACAATGAAAGATTCTGTATAAAAAACCCAAAAATAGAGAAGAAAAAAACATTATAATTTACCAATGAGTTCCTTCCGAATCCAAGTTTGCTTTCGATGTCTGCCATCTCATAATAGACAACATATCCACCATCCCCTAACTCAGTAAAAAATAATTCCGTATAAGTTGTATGTATGGATAAAATTAATAAAAAAAATGAAAGTCCACCAATGATAAAAAAGGTCATTTGCTCACCAAGGCAGATATCCCTGTACACTGTCCTTGCACCAAAAAGGAATATATCTGAATCTGAACTGAAACATCCATCCTACCACAATTATTAACAATGAATAGCAACAATGATGATAAGTTAGCCAACAGAAATATAAGCATCTGATGAATAACAGATAAGTACAAAGTGGAAAACAAAAAAGAGTGTGCAAGCAGATAAGTATACACAGTACTTACACACAACAACTCATTGTTCAACAAAGCACATTGAGCTTCAGCTTCTTCAATCCTGAATTTAGGAAAACAACAAGACACCATTAGTTCAAACTAATGCAGTGATATTTTTTATATCCTTCAAGTTAGCATTTCCAATCAACTATTAAAAAGAACAAAAACAGATAACATTCATTTATGAATGAGTTTAGTACCTTTATAACAAAACATCAAGAGCATTTAAATGTTTTTATATAGGCAACCATAAAATATAATGGTTGAGCACCTGACATCTCTTATAACGAATAAGTGCTTTAATATACACCACTTTGCAAACTAATTAGTTCAATTGACTAATGTTCTGCAATCAACATGGTAATAGTAAAAAACATTCTTCTTGAACTATTATTATTCTTGTATAAAAAATTTACAAAAATTGATTGACAGATTTCATCTTTTTATTTATTGAAGTAAAATATATTTGCATATTATAAGAGCATTCCTTAAAGAGAAATATTGAACCTCAACTTCAATTAATTATTACCCATTCAAACAAGAGACCCCAAGAACCATCCCCAAGACTTTAGCCTCTTTTATCATGCAAGAAAACTCAGACCCCGCATTTCTCCGTAATGATGTTACTTTCTGCGAGTTAGTGTCATTCTGTGATAATGATGGAGCATTGTTTGAGTTAGCATCATTCTCCTTCTCTGATACCTGCTTTATTATGGACTAAATTAGAACAAAAGAAAGTAAGAAAAGAATGTATATATACACACACACATGTATATATATAGACAAACACCATTAAAAATGTGGAAGATGTAGAGTAAATAAAGGTAAAACAAGAATTGGGAAACAGCTACCAACCTCCTTTCTGCCGTTTAAGCGTTGCCTATAAGTTGTTAATTTAATGGCAGGAATTGACCCATCTACCAAACATCAAAGATCATAACTCATTGAGAGAGAATATATATGAGCAAATGTAAATGCAAACACATTGAAAACTAAATAAGCAGGATGAATGCTAATAAAAGCACCATAATCAAGTGAAAAAGAAAGAACTCAACAATCAGCATAACTAAGATTCAAGATACACCAGAGTTTCCAATACTAAGATAAATATGGTCAGCATAGGTGATAGGTCAAGCCCGCCATCCTGTTTGCAGCTAAAATGGGTCGGTAGAATTATGAAATGTATTACAGTTACACAATATGCTTCTCATCAAATACATGGTATGCTAGGGAGTATACTTAGTCGGGTATGCTAGTTAAGTTTGTGGCACGTTTTAGTTGCTACACTCTATTATTTTATATTCGTGATCTACTAGTTAAATGGACATTTCTCGTTGTTTTAAAAGATTAAAAAATAAGTAACTAATAAGCTCATTTACTTTTATCAAAATACATAAATAAACAAGCCCATTTATGAAGAGACCCACTTAGATTTTAGGGTGTTCCTTTTTATCCTTCTCCTCTGTCTATGTCTGTGTTTATGTTGTTGCCTCTTCCTTTATTTTCTCCTTCTCCACTATCTGTGTTTCTGCTAGGGCTATCAGCCTCCTCATCATATGCTGTTGAAGGTGCAGGCTTGCAGCGTTGGAGCTATGACAGCTTGAAGCACAGGGAGGAGGAAGATGAAGACTACAATAGTGGTTCGCTTGAGACTAGTATCAATACGTGAATCAGTACATATCAGTTTGCAAAAGCACCACAAATCGATATTCATGGTTCTTCGACCAAACCAGCGAATCTGGTTTCTATGCTTAGGAGGCTCATTTTCACATTTTGTAATTCTTCTCAACATTATATTACATTCAAATACTGGAAATAACCTCGTGGCTTGCGAGGGCATGGTTGCATACATCAACCATCCCCAGATCCCACTAGGTGTGAGCCTGGTGCAATGAGTTGCCCTTTGATTGTATTACATTCAGATCCATACTTGACTTGGCATTCCTAAATCAAGCATATAACTCTTATAACCAAACTGCTAGCACTAATGCCAATCATGAGGAACAACCGCCCCAAAACAAGTAATAACAACAGTTGACACTCATAAACTTATACAGTAACAGTGTAACACAAAAATCACTTCTTCATGAAGACCCAAGTCCCCAACAAAATACAAGCAGATACCATTTGACACATTCTTATGATTCTCTGAATAGAAAAATAGAAATGGGAACATACCTGAAACGAAAACAACTTTGCAATTGAGAGCAATGAGAGCTCTGAGGCGGTGAAAGAGGCCTCTAAGGTACACTTTATCTTTAGAAGCAACGTAAGATTTGTTCACATTCTGAAGCTGCACCATCCAACAAGACAAATCCACACACACCTTCTTATTCCTGAAATGATAACAATAATCCAACATATACCCACTTTAATTCGATACATGATAAACACAAATCCGCAGCAAAAAACAAATTTTGAAGGAGAATTAGCGTAACTGTAGATGATGAAGCGGCACCGTTTTCTTGCATGATTCGAGAATATCCCACAAATGCTTCACCCCCATCACTCTGCACAATGAACAATGTGATGTTGGTTTGAATGAGATAGTGAGAGCAAAACGCTTTCAAGTTTCAAACGGTCAAAACTTCGAAACGAACAATATAAAGCGACCAATCGCACACGACGCCGTTTCGTATGTTTTTAAACTGGAAAGGAGAAGAAAGACGTAAAAAAATAAGGAAAAGTGAAAAATATCCGTCTGAACTTCTTATTTTTTTTAAGCAGTATGACTTGTTGCTTAAATTTTATTTACAAGTGAAAAATTGCTTCCTAAATAAATTTGAGGAATGATAGTTTTTTAAATTTGAGACAACTTATAAGGAGACAAAACTAACACAGAGATGCATACATTTATTTATGATTCTAAGTACTATCATTTAGTAATAAATGTTAATTAGAATTGATTTTTCAATATGTTATTAATCATCTATTTGTTGTCTCTATATAGATATATATATTCACACAAGTATTTCTCTTTAAATTTACTCCTCATTTTAACCATCAATTATAGAAAAATCCAATAGTTTGAATTAGTGAATAGATCTATTTCATTAAATATCCATAGAATTGATGGCTAGGATGAGGAGTAGGTGTAAAAAATTTACTCTTGGAGTAAGTGGATCTTCACTCCATAAATATAATGTTATATGGAGGGTGTTATAAAATTTGACTCCAACCAACAAGGTTTTGGTCAATTTGGTCTATGATATATTGATATAAGGTTATACTAGATTTTTAGTATGATCAAAATGTCAAGGGTTTGATTACTAGGAGTGACACTTATTGGGAGGGACAACCATGCATCCCGAAAGGATTAGTTTCTTATCCAAAAATGGTGAGAGGATACCATTGGTAGTACAAAAAGAACTTGGCTCAAACCGGCTGGTTGAAGTTCAACATTGAACGGACATCTGACCAGTGTGAGTCTTTCATCTAACCAGTTTTGAATAAAAATGAATTGACTGGTTCAAATTGGTTGATTTTAGTCTTAAACTAGTGATTCGAATGGTCGTTGGGTCGAGTCAATCAAAAAATAATTTTTTTAAACAATAAAAGGATGTCATTGTTATATTAAAAAATCAAAATTTTTAATTGTAATTAATTTGTCATTTGCTAATTTATATAACAAAACTTTCATTGTTTAATTAAATTTAAATTTATAGTTTGATTTTATTTCAATTAAAGCATAACACGTGTTATTTGATGATGTTTTCAATTTATTATGACTAGCGTGTTGACATGCACTGTCGTGCCTGTCAACCCGCTTTCCTATCGTTTGTAATGTATAGTTTGTATTTTATAAATTCAAATATAATTTTTTGCGCTAAATTTACGGTTGAATTTATTCAATTGGTCTAATATTCAATTTTTTAAATACACTTTTAAAATAAGAAGATAATAAGGATAAAATAAGAAAATAATATTATATGGTTTTTTGGTAGAAATAAAAAGATATTGAGGGCAAAATAGGAAAACACAAATTAC